>NC_090924.1:613617966-613920996 GCF_040938575.1 Ambystoma mexicanum
GTCGGTACGAGAATCCAAAGAAGGAGAAAAGATCCCTGAGAGCAAAAGTGTACAGTGTGAACAGGAGGTGACCCATGGCAGAGCCTTGAGGAACATCAACAGTAAGAGGGGTGAGTTGGGAAGTGGTGTTGTATCAGGAAACTGAGAATTGATGGAGTGCCAGGTACGACTCGATTCAGGCAAGGGTTTGATAGTGAATCCCAAACAGAGAGTATTTAGGAGGTCAGAGTGATCAACGGTATCAAAGGCTGCAGACAGGTCGAGGAGGGTTAGGATAGAAGATAGGCTGCACTGTTTAGCAGAGGCAATAAAGTTGGTGACATTCATGAGAGCCGTTTCAGTGGAGTGGTCTGAGCAGAAACCAGCTTGATGGGGGTCACAGAGGTTGTGCGTGACAAAGTTAGTAAAGGCGGTTGAACTCTTTGCAACATCTTCGAGTAGTGAGAAGAAGTGACACCGGCTGAAAGTTGGCCAGCTGGTTGGGAGAGGGCGTCCAAGGAGTCCAAGAACATGCTGAACATATTGGCAAGGTGAGAGGCCACTTGAGGGGCAATAGGTGTGACAAGCAAAGGCACAAGAGGGTCTGATGGAACGCAAGAGGGGTTAGCCTTCATCAGCCGTGCAAGGATTTCCTCAGTGTTGCTATTACTTAGGTGAGAGTTAAAGGCAGTGCAAGATGGTACCGTGGGGGGAGTGAAGATAGCAGGAGGAGGGAGTAAAATGGGGTGAGAAGAGATCAATGAAATACAGTTAGAAGTTACTTTTAGCACTATCAAGACAACACTTGATAGATTCAAGGGCAGAACGGTATAACTGGAGGTCGTTGCGACAGTGGGAGCGCCTCCATCTGTGCAGGAGTCACTGCATGCTGGGGCAGAGACTTCATATGTGTGGGGGAGACCTATGGTTAAGGAGGCTGGGTTTTTGGGGTGAAAGTTAGCAGTGAGAAGTGAAGTAGTGACTAGAAGGTGGAGAATGCAGTGTCGGCGGAGGAAGGATCCAGAGAGAAGGTAAGTGAGAACTGAGGGTCAGAGAGGAAGATTGGAATAGCAGAGGTTTTACATTTTCTTTTGGAAATGGCAGTGTTATGTTATGTTATTTGCACTTATAGTGCGCCGGTAGCCTGCAGGAATCAGGGTGCAAAAGAAGAGAGAGCAGATGACAAAAGGGTGGATGAAAAGCACCAGGGGTGGTTCAACCGAAGACAACAGTTTTAACTCCCTTTCCAAACTTCAGGAGATCTGTTTTGGCACGAAGAGACAAAGGCAGCTTTTTCCACAAAGGGAAAACCTGCGAAGCAAATTACCTACCCAGGCCTCTAGCTTTCTTACTCCTGGGGGCTGAGATACAGATTCCTTGACAAGATCTAGTAAGCCTGGTCAGAGTACGGATGTTAACAATTTCTTTGAGATAGCTAGGGGCTTGCCCATTTATACATTTATGCACTAATGTCAAGGCCTTAAACTGGATACAGGCCTCCACACGGAGCCAATGAAGACTTCTCCTGTAGAGAGAAATAGGCGCATCATTCTGAAGAACTTGGAGTCGTCTAAGATTGTTAGTGCTAGAGTCCAGCATGACATTGTTACAGTAGTCCAGCCGGGGCATCACGAGAGCATGTACCAGGGTGGCACAATTTGCCTCGGAAACATAGGGTTTAGCTAACCTTAACAGCTGCATTGTGTACTGTGCCTTGTTCACTACACTCTCTGTGTTGGCGTTAATGTTCAGAGATGACTCAAAAATGATTCCCAGCGTCTTAACTTTTTTCACAGTAGGGATATCGTGACCTTGCACACAAAAAGCTGCGTATTGTGGGTCCAGCTTGGATCTTGCCTGAGGTGAGCCAAAGAGCATCATCTCCTTTTTTTGGCATTTAAGCACATGCCATTTTCAGTCATCCACTGTTGGATAGCAGTATACATTTTGTTCACAGCATCCAAATATTCTGTGTACTTGCCACTCAGTTCAAACACAAGCTGGTTGTCATCCGCGTATTTCATGAAATGGACCCCCAGCCGGTCAGCTAGTTGCACAATGAGCGGCAGTACACATTGAAGAGGCAAGGGGACATGCATGCACCCTGAAGAACCCCCCATTTCAAGAGTTCCTTAGGAGACAAGGTGTTGGCTCAGACAATTTAAGACAGACGGCCTGTCAGGAAAGACGTCATCCATGGCAGGACTTTACCCTCCACCCATCCAGCAGCTTATCAGTGTCAACAAGGTCAAAGGATGCTGATAAGTCCAACAACATCAGCAGCCCGACCTTGGCTTGATCTCTGACCCGTAATTAGTGCGGAAACCTGATTGTCTTGAATGAAAAGGTCCAGATTTTTCCAGGTATTCCTGGAGCTGTCTAGTGGGCACCTTGTCCAAGACCCTCAAAAAAGAAACGGGGCATTGGTTATAGGTCTAAAGTTAGTATAGTCTTTGGGATCAAGGCCCATTTTTTTTAATAAGGAGTGACAGAAACCCTCTTCAAAATCTCAGGGACATAACCATCCCACAAGCTGGCGTCAATGAGGCGGGTAAGGAAAGGGAGAAACAGGGTCCTGTTATTCAAAATAATTCTGGATGGCAGGAGCTCTCCTGCACAAGTAGTTGGCCTCATGCTAGTCATGATTTTAGCCAAGGCATTCTTGTTCATGCTCCTGAATTCAAACCCCAAAGAAGGGTATTGATCAGGAGCATCAGGCAAGATGGTAGAGTTCCTTTGGTCCCTCCTGATCAAATTAGCCTGGAATTTAGCTTGGACTGTCGATATTTTCTCTGCAAAGGCAGCTTGAATGTTTTTACAGTCGGCATTAGTGGGGGTAGATTTTGTAGCATAGCAGGTGGGTAGGAAAGTTTAGAGAGTGTAAATATAATGGTGGTGGATACGATGGAGTGGTGCAAAAGAGATTGCATGACAGAAGTGTTGGTTGCCGAGAGAGATTTGGAAATGAACAGGAAGTCAAGAGAGTTGCCCACAGATTGGACGGGTAGATTATGAATAGAGTGAATTGCACGGTCATTGGGAAAGGATTGAAGGTCGGGTTTTTGCAAAGTCTCCGGAGAAGGAAGGTTAAAGTTGCCTAAGAGGATGAGATGATTTGATGGGGAGAAAGAGTTAATGAGCTGCCCAAGTTCATCAAAGATTAATCCAGTGGGACCAGAGGGCGATAGATAACGATGAGGTCAGTAGAGTGAGGAAGAGCAATAGTAGAGATCGTTCATTTGAAGGATGAAGCCGGGGTTGTGGCATTGGGGGGGAGATGTTGAGGCAGGAAGTAAATAGGTGCCAACACCACTGCATTTGTCCGTCAGAGAAGGAGAGTGAGGGAAGGAAAGTTTGGAATCATAAAGGACTGCCAATGTAGCAGTGTCAGAGGGAGAGATCCACGTTTCAGTGATAATCAAGGGGAGGAGATGTAGAGTGAAAGTAGTCAGTGATTAAGGGTGTCTTGTTGCATACAAAATGGAAGTGCGATGTTCAGTTGGTGTGGCAGAGAGGAGTGGAGGAGTTTAGTTTTAGAGTAGCACAGACAGGGTGGGTAGGTGATACGAGCGGAGCTGACTGGTGGATGGGTATGTTTGTTAGAAGAAGAGTTTGTAAGGAGATGGAGTGGTGAGATTGTTGCCATGTTAGTTGTATGAACATGATAGGAAAGGTGCGGGATGAGGCGTAATTTGAGAGAGCGCGCAAATAGTAGGATCAGGATGAAGAGAGAATGCATTTTGGTAAAGTAGTAGTTAATGATTGATGGCAGTGTATTCAGTGGATTTTATGAGTTAGCAGGTGGAGCAGGAGGCATAAAGCCACACAGGTGAAGAGGATAAGAGGCTGGAAGTAAATGCTAGGAGACTGTCCTTAGCTGTTCGACCTTTGATTGGGTCGTTCTGGCCAAAGTCGGCCCAGTAGCATGGAGTAAAATAGGAGGGGTGGCAATGAACTTTCAATGGTGGGAGGAGGGAGGCAGTGACACCAGACGGGGAATCAGAGGGCAGTGTGCGAGTTACATTTCTGGGCTAGCCGTCCTGCCTCTTGCTCACGGGCCCAGCTGGATGGTGTGGGAGGTGAGCTGGCCAGATGATGAGGCCACTCTCATGGCCAAGAGCCCACGAGGAACAGGGCCACCAAGGGGAACAATGAACAGCTAAGACCTCACCTCAGGCCATGGTCTTGCAAAACAGCAGTGTGCCACGTTTGATGTGAAGCATGAGTAATAGACGGATATGGATGCTAGGTAACTGTTGCCCCACCCCAGGCAGTTCACTATGTATAGATCACACATCATGTATGCCTTACAAATTGACCAATGATTTTTCTCTTTCCAGTATCACAGGTGATGTTGCATACCAATTAAAACCATGGCTGTTGACCCTAGTGTATAATCCTCAAACTGTGGGACAGCATTTATAATCATGTCCATGCAAAGACCCGTGGAGTAGTGGAGCAACCATTAGGAATGTTTAAAAACAAATGGTGCTGCTTGCACAGGATAGACAATGGCATCGTGTATGCACCTGCAAGGTGTGCAGCCTCACATTGGTGTGCTGCATCCTACATAACATTCCTACACAAAGTGGTGCCCTGTGACAACCAGATAAGGAAGGAGACACTGAGGATAAAGAGGATGACCGAGATGGCCAAGGTGACTCAGAAGTACACAAACCACCCATGCCTTCTGAGGTATCCTCAGCAATAAGACAAGCACTAAATCAGGATTACTTCTCAAGGTGGGGTAGCACTGATTCACAGTTGCAATCACATACAATAAGAGAGGGCCAGCTGTGTATGGCTATTTAGGCACTGGGATATGCCCTGCTTGTCCATTCGTTTGTCACACCTGACCCCATGTAGAGACAGGCAATAGCTGTTACATCATCACACATTTCCATTACCCAGGTTGCTGTGACAGTACAGATCTAATGTTGCCATTCACAGCCATGCAGGACCATCAGTCATGTAATGGGATATTGTACACGACAGATAGATGGCGACAGATAGAATCTGCATGCAACACTCACCTGTATTGTGTGATCCACGTCCAAATGTGCATTGCTAATCACTATCCACCAACATAGCTCAACAGGGGCAGAATGCTGCACTTGAGTCAAGGGGTGTTGCGTCACATGCTGCCTTACATTTGCCAAAAAGGACAGGGTTCCTCACTTGGGTCCGGGGTGCATTGCTCCATGTGCTACCTTACAGTTGCTTAACAGGGACAGGGTGCTGGACTTGAGTCCAGGATAGACTATTTGTGGAAATCCAGCAGAGCAACACTCATGTGATGTAAATACCTTTGTGTCCATTGCATGTGTGTGATGATTGCCTATTGGTCACTCATGCCGCAGAGGCACTGGGCCTCATTACGACCGGGCGGTAAGTATAAAACGATGCCGGTAAAGGATTACCGGCATTGCTTACTGCTCTGCACGATTAGGACACGCCAACCCGCTATTAGCGGCACTGTAATTAACGGTGCCGCTAATAGCGACATGAGCGCAGGCATGCGACCCATCATGGTGGAAATACCGGCATGGCGCAAACAGGGGAACATCACAAGTCAGGCGGACATGCAAATAACGCCCTAGTGAAGGCTGAATAGTACCTTACCGGCATGGTGCAAATACCGGCATCGCGGACCACCCGTAAACGGCCATTTGCAGTGTTTCCAACTGCCACAGGTGCACACAATCAGCATGGGTGGAGGCAATGCAGACTGGGCCAGCACAAAAGGAGCACACCCCACCCCTTCCCACACCCAGTCACACACCAAAATGGATCCAATACTACTAGCAATGCTGGGGCTGTAGGACATGATTGCACTGGAACTGCTGCAACAACAACAACTACAACAACAGGAAGCACAGAGGAGACGCAGGAGGAGAAGGAGGGTGAGGCAGGCCCAGCATGCCCCACCTGTGCAGCCTGTGGCACCACGCAGGCAGCCCCAATCCCTCGCATCAGAGCCAGTCCATTCAACCTAACCCCTGAGCAGATCCACACCCTGTACCATCTGGACCGGGACACCATCACCACCATTGTCGACATGATACATGACGACATTGTCAGCCTGATTGAAACACGCACTGCCATCCCACCCTTACTAAAGGTAGTGTCTGTGCTCCTTCCTAGCCACAGGCACCTACCAGCACACAGTGGGGCACATGCATGGCATATCTCAACCATTATTCGCACGTACGCTGAACCAAGAGCTTGATGCCCTCCTGAAGCACACAGGCGACCACATTTACTTACCACGTACTGCCCAGGAGATTTCAAACACCAAAGTTGGTTTCCATTCACTGGTCGGCATCCCTGGTTGCATTGGCGCCATCAACTGCACCCATGTGGAATTGGTGATCCCACATGCCATGGAGGTAGCGTACCGCAACCGTAAGCTATACCACTCAATCAACGTGAAAATGGTATGTGACTCAAACAAGATCATCACACATTGTTGTGCCAGATACCCCAGATCAACCCATGATTCAATGGTCCTGCGGAACTCCACAATACCACGCTACATGGAGCGACATGCAGGGCACAGATCCTGGCTTCTTGGTGAGTGGCCTGTAAGGCTTATGGAAATGCGATGTGGGTAGGTGATTTGGGGAGAGATGCATACTTCACCTGGCTGAGTTGGGTGGGGGGGAAGAAATGCATACTTCACCTGGCTGAGTTGGGGGGGGGGAGATGCATACTTCACCTGGCTGAGTTGGGGGGGGGGGAGATGCATACTTCACCTGGCTGAGTTGGGGTGGAAGAGATGCATACTTCACCTGGTTGAGTTGGGGGGGAAGAGATGCATACTTCACCTGGCTGAGTTGGGGGGGGGGGATGCATACTTCACCTGGCGGAGTTTGGGGGGGGGAGAGATGCATACTTCACCTGACTGAGTTGGGGGGAGATGCATACTTCACCTGGGGGGAAGAGATGCATACTTCACCTGGCTGAGTTGGGGGGGGGGAAGAGATGCATACTTCACCTGGCTGAGTTGGGGGGGGGTGGGGAGGAGATGCATACTTCACTTGGCTGCGAGTGCCGGAGAGAATGGACCATGCTCATACCCCAAAGCAGCCCAGACTGGACCTGACACCTGACCACATAATGCAAGATGTAAGCAGCCCTACCATGTGAATGATGCAGTGTCACAGCCATTCCATAGCCATCTACATGTGCACTGTACCTAATCAGACCGTAACCCCCTCATCACAATGCAGCTACAAGCAATTACTATGGCCAATACACAGCACCCAATTAAATCAACTGAAAGGACAGTCCCCCATTATTGCGTACAAAAGAGTCACATGAGAGTCAAATACATTAATACACCATTACACTGACAAAAAGTCCAACAGAATTGCATGTCACCATTTGTTGTGCATAGTGAGATCATCATGAGGCTGACATCAACGGTGCCAGGATGAAAGTACACAAATTACTGGACATCAGCCAGATCATGGAAACAACCACCGTGGACTAACACAGTGCATGAGCACTCACAAGGAACTGGATCCCCCTGCGCCTACTAGTTGATGGCACGCACACCAGTCCATAAAAGGAATACACACATAGCAGTCACATTGTGTGTCTCCATTCATGCATGGGAATGTGGTTGCAATCAGGAAATAAATGCATGCTATGGTGTCATTGATCGAGGTCCCATATGATGTGATGACTTACACATATACATTGTTGCCCAGATGCAGGTGATGCAGGCTATCCCTTGAAGAGGTGGCTCCTTACCCCAGTCCGGAACCCACACAATAGGCACGAGGAGGACTACAATCGTGCACATACACGCACCCGTGTGGTGATTGAGTGTAACGCTCACCTGACTCCCACAGAGGCGCTGGTCTAGTCTGGGTTGCTGTGGCCTCTTCAAGCATGATGTGCAGAACTCGGAACACCGACTGAACAGGACCCTCAAATCTTGCTTGTCTGGCCCGTAGGAATATCCTTCTGCAGATGAGAAAGGGGATTAACAGTCTGCAGAATAGTGTGCTTGCTCCCTCTTCCCCCCTTCATTCTTCTCTAACTTCCTCCGAAATCCCCGGTTGAAGCTCACCTTATGGTTTGAAAGGATGAACTCTCCATCCTGCTTCTGGTGCAGGGGCGCGTGTTTGTCCAGTTACTTCACTGGTTTTCAGAATGGCGCTGGCAAAATCCACTTGACTTTTCCGAGCGGAACGCCGTAAGTATGAAGATTACAAAAGTTCAAGTGTTGAGCCTCCTTTTCTGTTGCCTTCCTAACCTGTGATCTGTCCTTTATTTCAGGTGCAGAATGAAGGCGATGCGTTGAGGGATTGAATTGCCGATGGTAAACTCAGGTGAGTTAGCGATGGGGGCGATCCCTCTTAATGTCTTTATATTCCTCCAGTAATGTCTTTTGTCCTTTCCCCATAGGGGCCGGGGTGCGGTACCTGCCAACGAAGCGGCGCCGACCCGAAATGAGGAATGGTCAACCAACAGAAGACCGGTAAGTGTTATGGGGGAAAATGAGGCTTTCCTCATATGTTCCTTCTGCTCACCTTTTGTCTCTTCTTCTCTCCCCTAGGCGCAGAGATGTGGCGACCGGTGCAGACAGTCGCGGTGGTGCCAGAAGAACTCCCGAGGACAGGTGAGTGAAGCGCGGCGCTGCAGGGAGCAACGCGGTGCTTTTAAATGAAAGTCTTTTCTCAGGAACGCTGGCGTGAAGGTTCCGGATGCAGGTAAGAAGTTTGATAAAAATTCTTGGTTTTCACCTTTCTCTTCTCTTCTTTCCTTACAGGTGTTCCAGGATCAAGGCGGGCGTGGCTGGAGACCAGATGCAGGAGCAGACACGGTGAGCGTTCAGCTGCTTGGACGCAGAACAACGCGAAGCGTGAGCTACTGTCTGGGCGTGGCTTAAATAGCCCCCAAAATAGTTCCAGGTAAGTATCCTTCCCTGGCCACGCCCGAGTGGCAAAATAGTCCCAATGAAAAAATAGTCCCTTTCAGGCCTCAGGGAGGCCTGAATCTTGCAGCATGGTCTGCATCAGGTAAGTGCACAAAACACCTTCCTTTATGAGCCTGGCGCCTATGGTGCCAGGACTGATGTCCAACATGAGCCTGGCGCCAACGGCGCCAGGACAGAGTCCAAAGAGCCCCTATAAGAGGCCGCTGGGCTTTTACCCGGGGGCATGATGCCTGCTCCCGGGGGTGCTGGGCCTGGCCTGGTGCTCCGGGAGTAGGCATCATGACAGCACTCCCCCCCAAGGCCCCTCCCAAGGTCGTTCCCTCTGGAGGTTTCGGTTTGTTTGGGAAATTCCGGTCGAACCTTTTTACCAGCCGAGGTGCATGTACGTGGTCGCTGGGTTCCCAAGACCTTTCCTGAGGCCCGAACCCTTTCCAATCAATTAGATAGAAAAGTTTTGATTTTGAGATCTTAGAATCCAAAATGTTCTTCACCTTGAATTCAGGCTCCCCATCTATCTGGATTGGTTCTGGTGGCTTTATTAATCTGGTTCCTGGTTGCACTGGTTTCAAAAGTGACACATGAAAAACGGGGTGAATCCGCATGTTAGCTGGTAGATCGAGCTTGACTGCCACTGGGTTAATTATAACTTTGATCGAGTAAGGGCCCAAATACCTTGGATTAAAAGTTTGAGGTCTCTTGAGCAATAAGTGTTTGGTAGCCAACCATACTTGATCCCCTATTTGGTATGGAGGCGCCTCACTCCGATGCAGATCCGCATTCTTTTTGTATTTCCCTTTCGCTTGTTGCAAATGTGCAGTTGCATCCTTGAAGGCTTGAGTTATCGTGGAATGCAAATGGTCCACTGCAGGCATTTCAAGGCTCAGAGGTGAGTCCAGGTCTGAAGTACGAGGGTGATGTCCATATAGGGTATAAAAGGGGCTTTGTCCAGTTCCAGAGTGTACCGAGTTATTGTATGCATATTCGGCCACCCATAAAATATCCTTCCAATTACCCTCCGATTGATGCAACATACATCGTAGGTATTGTTCCAGGGTCTGGTTCGTTCTCTCTGTCTGACCATCGGTCTGTGGGTGGTGGCTGGTTGAGAGTCTTACGTCAATTTGTGCCAGTTGACAACACTTTCTCCAAAAATGTGAAATAAACTGGCTTCCCCGGTCGGAGACTAGTATGGGCGGGAATCCATGCAAACGGATGATATTTTCGAGGAATTCCTTGGCTAGGATAGAAGCTGAAGGTAATCCTTTCAACTGAATAAAATGGGCCATCTTGGAAAATAAATCCACCACAACCAGAATAGTATTGTATCCATTACAAGGGGGCAGGTCCGTGACAAAATCTAGTGAAAAGGTGTGCCAAGGTGCTGGTGGAATGTCTAAAGGCTGAAGAAGACCGGCGGGTTTTGTCTTTTGGCCTTTGTTTTGGGCACAAACTCCACAGGACATCACAAAAGATTTAATATCCTTTCGCCAGGAAGGCCACCAGAATTGTCGTTTAATTTTTTCCTCAGTTTTAGCAATGCCAGGATGTCCTTCCATCAGGGTATCATGATGATGGGAAATAACCAGTTCTTGCAATTCCTTTTCTGGCAGAAACAAGCATCCTTGGAAGTAAGGTAGGCCATCGTTGACCGAAAAGTAAGACCCCCTTTGGATCCAATCCTGCAAGGCTGTAGAGTCCAGGAGTTGTTTTACCCGTGCTTGAATGTCTTCATGGGTTTGTAAAGAGGTTATCCCCAAAATTCTTTGTTCGGGAATTATTGGCACAGGTTCTGAGTTTGTGTCTATTTCTCCCATTCCTATTTGAGATAGCGCGTCCGCTTTGCCATTCTTACAGCCGGGGTGGTAAGTGATTACAAAATCGAACTCAGCAAAGAACAAAGCCCATCGGAGCTGACGTGACGATTGAGCCTTGGCAGTTTTTAAATATTGTAATTTTCGTTGATCAGTGATCACGGTAATGGTATAATAATAATTCCTTGTCGGTGATTGCATAATTTACCTCAGGCGGCGAGAACTTTCTGGACCAAAATGCTACGGGGTGCAGTTGGTTGGTTTCAGGGTCTCTCTGAGACAGGACAGCTCCCATGGCTAAGCTGGACACGTCGGTTTCGACTATATAAGGGAGATCAGGACGCGGGTGCTTCAAAATAGGTGCAGACGTGAATTTAGCTTTCAATCCCTGAAAGGCCTGTTCGGCTTCCTCGGTCCATTCGAAGCGTTTATTTTTTCGCAAGAGTGCAGTGATGGGTTGTACCACACGTGAAAATTCCGGGTTAAATCTGCGATAAAAATTAGGAAAACCAAGCATGCTTTAGACACCTTTCACCGAACTAGGTGATGGCCATTTGAGGATGGCATTCACTTTTCGTGAGTCCATTCGGACCCCTTTAGATGTCAGGATGAATCCAAGAAACTCAACCTCGGTGGTATGGAAAACATACTTTTCCAGCTTTGCAAACAGTTTGTGCTGGCGCAATTTCTCAAGGACGGCCCTGACATGCTTTCTGTGATCAGATTCCGAAGAGGAGTACACAAGAATGTCATCGATATATACGACAACACAAACATCGATGAGTTCCCGAAGGACATCGTTCATGAAGAATTGGAAGGCAGCAGGCGCGTTGCACAACCCGAAAGGCATCACCTGGTATTCGAATAATCCATATTTTGTACGGAAGGCCGTTTTCCATTCGTCGCCTTCTTTTACTCGCACCAGATGATAAGCCCCCCGGGGATCTAACTTGGTGTATACGCAAGCGTCCTTCACCTGGTCAAGGAGTTCAGGGATCAGAGGCAGAGGGTAACGGTTTTTAACAGTTATCTGGTTCAATGCGTGGTAGTCGATACAAGTTCTAAGGTCGCTTTCTTTTTTGGGCATGAAGAACAAAGCCGAGGATGCCGGAGACTTTGACGGGCGAATGAAACCATTGGCTAGGTATTGATCTAAATATTGTCTCAAATGCAGATTCTTGGGTTCTGTAAGGGCATAAATCCTGCTACAAGTGGGTTGTGCACCGGGCACCAGATCGATTTGGCAATCGTACGATCTGTGGGGAGGTAACGCGTTGGCCTGTTCCTTTTGGAAGACGTCCTGAAAGTCTTGGTATTCCGGAGGTAGTTGCATGGAGACAGAGGTTACAGACGCTAGACTAATCTTCAGATTTTCTGGGTAGCAGGTTTGTGCACAATCCGGGAAGGTTATTCTCTTCGCTCGCCAATCAATTCGAGGATTATGTGTCTCTAACCAAGGGATTCCGGGAATAACCTGAAACTGTGGAGCCTTGATTACATCAAACACAACTGCCTCCCGATGGCCGTCCGGACCTATAAGTGTCACCTCAGCAGTGGAATGTGTTACCAGTCCAGAGGCAATTTCGGTTCCATCGACTGTGGTGATGACATCTTTGCTGGGTTTAGGACGCAGAGGGAGGTTAATCCTAGAGACCAATTCACGATCCACATAATTTCCTATAGCCCCACTATCGATGTATGCCTTTATTGCATGCAACCGCTTAGGCTGTTCCGGATCTACGAGGACCATTGGCACAATGAAATGCGAGGTCTGAGAGTTAGTTTTCAAGCTCGGCAAGCGGACCCCTACGCTTGTCGGGCGTGGTCGTTTCCCGAAACAGAGTCTTTATGGTTTTTATCAGCGGCTCCTACCACCTTCTTGGGCGGTTTTGCCGGGCAATCTCGTAGAAAGTGTCCAGAGGACCCACAATAAAGACATAATTGCATCTGCCGTCTTCTTTCACGTTCTTTTTGAGTTAAAGGTCCTTTAACCCCTCCGATTTGCATAGGCTCAGAGACATCAGCACCCTTGGGGTTAGCGTGGGTCTTGACCAACACCCGGGTCTCAAACTTGGACCAATCTGCTTTTCTGTTTTGAAGTCTGTGATCCAATTGGACCACTAAGTCTATATATTCTGTGCATTCTTGGGGCGGATTTACAACTTTGGCCAGGACATCTTTAAGTTCTCCGCGTAGACCTCGATAAAATAACGTGATTCTTCTATCCTCTGGCCACCCAGTTTCCACAATTAGTCTATTAAAGGTTGCAATGTAGGATAGGAGGTCCTGATTGCCCTGTCGCAGGGATAGGAGTTCGTCATCCAGAGCCTGCCCCTGAGAGTGTCGAGCAAATAACCTTTCCATGCTTGCTTGAAATCCTTGAAAATCACGGAGAATCGGGTCATCTTGAGTAACCAGTGGAACTGACCAATCGGCAGCACAGCCGCTGAGATATGACAATACAAAGGCTACCTTGGTCTGGTCATTAGGGAAGGCCCCAGGTCTGCATAGGAAGTGCAAACGACACTGATTCATGAATAGGGCGAATCGTTTGGGGTCCCCAGCAAAGCGTTCGGGTGGGGCCAGCGGCATGTTTCCAGGTAGATTAATCTGCACAGGGTTACTGGGAACCACAGAGGCGGGGTTCCCCACGGAACCGGGTAGAGGAGTGTGTCCAGCTTGACCTTGCAAAAACTGTCTAGCCAGGTCATCAGCTCTTTCCTTTGATACAATCACTTCCCTCCTGAGAGCATTAGTCTCTTGACAAGCGGCGTGTACTTCGGCCCGTAATTCCCCCAGTAGTTGGGCCAACTGATCAGTCTCAGAAGTTTCCATAGCGCCTGGGTGAGAATTTGTAGGAAGGCTTCGCGTTCTGTAACGCTCACCTGACTCCCACGGAGGCGCTGGTCTAGTCTGGGTTGCTGTGGCCTCTTCGAGCGTGATAAGCAGAACTCGGAACACCGACTGAACAGGACCCTCAAATCTTGCTTGTCTGGCCCGTAGGAATATCCTTCTGCAGATGAGAAAGGGGATTAACAGTCTGCAGAATAGTGTGCTTGCTCCCCCGTTCCCCCCTTCGTTCTTCTCTAACTTCCTCTGAAATCCCTGGTTGAAGCTCACCTTATGGTTTGGAAGGATGAACTCTCCATCCTGCTTCTGGTGCAGGGGCGCGTGTTTGTCCAGTTACTTCACTGGTTTTCAGAATGGCGCTGGCAAAATCCACTTGACTTTTCCGAGCGGAACGCCGTAAGTATGAAGATTACAAAAGTTCAAGTGTTGAGCCTCCTTTTCTGTTGCCTTCATAACCTGTGATCTGTCCTTTATTTCAGGTGCAGAATGAAGGCGATGCGTTGAGGGATTGAATTGCCGATGGTAAACTCAGGTGAGTTAGCGATGGGGGCGATCCCTCTTAATGTCTTTATATTCCTCCAGTAATGTCTTTTGTCCTTTCCCCATAGGGGCCGGGGTGCGGTACCTGCCAACGAAGCGGCGCCGACCCAAAATGAGGAATGGTCCACCAACAGAAGACCGGTAAGTGTTATGGCGGAAAATTAGGCTTTCCTCACATGTTCCTTCTGCTCACCTTTTGTCTCTTCTTCTCTCCCCTAGGCGCAGAGATGTGGCGATCGGTGCAGACAGTCGCGGTGGAGCCAGAAGAACTCCCGAGGACAGGTGAGTGAAGCGCGGCACTGCAGTGAGCAACGGGGCGCTTTTAAATGAACGTCTTTTCTCAGGAACGCTGGCGTGAAGGTTCCGGATGCAGGTAAGAAGTTTGATAAAATTCTTGGTTTTCACCTTTCTCTTCTCTTCTTTCCTTGCAGGTGTTCCAGGATCAAGGCGGGCGTGGCTGGAGACCAGATGCAGGAGCAGACACGGTGAGCGTTCAGCTGCTTGGACGCAGAACAACGCGAAGCGTGAGCTACTGTCTGGGCGTGGCTTAAATAACCCCCAAAGTAGTTCCAGGTAAGTATCCTTCCCTGGCCACGCCCGAGTGGCAAAATAGTCCCAATGAAAAAATAGTCCCTTTCAGGTCTCAGGGAGGCCTGAATCTTGCAGCATTGTCTGCATCAGGTAAGTGCACAAAACACCTTCCTTTATGAGCCTGGCGCCTATGGAGCCAGGACTGATGTCCAACATGAGCCTGGCGCCAACGGCGCCAGGACAGAGTCCAAAGAGCCCCTATAAGGGGCCGCTGGGCTTTTACCCGGGGGCATGATGCCTGCTCCCGGGGGTGTTGGGCCTGGCCTGGTGCTCTGGGGGTAGGCATCATGACATTGAGCAGACATTTGGCCTCTTGAAGGCACGGTTTTGCTGCCTCAGCAGGTCTGGTGGGGCACTCCTGTACCGTTTCAATAAAGAGTTCAATAGAGAGTTCGTGTTTATAAAAAACAATTTTTGATTTTTATTTGCATCTTGATATGCCCAACGCGTTTCGAGTTGTGTACACTCTTCATCAGGGGCAGCATTTTCAACAATTAAAGTCTACAAAAAGAAAGATTGTATACAACAATATATTAGTATTTGTTTAGTACAATTTGTGTTAATCAAATATAATCATCAATTCAAAAAATCACGATTGTTATTTTTTAAGAATTAGTATCTTTTTTGTAACAAAACATCCTGTCATTTGTTTAGTGACCCCATTGTGACTCATCACTAGAAGAGCAGATATTAATGTGGAGAGGTATTGAATTGTACGTGAGTATTGAAAAAGATATTTGATACGTGCCAGAAATGGCACGGTCAATCTAACTCTTGCACTCAATGCGGGGAAGAAAAGGATTATGTATATATAGATAGGAAAGATGTAAGAGGAAAACAAGGATGATGTGCAATCTAAACAGGCATAAAGAGTGAAATGGAAAATCAGAACTCTTTTGACTTAATAAACTGGATGCCATGACCCCTCTTGGGATCAATGAGGACTACTACTTAGGCCCATTTCTATAATTCAGATCACATTCTACATGCTAAGACACAATTTAAGTATTCTACATTGAACATGTCTGAGATTCGTCTACTGTTTCCTAATTTTTGCATTCTGTGTTCATGTTGGCCACTAGTTGGCATTAGAATGTACACCCACAATATGTTGGGTCAGTGACTACATATAATTCTTTGTACACTTCAAAAACATCTGCTTGTATTGCTGTGAAATATGTACAAACTGAGATTTTAGGATTTCTTATTTTACTGTTACATAATGCACTAGGCACTTTGATATAGACCAGCTACATCCACTTTTCGTGGATCTATTTATCACCTGCCTGCACGTTCTATTTCCGAGAATATTACTCCCAATACAGTTATTTAGACATAGGATCATCTACTCCACACCATCACCTGGTTCTCTCTGCTGTACCCCCTTTGATCCACCCTTAGGTTCTTAACCAAAGGCATTCACAATCTTTTGCATCATTTTATTCATTATATTATTTCGCCACTTTCTTCTCTCTCTACCCTTATGTTTCTCAAAGAGGGCATTGTGTTTTTCAAAAACTGCATCATCCGTTCCTCCATTCATTTTAATAATTCGACACTTACATCTTTTTTGGCTTTGTTTACGTTCGTTCGCACATGCGTGAGTGACGTCACGTCATCGTCTGATGTCGCTGGCGCATGCGTGTATGACGTCAGATGTCATAGCCGCCATTGTATAAATACACGGCCGTGCATCAACTAGCTCACTCGTTCACAGCTCCTGACCGCATTCGGACGCTTCCCTAATCGCCGGTGATGATCTAGTAAGTACTCTTTACAGCAAATACAATTAGGCTTATGCCTAGATACTTTGAGTATACTAAATCCCTTGTCATACATTCCTCCTTTTGTAGATATTAGGTTACTTACATTTAAGACACCTACAAAATTTACCTGGTTGAACGTCTGGAACACATCTGGCTAATTCCAACTGACTTATCCAGCAACTTTTGCTTTCCTTTTTTGGGAAAATTCATTTCGATAAGATTTTCCATTTCACTCCTTATGCCTGTTTAGATTGCACATCATCCTTGTTTTCCTCTTACATCTTTCCTATCTATATATACATAATCCTTTTCTTCCCCGCATTGAGTGCAAGAGTTAGACAGACCGGGCCACTTCTGGCACGTATCAAATATCTTTTTCAATACTCACGTACAATTCAATACCGCTCCACATTAATATCTGCTCTTCTAGTGATGAGTCACAATGGGGTCACTAAACAAATGACAGGATGTTTTGTTACAAAAAAGATACTAATTCTTTAAAAATAACAATTGTGATTTTTTGAATTGATGATTATATTTGATTAACACAAATTGTACTAAACAAATACTAATATATTGTTGTATACAATCTTTCTTTTTGTAGACTTTAATTGTTGAATATGCTGCCCCTGATGAAGAGTGTACACAACTCGAAACATGTTGGGCATATCAAGATGCAAATAAAAATCAAAAATTGTTTTTTATAAACACAAACTCTCTATTGAACTCTTTATTGAAATTGTACTCATATGAAATTCCAAGTGATTGTAATTGCTTAAATCTCGATACTTAATCTCCATTAGGCCATCTCTGGCCTTTCAAAAAGTGTGCAGGGGACGTAGCTATCCTCACTGGATTCCTCTCTTGTTCTCTGTATATATCCAGCCTAGATACCAAGGCTGTGTTTTTCTCCCCCGCACCTTGAACAATTTACCATAATGTTTATTTCTCTGATTACCTTTCATTGAACTACACTTATTTTTGGTGTGCAAGTGTGTTTACCTGTGTTGGGGCACTCCTGTACTGCCATGAGAAGGTGGCCAATTTCGTCATGGCATGTGTCATGCTACACAATATGTGCATCAGACGGAATGTGCCCCTGCCCCCTGACGCTGAACTGCAACCACCTGACGATGAGGATGAGGAGGGTGGAGATGGGGCAGCACCTCAGGGAGGCAGCGATGCACAGGAGGGACGTGACATGCGTCAGACTCTGATCAACCAATATTTCTAACACACATGGACGGGGAGTGTGACATGGAGGTGGCACTCGGGCACTGGGTGTGTCAGGGACATGGACACTGTAGACTGTTCACCAATAAAACACATGTACGCAATAAGCAATGTCCACACATGTGAATCATGAGTCACCAAAATGTGTATTAATGAATTATGAAAAAGTGAACAAGCCCTCCACCCCACACACCCTCTCCCTCCTCCCCCCTCAACTCCCCCACACACCCTCTCCCTCCTCCCCCCTCAACTCCCCCAAACATCCTCTCCCCCTGCCCCCTCAACTCCCCCACACACCCTCCCCCCTCAACTCCCCCACTCACCCTCTCCCCCCTCCGCCCTCAACTCCCCCACACACCCTCTCCCCCCTCCCCCCTTGACTTCCCAACACATGGTGTGCAGTAGCGTGCACCAGTAGTCCACATGGCACTAGTGTGCATGTCTGTGCCTACTGCCCTCCCCCTCTTCCAGCACCAGGTGCCCCCCTGTCTGATCTGCGCAGGTTCCTGCCAGAGCGACGGACAGGGCTGGTCCTAGTAGAGCTGGCAGTTGATGATGGTCCTGATTGTCCGAGCAACTGTGGTGTATGCATGTCCCGCATTGCTGCCACCATTTCTGAGAGGACATGGCGCACTGCTGCAAGTTCCGCGCAGATGTCCTTTGAGGTGGACTCAATGGCTGTTCTTAGGGAAGCAGCACAATCCCTAATATCATCCCTTGCACGTGTGCATTCGGTAATATGCTGCATCAGCAGCCCTGTGATTTCCTCCTGGCGCCTCTGTATGGCCATGATCCCCTCTTGGGTGATTGTCACTGGGGTGGGAGTGTGAGGCGTTTCCACCATGATTTGGTCATCACGGACAGTAGGTGTGGGGCTGAAACTTGCGGGCCATGAATCTCCAGGTCACAGCCCGTGCATGCTGCCATCCACCACGCTGCATGGGGATAGGTGTGGAGAGTGGAGGGGGCCTGTGGTGGGTTTTGTGCCATGCAGCTGTACGTCACCCTCGTTGTCCGATATGGCTGCTGTGGCAGCTGTCTCGCCGACTGTGCTGCTGCCAGCCCTCTGCCAATGCCTCCTGGGTGATGGTGGCTGGTGTGGATGTTGTTGTGGGGTCCGTGGTGCACTTTGGTGCTGTGGCCTCTGTGATTTTCATGGCCTTTTCGAGGTGGTGCATGTTGGCCACTGCCCCTTGAGGTTGAGGGGCGGTGTTCACCCTCCTCGGCCCTGGCCTTCTTCTGTGGTGTGGCGCCGGTGTCCTCATCACTGCTGTCAGAATGTGTGCCTGTGGGGGACCAAAGGAGGGAGAGGGTTAGTGATGGGTCTACATGCATCGGGCATGCATTGGGGTGGCTGCATTGATTTGGAATGGTAGATGATTAACATTGGGGGGAGGGACATACCGGCTGCCTCACTCTTGGGTGGGTGATGCATGGAGGCGTCTGGGTTGCAACACATATGGGGTGCAATATGCATGTGGACATGGTGATGCTCTGCACTGCCTGTAGGCAGTCTTGTACTTCTGTGTCTGGTGGACCCTGCTCTACATCAATGCACTGTCAGTTCAGGTGGACATCATCGTGGTGGTATTAGCATTGTTTCATTTGAGACACCTAGCTGCATCGGCTGATGACGGGGCTCCTCGCTCTATGTCCCCGACTCCCTCTATTGCCTCGGTGCCTATGGTGGAGGCGCATATCTCCTCCCAAGGTTGCAGTTTTATTGGGGACTACGCACCTCCGCCTGTCGCCATCCCAAGGTTGCGGTTGGCAGACAGTATGCTCCACACACGTAGACGTAGGTCATCCCAGTGCTTACGGCATTGTTTGGGTGTGCGGGGTGTGGTGCCAATGGCACTGACTCTCTGGGCGACCTCTACCCAAATCTGCTTTTTGTGCTGCAGTGCTGGACGGGACATGTCATTTGAGAACACCACATCTGCATGCTCCTGCAGTGTCTCCGCTAACATGGTGAGCTCCTCTCTGGAGAAGCGTTCCTTGCGCATGCGATCTCCCGTTTTTTTTCACTGCTTTTGGCATATTAAATTGCAACAGGTAGTGGTGGAGGTGTGTTGGAGTTCTGAGGGTCAGATGGCTCCTGGTTGTGGTGGATGGCAATGGATTGTGTTTTTAAAGATGGCCGCCGTGCTTTTTCCTGTTCCTGTGCGATGACGCTACTTCCGGTTTTGCTTATTTACGGTCACCGCCGCTGTTAGAAGTGACCGCTAATGCCGATGGCTTGGATGCCGGAGGTGCTATTTCCACTACAGACGGTGGTGCAAAGGGGGATTTTTCGGACTTTAACGTCATGGCGCTGAGGTCATTACCAGCATGGCGCAAAGCTTGTGCCCGCAAACTCGTAATGGGCTGCTTTTAGCGGTCTATTGCCAGCACGGACACGGTAATTGCGCCATGCCGGTAATGACCAGTACTTAGCGCCCGGGTCGTAATGAGGCCCACTGTCTCCTTCATGCAGGTGGTGCAAGTGACGCAGATGTATCACTTGTTGAAGGTTTGGGTGTGTTGCACGGCTCCTCAAGTGTGGTGGTAAGCTGTGGGAAATGTGATGGTGCGGGCTGGGTATCAGGTAATAATATCGCCATATATATGGTCGCCGTAAATAATATCGCCGGGAAAATGTTGTGGCGATATTATTTGGGTGACCATATTTATGGGGACGGGCAAAAAAAAATATTAAAAGAAAAAAAAAATGTGGGTGTCCCCGCATGTTCCATGCAATAATGTCGCCATAAAAAAATGGCCATTTTTCGGCGATATTTTTGCATGGCAATATTTTTGTGGCAACATTATTACATGGAACCGCAGGCTGTGCCTGGTGTGGCTTGAGCAAGACTTGTAGCAATGGCTGATTCTGTCAGCCCAGTGCTGTGGCCACCCTGTTCTGTACAAGATTTATGGCCTTGATGCATGGTACCAGGTCAGCATGCAAGCCCCGCTGCATGAGTGCTGTAGTGTGACAGTCAAGTGACTCCTTCATTGAGGCATGGATGCAATTCTGCATACTGAGCAGCTTATTCTACTCCTCAAGACATTACAGAATACTCTCCTGCTGTCAAGATTATCCGTATCGGAGAGAAACTCCAACTCCTCACCGGATTCTTCTGGGCTAGTAGTGAGGGCTTCAGTAGCCCGACTTCCTTTCCCCTTCCTTTTCTTCCTGGTGGCCCTTCGTTCTTTAAAGAGGTAGGGCCTGTCACGGGGGCAGCCACTATGGCTAGCTACCAAATTGGCAGACTAGCGGCCCCCTTCCCGAAACAGACAGGCAGGGGAAAAGCCGGTGTGGCAGAAAAAACCCTGATCCAGGCGAGTTGCTGTAGGTAAATTGAACTATGCAGCAGGAAGCTGGAATGGAGCTTCTGCTAGTGAGGTAAGCAGAAGATTCCAATTACCCAATAAGAGTAAAGGAAACCCACTCAAGGCAGTAAGGGAGCACAGATTGCAGCAGGTGCCGAGCGGGAAACAGAAGAACTCCGACGAGGAAACTCCAATGGTGTCGGAAACACAAGAGGAAAAGAAAGCAGGGGGGAATAAAAGAGAGGGGCTGGGAGGAGGAGCGAGTCTGAGAGCCACACCGAGAGACCGGAGCGAGACCGGGGAAACCAGGGAAGAGGAATGCTGCTGGGAAACCAAGGGAGAATGCAAACACTCCGAAGCGGAGTGGGAAAGAAAGGCAAACAAAAGGGAGAGATGCAGTAGGAGGCTAGTGCAAGCGAGCACAACTAGCGTTAGACCCCAAGAAGGAATAAAGGTTGCAATGCGCCATTGAATGCCACTGGGTAAAACAAAAAGCGTCAGGCGGTGGCCATGTTGAAAAGAACTAGCCTACTCACTTGCATTACGGGAAAGACGTGCCGTCCCTGTCAATGGCGGAATGTTCAGCGCCTCCAGAGGTGCCACCTGGCTGAGGAGGCGACACCTGCCGCTGCCCCTGACATTCAGCTGCCAATGCCTGACAAGATGCCTCACATATCTGTTGTCCAAAGAGAGTGGTGTGTGCTACTGGTTGCACATTGGTGGTGGTCTGGTAGGCCATGTGTCATTGTGGTCAGGTGAGTATGTTGGTTCCACATGTGGAGGTGGCCGTTCTCCCTCCTAGTCAAGCACCTAATCATCTGCTGGTGTCTTCTATGGCACATTCTCATCTTCCTGCATGTGTGTGGTGGGTTGAGTTGTCTCCTAAATTGCAGGAGTTAGTTTCTAGCATATACCCCTTTCATTGTTCAATTACACCTGCTGTTTACTTCCCCTGGCCTGAACCTGACTTGACTCTCAGGAAGAGCAACTTGCTGGGTCAGCTGTTTTCCATGAACAATTGCAGTGTTGTCTGTGTTTTCTTGACTACCTTCCGGCCTAGATGTCTGCCTTGCTTTGCTGCAACCTCAGGTCCAGATCATTCCTGTTAGATGCTGACTGCCTGGACATAGTGAGAGACTGTGTCACCATTGATTGCTTGGAAATTCTGTGGGACCTGCATCACCATGTGCCCCAACTCTAGTTGCCACCTATAAGTGGAAAGTGTGGGGCAACCTGCTATGCATTTTCATATGTGGATATATCTTCTAGCATGTATCTGCCCAATGGAAAAATTGCGCTGAGCTGATTGCGAAGAGAGCATAGAGATGCAATTCAGTGTACGTCTGATAGTGAATGGAGTGTGTGTGCAGGCTCATGGAGAAGAAACATGGAGGATAACATGAAGATGATCAAGGAAAAGACTCAGAGAAATAAAGGAAACACAAAATGGGGATGAATATGTGTCACTGAGGAAGAGGTGGGACAGATCTTCCAAAGTCTGTAGTCATGATTTTGAGACTCAGAATTGAACAGTTTTACCTATGGTTGTATTGGTGCCAAAGGCTCTGCAGGTTTAAAATGTCTACTTTTTACAGAGAAAGGAGAAAGGAAGGAGAGAATGCAAGATGAAAACCAGGAGTGTTGTTGTCTTTTGATAGGGAATGGAGGAATGCCTCACATGCACACACAAAAACGTGCACGGGTGCAAGGTACATGGAGGTGAAGAGGGCAACTCCCCACGTGGCTTCTATGCAACGGGGGCAGGAGTGTCAATCTCCCCTGTGAAGATCCTGAAAGTTTGGACAAGGAATCCCATAAGCTCCACATGAAGAGAAACTGGCATTTTGGAGCAGTGCATTTAGCCTTGTTTCAAGCTGCTGCCTCTGATAAATCAATCAGAAAGTCCTTGCAAGTGTTAGAAAAAGTCCCAGTCACCCTTGGACAGGCCTCTTGGGCAGCAAATCCTTAATTATTCAATGCACTTCTAATGGGCAGCACTTTAATTAACAGCTGCAGAGGACATTGCGAACAGTAAGAGTTGATGTGGATAGTTTGGTGTGGAAATGTTGTGCACATTATACATGAGGTGATAAGCAGAGCATTTCATCATGAACAGTCTTTCGGGGGGAACTTAGTCTTTAACTTAGTAAGATATACAGGAGAGTTTCTGGAGAATTCAAGTTTTCCAATATCAACAATTCCTGGCTTTTAGGCTTGTGATACTTTTAGTTAGGCATTTGTAATGTGTACAGAATTCAAAATAATATGCACTAGAGATGCCAGGATTTACAGAAAATGGCTTCAGAGCTGACCCTCCACAAATTAATGGAGGCAACAGTAAAGACAGACAGAGGTGATCACAGTTCAAGGGTGTTTATTAAACTGTAAATGCAGGGTGGAAAAACACCTAAGCTAAACCTAAATGTAATATGGGAGCAAGCGTCGACCGTCAAATGAAAAATAAGGCTGTCCTCCTAGCATCTTGTCAAAGTAAAAAGGCCTGTACTAAAAAAAACTATTGCCAAATCCTTACAACTAATTACAGAAAGAGTGTGGCATAGGGTTTTCAATAAAGAAAGAAGTGTTCACAAATAATAAGCCGGGATGTGATTGCCAGGGTTCTCCCTTCCCAACGTTTTGAGCACGGGACAAAGCAGGTCTCCTCAGCACAGCACACACCCGAGCTTTCCCAGCACGAGCCAACAGTCTGCCTCAGTTATCAGGTTCTTTGATGGCCAAATCTCCTTTAACAAATGTCTCTTGCCTTCTAGGCCTGATGTTCTCGACAAACAAATAAAAAGTTCTGTTCCACATATACATTGGGTGAAGGCTTCACCATTGTGTCCTCCTCTTCTGGGCGTAGACCTCTCACAAATCGTATTCAACAGATGAACTAAACAGCTCCTTTCTCAATGACTTTTGGGTGATGACGTTTCACCCCTGGATCTTCCTCGGTCAGCTCGGACCTCAAATGACCCCAAATGACAAAGGGGACAGTTCACTTTTTGCAATACTCCTTGTTTTCATGAATCTTAATGTCTTTTCAAACAATTCAGTGTGGACATCCTTCGATTGAGTTCACTCTTCCCAACCTTTGCAACACACTGTTCATACGCTCACTTCACTAAGCGGGATTCTTTCCCCTTAGCTTCCCAATCATTGTCGGTCAAAGACTTTTGACGGTACAGAGGATTTTACAAGACACCTGTATGACCACTTTGGCCTTCTGGTAACGGTAATCTCTACCATCAGGTAATCGCCCAGAGTTTCTTGCATGAGCACCCACGTGGTTCCGGACTCCTCTGTTGCTGGTTTTCCCTCTTCAAAGTATTTACGAGTTCTTTGTTTGTTCAAAGTTCAAATAGCCACTTGCTACTTTTCATTCAACACAGTTCCATTTCTTATCAGTCCTCCCCTTGACTCACCGGCTGTGATGAACTTCTTGGCTTTCTTTTTCCTTGGAGTCAAGGTTGGTACCACCGAGACAAGCGTCTCTTCCCGGCTTGGTAATCTGCGGAGTAGGGTCTTGTGTACCGTAGACATCTGCTGTAACACACGTTGGCTATTGTTCACAGACTTCTTAATCGCTCTACAGAGGCTTCATGGACCTTTGTCGGAAAGGGGAAGGTTGACTCTCCCCTTCTCACCCCCTCAGTCTGCGCCGCCTTTCTCCTCCTCTTGAACTGCCGGGTACGGAGTTTGCTCTCTTGTTGTGCGGTCTGCCTTGCTCATCGGGTGCTTTCACGCTCCACCTTTTATCTCTGTAGGGGGGGGTGAAAAGGGCTGTTAGGTGTGTGTTATTCTGGTCAATTGCCTGACTTTGCCTGACCTTTGTATTGGGACATGTCAGGTAAACGGCTCTGGTGTTAGTTCGTTGTCTTTCGTGTTGTGCGAAAGTGTTCATGTCGGAAAAGGAGAGGGCAGTGTTTTGGAATATCCTACATGCTAGGATGAGGAAAAGATGTTTAAAGAAGGGGGATACTGCATCTCACCCGTCGGTGTCCCATTCTCTCTCTCCAAGGACCCCCACCCAGGTGATCCTCCCGCACTGGTCCACCCCAGGAACTGGATCCAAAAGCGATGGATGTGTCCTGGCCACCTGGATGACAGATCCCCAGGGACTAGACAGCGAGACAACTTCAGGTTTCTCACATACCCTTCCTCCATGCGATGTAGCCACATTTGTTTCACAACGGAACCCGGAATGAAAATCTACATTTCCTTTTCGGTGTTCCACCATGAAACAATAGGGTTGTAGGTCTAGAAACCATTGCATTAGCGATGGCTAATCCAAACTAGGGGTGAGTGGTCGGTGACAAGCATGAACCTTCGTCCTAATAGGTAGTACTTGAGATGGATAATAGCCCATTTGATGGCTACGGCCTCTAATTCTACCACAGAGCTGTTTTTTTTCACGTGGGAATAACTTGCGGCTGGTGTATAGTATGGGATGTTCTAGTCCGTCGCAGATTTGTGACAAGTCAGCTCCTAAGCCTGTATGGGAGGCATCCAGCTGTAACACAAACTCTGGGTTCTGAGACAGAATTTATTTCAGGATGTTATAGCATATCTCGTGGGTGGGAGCAGGAAGAGGGCCAGGGGAGGCTGGCCAGAGAGTGACAGGAAAGGAGGGTGCAGGTGTGCCAATGAGGAGAATCTCTGTCTTACTGGCATTAAGGCAGATATTGTTGGCGGCACATCACTCCTGGATAGCAGACAGACAGTCAGAGATGAGAGAAGCAGAAGAGTTGGCAGAGTGGAGCCTGAAAATTAGCTGAGTGTCATCTGCATAGCACTGAAAGTTGGAGCAGAAAGCGGCAAAGCAGTGGGCAAGAGGAGCCAGGTATTGGTTTAACAGCCAGGGAGAGAGAGTAGACACCTGGGGAACACCAGAGGTAGAGAGTGAGATAGAGGAATGGAAGGACCCAAGTTGGACCTTGGAGGATCAATCAGAGAGGAACGAGGTCAGCCAGGTCGGAGCCTGATTGGTGATACCCAGGTCATCCTGGAGACGATTGAGTAGGATGGCATGGTTGGCCATTGTCAAAGGCAGAAGAGAGATCGAGTAAGATGAGGACAGGGGGGAGATTAGAATCAGGTTAGAGAGCAGGTCTTCACGGATGTTCAGGAGAGCAGTTTCCATGCTTGTGGCTGCTCTGAAGGCAGACTGATGGTCATGGAGACAACCAAGAGATTCAGTGTGAAGATTAAGCTCGGAGATGGCCAGCTTTTCCAGGAGTTTGCCCAGGAAAGGAGTGATGGAGATCGGGCGATAGTTAGCCGGTCAGGAGGGGTCGGCTGAGGGTTTCTTGAGAAGAGCATACACAAGAGAGTGCTTCAGGGGGGAAGGGAAGGCTCCAGTGGTGAAGGAGTGGTTGCAGAAGTCAGCCAAGGCAGGAGTGAGGGTGTCAATGTGGTACTTGATGATTATGGGAGAACAGGGAAGAACCTGTTTTGACGAGACCTTCATAGATTGGACTTGTCTATAAACCTCGTCAGGGGAGAACACAGGAAAGGAAGTGAAAGAGGAAGGAGATGTGGCCACATGGGGGCCGGAGGTAGAGGAGAGAGTAGAGGGAGGAGGAGGAGAGGATGAGAGCATGGACACCGATAATGATCCTCCTCAGGTTCACCTATGGAAATCTTGTTACGAGTATTACTTTCTCTAGATAGTCAAGTTTGATCGTCTTCTCAGAACTCCTCCAGGGCTGTTGCCGATGCCAGTGGGGCCAGTCCAAGGATCCCACTAAACCATCCAATCGGTAGTGGCAATGGGCGTTGTGTACAAAGGGCAGGGACTTAATCAACGCAAGCTTTTATGTTCCACACTTACTGAAAATCCCTCGTTCATGGGAAATAATTGCAATCCCCAATCCCTGTCACGGACAGAGTTCAGTAGGTTACCCGTACCTGTCGGCAAACGGCAGAAACACGCTGATCTGTTCAGTGTAGCGCTTGTGCAGCCCTGGACATCTAAGGGCATCACAGACATGACATTGCTCGATCTTGTGTGGCTGAACACCGCTTTTCCCCCTCTAAAATGATGAAAGCTGACCACAGTGGGTCACATACCTAGTTAGCATGGAGGAGTCTCATTCGTTATCGGAATTAACTGGACAAATCATTCCACCAACTAATAACGGCCATGCACCACCACCCAAAGAATCAAGAAAGAGCTATCAATCTGTCATTCCTTTCCATGTCTGGGCCGGGAGAGGTTTCCCGTGTTGATACAAATTAAGCCACACGCTCCACTCCTTGTGATGCCCTTCCATAAATTCCTTTAAGTTTCAGCTTTGCAACCATACTCCCACTGGAACCAAGAGACTTTGGTTTCCCGGAAGCCGCTTGGCAGGTCATGGGAATAATGCAGCTGAATTGCTAGTTGGCATTGTTTGTGGTCGGAACTACTACAGTATCTGATCGTCTTCGAAACTCCGACTTTCATTCTTGATTAATGAAAACATTCTTGGCAAATGCTTTCGCTTTGGTCCATCCAAGATTTCATCTCTAGTGGCACAATACAAATGCCCCCAGCCGTCCCTCTTAATCATGGCCCCAATTCTGAAAAGCCAACAAAATAGAACCAGAGTCCCATTCCATTATTCCTAGCTGTATTGAGGCAACCGTCCCGCTTTGAACACTCTAAATGTTTCAAAGTAAACGCTTTGGACCCCCAGGACACTCATTCAAAAGCATGAAGTGGGCAACGAGATGGAGGTGCTGGGACAGCTGGTAGCTCACCTTGCGGCAGGTCATCAGCTCGATCCCAAGATACAACTATGAGATTTTTAACTGCAGCAACTTTAATATACGCTATTGGAGCTGGATTGGTCTTGGTCTAATAAATGCACACATCCCAGGAGGTCAGTGCTCATCAGCATGTATTAGTTCTAGAATTACCACACTTATCCAGGTAAAAGATGGAGCGATCAAAGGAACCACAACTGATTTAATGAGCCATTCACAGTTTCACTGTACCGGCCGTGTGTACTTACACGTGCATGGCTTAATCTTTGAGAAAAGCATATGCTACTGGAAGGAACAACCAGGTAGCTGCACCTGCTGGAGGGTGGCAACGGGAGGAGCTGCACGCCCGCCTCAGGCTGACCTTCACATCTTGAGTGGTCTACGGGAACCAAGCATCTGAGCGTGCCCCCCACCTCTTGGCAGGGAGGGTGGACAGGTTCAACCACATGGGCAACGGCGGGTCCAGCCTGCTCTGTGGGGGTTGACGGGGAGAGGCTGGGCCCAGGCACAACTTAAAGTGTTTTGTTTTCTCCATACACCAACACCGGTGTGGTGACAGGGGTTTGGCACCCCATGGAACAGTAATTTCGAACTGCTGTAGAAACGTGCTCTATGGATAAGGGGCAACAGCCTGCACCAGGGCTAGCACCACCTGACCCCATCCACTCCTATCTGACCACTAGGGAGCAGCCAGGATGCTCTTCCTTCACTCTGCTTGGAGGGGAGAGCCGCCCACGCAAGGCCCCATCCTCGAGGGGGCATTCCCTTGAAAGGGTCCCAAGGTACGGTGAAGCTAATTGCTTGAAACAACAGCCAAAGCCGGCCAAGCAGTCCAACCCTAGATGGACCAAATGCACCAAATCAATCCCAGGGAGTGCGGAGAGGTAAACAGACAGGCTACACTGCCATCCACGTGCAAGTCAGCTGAGTTTCTGTTGTCAGCCAGGGACCCTAATGTCCAGAAAAAAAGTTGGCCTCTCGGAAAAGCACCAAAGGCTTTTTTTTCCTCTGCCATGGGCCGACAGGTCACTCCCAGCAGGCCAAGCTCTGGTGGGACATTTTGTGGGGTAAGGCCCTTGGCCCGCTTGCGGGGGTACAGTGGTTTTGCCACAGAGCCTGTGTTGGACAGCAAGGACCAAGTGGAGCACAGACATGACCCATACAAACTGTCTACAGTAATATAGAGGAAGATGACTAAGCATTCTTGTGATCTGTGTACCCTGGGCGACATAGGGAGAGGTCTGGGCAAAAGTGTTCAGCCTCCTCATAGACCCAACTGGAGAAAAAGTTCAAATGGAGCGGAGTTGGTGAGGCGAGTTGAGTCTGCAGGAGTCAATGCAGTCTCTCTCCCCCGTCTACTACTTCACACAGCGTGTGGGAGGGCTTAAAAACCCTTACCCAGAGTGGAGCGGTTGAGCGGAGTTGGTGAGGCAGGTTGAGTCTGCAGGAGTCACTGCAGTCTCTCTCCCCTGTCTACTACTTCACACAGCGTGTGGGAGGGCTTAAAAACCCTTACCCAGAGCGGAGCGGTTGAGCCGAGTTGGTGAGGCGAGTTGAGTCTGCAGGAGTCCGCGGGAGCAGAGGGAGCATGGACTCGACCCTGAACACAGCAAACACCGCGAGTCCGTCGACCCAACAAGAGGAAGAACGAGGAGCAAGAAGCAAAAAAGCGAAAGAAGCAGTTACAAGTGCAGCTGAGCCGGCCGACATAGACGCGGACACGGAGCAGAGCCGGCGCTTGCTAAGAAGTGTCAAAACTCCGGTGAAAAAGTTGAAACCAAAGACAACCGTCTTTACAGATGGAACGCAGGAAATGAATAAAGAACCACAAGTGCCAAAAGTGCACCGGAAGACTTTGAACAAGGAGCACAGGGAGGAGACAGGAAAGCCACCCCCCCACAAATGCAAGCTAAAGCGGTAAACAACCAAGATACACCAACTACATCAAACACACATGACATACAAGAGAAACGGAGCACTGAAAACAGTGACCTACCCGGACTCAAAACCATCAGCACCTCGTGTACCGCCAGCATGGCGAGTGGGTTTCCGGCACTGGCGGTCGAAGGGCCGCCAGTGACGGACCCTCAACGGGTGCGCTGCGATGTGGAGGACCGGGAGAGGTCGAGCGCACTGGACCCACTGGACCATCACAGTGGAGTGCCGCAAGGCACGCCCAATCCAGGGAGAGCTAGAAGGAGCTCTACACAGACGGTGGTAAGGAGGGGCGTGACCAGGAGAAACATCGAGGGCCGATCAACAGTCTGGAGGAACATGACGAAAGGAACCTGACACCAGAGCACGCAAACAGCCCTGCTTTGGAGCTGGAAACGGCGACAAATGAACACCCACAACGGAACAACCCGGCAAAGTCGGTCCGAGCATTAGTACACAAAGACCCAACTCTAGCAGAAACTGTCGAGGTGACAGGCATCAAGGAAAGTGACACGATAGAAAGCGCAGGCGCCAAAAGAAAAAACATGACCCAGCAAATAAGTAACATTGAGCAGATAAACAACAACACACCTAGACCTAACCAAAAAAGTGGCGCAGAGCAAAGCACGCAAGAAAGTGAAATTGCCACATCAGACACAGACTCCGATTCGGAGCCAGAGAGAAAATCGTCTCCACTAAAACAGAAAAAAAGAAAAAATAATAGTAAAATAACAATACAAAGAAAGAATCAAGAAAAGATCAACACAATGAAAATGACAAAGACTACTCACGAAAAACTAACTAAAGGGAAAACGACAGGCGAAAACAGAACCATGAAACTACAAAAAAGAAACGAAGAGCTGCAAAAAGGGCAGCCACCGCCATCGTTATCGGGCACACTGAAAGCATTCTTTTTTAAACAACAGAAGCGCAAACTCGACTCAGAAAATGAGGTATTGGACGCCGAAATTTTAGAAGTGGCTCAGGAGCCCTCGACAGGAAACAGTCAACAGTCAACAGGCCCAGAAGTGTTGCAAGTAGGCACACCTGAAACAGGCCTGTCTCAGATCCTGAGGGAAAAAAGAAACGCGGCCATAGCGATTCGGCGCCAAATAGAGGAAAGAGAAGAGAGTCGGAGACTAAGTACACGGAAAGAACAACATGAAAAGAACACATTAAGAGATGAGAGTGCATTAAAAAGCATAGGCAACAACGTCAGTCGGGAGCACTTACAAGAATGGTTCCTGAGGAACCAGATGAAAGCGGCAACTAGTCTTCAACCGACGGCCGCAGATGAAGGAACGGAAACACAAAAACTAAGGCACCAAGGGAAAGATCACTGCCTCAGCGGTCCCGACAGAGACTGGTCGAAAGCCCAACCAAACTCAACTCAGCTATCGTGTACCCCTGAGAAAGCAAGGGACGCAAACGAAACAAACCGACAAAAAGAAAGCCTAAAAGAACTACCTAAACGTGCGCTAACAGAGGGTGAACCATACAGAACCAGGCTGAGTGACAGCTTGTTCATGGAAGCGAGGATAACCCCTAGAAAAATAGCAAGCACGCCGAAATCCCCTAAAAACAAACGGATAAGCAAAATAACCTCACCAACGCAAAAAGGTACGCCAAGCAAAAAAACAGACCTATTGACCATCATGTCAGCTTTAAAGATTGCCCTAGCTCCATACTGTAAGCTATATGAAGCAATAAAAGAGGGAATAGAAGATAACACCTCAATTTTAGCTTCTGTGTCCACAAAAGTCACGAATATAGAAAACTACATGACAGCACTTGAGGAAAAAAACAATGCTTACCATAAGGACTGGGAAAAAGAGGTGGAGGAACTAAAAAAGCAAATCAAGCTTCTACAAAGGGAGAGGGGTCAGGAAGACCCGCATAACACAAGGTACCAGTCCGAAAGTCAGAAGGGCGAAACGGTAGACATCTGCGAGGAAGAGCGAGAAGCAAGTGAAGCTAATGAACCATGTCCTGAACGCCAACAGCAATACCCAATCAAGTCGGGATTGTTCAAGCACCCTCAGAAAAAGGTCCCAGTGGTACTGAAACTAGCAAATAACAATAAACGGCAGAAACAAGCATCGGGAGAGAAGGTGAAGCAGCAAGACACACCGAAGGATAAAGAAAACAAAGAAAAGAAAACCAAGGGCATACAAGAAGACTTACTGAGATCGACAAATAGAGAGAAAAAGAGATGCTCCCCACGATCAGTAGAAGATTTTATGAGCGACACAAACCTGATGAATCTATCCCAACATTGGGGAAACGCCTCCAACAATTCGGTGATCGAGGTAATCCCGGACCAGCAGGAAACAGAACAGAAAACTGTAGTAAAAGGAAACGAAAACCCAAAATCCCCAAAAACTCAAACAAGCAAAAGAACCCGAAAAGCCTCCGAACGTCAAAGGAGTCCAGCACTTGAAGAGCAAACAAGGAAGAAGGACGGCGTGCAAACGGCCCCAAGAGAGCAAAGAGAAAGACGTCAAAGCCAGATACATCGAAACAAAGCTTACAAAGGCTCCGACGATCATCAAAAAACAAGAACTCCAAAAATAGAGAAACAAAGACGAATATTTAAAGTTGAACAACTAGACTTGGAAAAAGGCTACATGATTTTAAACAGGAGAACGATCGTGAAACTAATGAGTACAATGAACTCACTGAAAAAAATAAAAACAGAAGACATCACTCTAGTGGAACCTTATCACAGAGGAAAGATCGCGAAGGCTTACATCCACGTGAAAGAAACATGCCTGCAAGACATGGACAAGAACGTAGCCAGAGAAATGGACCAAAATGGGTTTGAGTTGACTGAAATAAAATCAGAAACTCAAAGAGAAAAGAATCACTTCCCCTACCACCACCAAGGGGAAAGAAAAAGTCGCTACATGTCACGCACAGAAGAGCGCTACTGAGGAAATAGAATAGGCAAAAACCTAGAAGAAAAGGTATATAGCAGAGAGAGAGCAGGCGTACGAACCGAGAATCAAAAAGACAACCAAAAACGGACCAATGAAGAGAAGAACAAAGAAAGCAGACAACGAAGGAATGAACACCAGGAAACAGACCCAGACAAATACAGGTCACGAACAAGAGGAGAAACTCGATACACTACACGACAAGCAAGCCCGGCGCGCACCTCTTCCTTTAACCGAAACGAGAAACCAGCGAAGACAGCTCTGGCACAAACAAGGAGCAACCCATCAGGCACAGGGCCATTTGCCTGGATAAAAGCAGCACTGAATTTTAACACAGAGAACTAGCAATTAAAAGGATCAGCGCCACCTACAAGAAGTGAACGACTTAACGAGGACCTAGAGATCAGCAAGAAGTGCTTCACTTTGGGTTCCTGGAACACAAGGGGTCACGTTCACTTAACTAGACCTAGTGACATTGACCTAGGTTCACTGGACATTATATGTCTTCAAGAGACATGGCTGAAAGAGAAACCGTGCCTCGACGGTTTCGTAGTAGAACTATCGGCAGCAAGTAGAGGTGTTTTTGGATGCCCGTCATCAGGTTTGTTAACAGCTACAAAAATGGGAGTAGGTCTGGCAACACCCATAAAGCTCCACGAATCATACGAAACGTTAGTCACGCTGACCTCCTGGTACGACCAATCGGAAGGGCAGAAGAACAGACGCAGCAACCAAATCATCATAATAAACACCTATTGGAACCCGCTAAAAATGACAACAAAAACCTACTGTACCAGGATGAAGGATCTGCTAGACTCGCTCTACACAGAACATATCAAAAACACATCATAGTGTGCGGAGACCTAAACGCGGACTGTAGCGAGGGGAACAAAAAAACACAAGCAGGTAAACCCCACGAAGCAGCTAGAGACAGAGGGATCGCATGGGGCTTCTTGACTAAACCTAGAAGCCTCCAGAACATCGCAGAACTTTTTCCGAAGCAAACGAACATCCCGACCTGGCAGAATCTGCATTGCAAAACAACCTTGGACTACATATGCGTATCCGCCGAACTGACAACAAGGATTCAAGAGTTCAAAGTTCAGAAAACAATGCACAGCAATCATAATCTTTTGACATGCAAATGGTTAGGAACACAAACACAGAACCCAGTATACAAGTACAACCTTGACATAAATAACCAACAATCAAGAACCTGTTTGAAGGAAGAAGACATCAAAAGGATAACAGAAAAATACGAACTGCCTGATCCAACAAGGCCTCAAGCTCCTGGGAACCGTCCGAACTACTTACCGCTATTGATCCCGTATAGAAAACTAGTGGGAAGTCAGCAGAGAAGCAAACCATCCCACACTCATGTCTATGACAGACTGGTGGTGGAAAAAAGAAAAGTGGCCAGGAGACTGAGAAAAATCGCAAAAAAATTTGATCTCCAAGAAACCTGGGAAAAATGGAGTACAGAGTCTAAAAAATATAAACAGTGGCTAAAGCAACATAGACTACAACTTTACCAGCAAGACGCGGAAAGCATGTTGAAATGTCTCAGCACAACAAAATCAAGTGACTTCTGGTCATTAATCAAAGCATCAAACCCGGGCAAACCAACAGAACTGGTAAACGCGGTCGACGAAACAAGATGGAAGACTTACTTAACGACCCAATTTCAGCTTCCAGACTCACGAGAAATACCAGCAAAATGTGAATCATCAACCCATTGGGTGAACGTAGCAAACAGCGTGGAAATAGAACGGACCATCAATAACTTGAAATCATCGAGGGCCCCAGGCCCAGACGGCTTGACTAATGTTGAACTGAAGCAGTCCCCGAAAGCCTGGGCTGCAATAATAAGTAAAATCTTCACCCACTGCGCACAATCAAAAATGGTCCCAGAGTCTTGGCAAAAGGCGATCATAGTACCTGTCTATAAAAAAGGCGGAAGAGAAGATCCGGAAAGCTACAGGCCCATAGCTCTGTTGGATATCGTGGGAAAAATATATGCAGCACAGCTATTGGTCCACTTCAGAACCTGGGCAAACCAGGCACCCTGTTTTGACATCTTCCAGACCGGGTTCCAGAAAAACGGAAGCACAACTATCAACATAATGATGCTACAAATCCTGAAAGCAAAAACAAGAGAAGGAGCACCTCGAGTCTATCTGGCCTTCGTAGATTTATCCAAAGCTTTCGATAAAATCGACAGAGAGAAACTATGGACCAAATTAAAGAATTGGAAATGCCCAACGTCAATCATAGAGCCAATAACAGCTTTACATGAAAACACGAAGATCAGAGTAAAACTGAGCAAACAAGGCGCCCTATCAGAAGAGATAACAGTCCAGAGAGGCGTCAAACAAGGCTGTCCACTAGCCCCAGCCTTGTTTGTAGCTTTCTTGGGGGACTATCAGCACGAGGAAGAAAAAATAAGAGCCTTTGCGCCCAAAATTGGCAAAAGCTTCATCTCACGACTCCTTTATGCTGATGACGCAATCATCATCGACCAGACTCCAATTGGTCTGCAGCGAAAAATTGCCACACTTGGCAAACTACATGAGAAAAAACAACTTGGAAATAAACGCAGTTAAAACCAAAGTGTTGATTATGGAAAAAACGACAACGAAGAGGTCGAACCTGCAGACATGGCGACTAGAAGACTCAAAACTAGAAATAGTCGATAAGTTTAAATACCTTGGGGTGACCATGGACGGATCATCAGCAGAAAAGGCGATGCAAGAACAACTGTGGGATAAAGTCAAAATACTCACTACCCAAACAAGATTGATCGATAAAAAATTTGGAAAATTTTCCATCATTCCTGCGATAAAATTCTACAAGACCAAGGTGGTGCCATCTATCACATATGGAATGGAAGCTTTTTTTAACGTCCCAAAAGCTACATGGCAAAAACTTGAAGGACACGTGTGGTAATCAGTACTGGGCTTGCCTAAGTCGATCTCTATGTCAGCAATAAGAAGGGAGCTAGGTCTAGTTTCACTCGTTGCCTCGGTGGAGCAAAGCAAGATGAGGCTTTACAGAAAAATCATAATGGCAGATTCATTACCCATATACAATGTGACTGCAGAAGAACTAAAAGAGGGCACCTGTAAAGCACTCAACAAATGGGCTGCCACAATCCAAGAACCGTTGATTGAAATAGCCTGCACAGAAGAAGACCTGAAAACAAACCCTGAACGAGTGAAAACCAAAATTGAACTTATGGACTGGATCCGGTCATCAGATACTGCAAGGGCCAACAAGCTACTCACCCATCTCCCCCCGACGTATAACAAGGTAAAAACGCCATTAAACTACTGCAGACAATTCCCGAACAAAAAGATGCGAGGAACATTTTTGAAAGCCAGACTAAACCTCCTGATGATCCAGCAAATCCTAGCAATTCGCACTCCAAAGACGGTCAACAGCTGCCGGCTATGCAAAGTTAAAGAGGAAGTGGAAACGTTGAAACACCTTGTCCTGATATGCCCAAAGACACGGCCAAACAGAGACATATTCCTTTTACCTTGTATACAAGGGGCGAGCACCCTAGATGAAGAGGCTGTATGGAACTGGTTAATATCGGGAGAGAGGACGAGATGGACCATCGTAATGGTGAAACTGATAGAACTGGCCTTCGAAATGATTGCAAATAAAATCACAATCATACCTGGTTGAGAAGGGGTCGCGACAACGCCATACATCATGTGATCATCGCAAAACATTTTTCCGCTACTCAAGTCACATAAAAGAAGGTATTTTAAGGAAGTTTGGCAGTATTGGATAGATGAGGTTAGGCGCCTTGACACTGAATTAGAGGAGCTGATAAGGGCTGCAAAAGGAAGCAAGTGTGTAGACACCCTGCCAGATGGCTACATTAATAAAATTGTTAAGGAATGGTTTGCTTCCCTAAATTGCGCACACATCAACACAAATCTAAAGGAGCTTGTTTAAGCAATATTTAATCCAAGGAAAAAACAGCCGACACGTGTTTCGTGCAATGAAGCTCTTTTTCCAAGGCTTCTGGAGGCTTGGTTGTAAATTAATTGCAGTTATTATAGAAAATATATGCTCGGGTGATTTCACCAGCTCCACTATATAGTAGCAGTTTCAATATACTGATTGGCGTTTCCGCACAGCGTCTGAGAAAAAGCAGCAGCCTGTTTACAACCAAGCCTCCAGAAGCCTTGGAAAAAGAGCTTCATTGCTCGAAACACGTGTCGGCTGTTTTTTCCTTGGATTAAATATTGCTTAAACAAGCTCCTTTAGATTTGTGTTGATGTGTGCGCAATTTAGGGAAGCAAACCATTCCTTAACCACATAAAAGAAGGGACACAACTTGGAGACACAAAGATAGGAGTATCTTTTAAGCTGAGAAACCTTTCCCCCCTACGATCAAAGCATGAACGCGCTGAGGCACATCTGTAGAAGGAGAAATAGCTCTTGTAAAAATCGTAAAAATCTTTTTGATTAAATTCAAGTAAAAAAAAAAAATTAAAAAAAAAAAATGGAAGCCTTTCCAGACCTCCAGAGCAGGCCGGCCATCTGGTCCTTCCATTCATTCCTATGGTCAACTACCAGATGGCCAGGCTCAGAGAGCGGCCATGTGGTAATGCAATGCATTTAAGTGGGTCACGTCAGGAAGGGCCCTTGGCACCCTGGCAAAGTAACAGCAGGACCGCAGAGACTTCAGCTGGTAATGGGGATGGTCAACCAACGTGCAAGGCTGGCGCCCATGGGAGGGGACAGCCCCTCCGACCCTCCTACAGCTCTGGTAGGGGAAAAATAGAGCTTTTCCCTACAGGGAGGGACTGGGAACCTGCCAGGGTATCCACGGGACCGCCCCTGGGCAGGGGGACAATCAACCTACCTGCGAGGCAGGTGTCCAAGAAACGGGGCAGCACCCCCAGCTGTCGTGGAGCTCTGGCCAGGGCGTGTTAGAGCTTTTCCCTCCAGAGAGGGGTGGGGACACTGCCAGGGTGCCCTGGGACAGCCACTGAGCAGGGGGATGGTCGACCCACATGCAAGGCAGGCTCCAAAGGGAGCGGGCCGCACCCCCCAGACACACTGGAGCTCTGGTTGGGGAACCATAGAGCTTTTCCCTACAGGCAGGGACCAGGACCCTGCCAGGCATCCCGGGTCTGCCGCTGGACAGGGGGACGATCCACCCACATGCAAGGCAGGCTTCCAAGGAAGGGGGCAGCACCCCGGGAAGTCCTGATGCTGTGGCTGGTACGCGTTAGAGCTTTTCCCTCCAGGGAAGGATGGGGACACTGCTGGGGTGGTCCGGGTCTTCCTATATGTGAGGCAGGTGCCCCAGGGAGGGGGCAGCAACCCCCAGCCATCCTGGAGCTCTGGCCAGAGCACATTAGAGTTTTTCTCTCCAAGGAGGGACAGAGCCATGGTGCTCCGGGACCTCCGCAGGGCAAGGGACTGTCGACTTACATGCGAGGCAGGCACCCAAAGGAGGGGCAGCACCCCCGGCCATCCTGGATTTCTGCGATAGAGCTTTTCCCTCCAGGGAGGATCCCAGAGGGCAGCATTCCCCGCCGTCACACATTATACCTGCAAGCACTTGGATGTGTCCTATCACTTAGTAGGCAGCTTGCCCTGACCCGCAAGGGTTTCCCAGTCTCCCTCAATGGGAGATAAACAATTGAACATCTGACTTCATCACACTTGGGAAAGGAAACCTAGTACATCTTATTGACGGAAAATGATATAGTCCCAAAGATTGTTACTGGGAATCTACATATGGGCTTCATGTGGCATGTCTAGTTAAATGTTTATTTTCCAGTTACTGGCATTCAACTGAGAACCGCTGTGTGACTAAAAGAGCTTCTTTATGTGGGATGCTGTCAAAGCTCCATAGAACAGTGGCAAGTTAGGCGTCCTCGGTTTTCTACCCTTAGATTCCCACACAGCATGGGTTTGGAAGTTATGTCCGATTAAAATGGTCGAAATATTGCCACTCGTAAACCTAACTGAAGGGTGACAATTGACCACTTCAATTGAGTGGAGTCAAACATTTTTGATTGATTGTAGAAGTGAAAATGTGGCTGAGGATAAACGCTATGGTGGTGTTGCGGAAACACCAATACGAAACATGGAAACCAAAGTAATGCATGAAATACAAGCACTTTGTTTTGATGACCAGGGTTTGTTTTGAATTTTATTGAGACTGTACAAAGGAGTAGTGTGCTTAGAATGACCATGCTCAGTGAACATTCTATTGTGCAAGCATCCTCCAAAGTTATGTACAGATCCTTCTCAAAGCACATCCTGGCAAATGCCTACAAAAAGGCTACACCTTCCCTGTGTCATGTATATGACTCACAGGAACGCTGACCAAACTTTAAACCAGAAAAGTGAGATTTTGCTAAGGACTGGTGAGAAGGATTTCACTTCAAGAAAGGAAGAAAGGACTATATTGACCTATACGTATCCTTTCTCTAGGGATCCTGAAAGCACTATAGGGGCTCTCTTTGGTGTTTATTTAAATTGATGTGTGCAGTATTGTTCCTTATTACAGTGTAGTTAGTAGTGTTTCAGCTTCATTATGATTCCAGCAATAAAACCGGCAGTAATTCGACTAGGCCGAAATATTCTGCGGAATTGGAGTCATATTACAAAGCCGAAACCATTCACCAATCGATCGGACGGCAACACTACGTCCGTTTGATGGAAGTAAATACAGCAAATAATGCCGGAATAATTACTAAGATGTAAAAATAGCGTCACAACCAAAATGGGTTTTATATTTGCCACTAAATATGAAAGAGGACGACACATCATGCCAGCAGGAAAAGCCAAAGGCAAGGTACTTGAAACGCGGCTCAGAAAACCAAAATGTACTGAGGCAGATCTCACAGTTCTGGGCGAACAGGTCATGGGCCATGTATATGAGATTTTAGGGGTCCTGAATGACAAGACCACCCAACAGAGGAGAACGGCCATATGGAGCGAGATACGTGATAAAGTGATGGGCATAGGGACTGTGCACTAGGACTATGAGTACCTACACAAAAGGTGGAATGAATTAGGTAGTCAGCTGCCATCGAGGGGGGATAGTGGAGTCCTTGCAACTAATACCATGGGAGGTGATAGTGAGCTGCATACTCCAAATGGTAGGCCTGGAGGGTGCAGAAGCGGCAAAGTCGAAGCAGCCAGACATCAAGTCCCCAGTGAGTAGCTGTTTGGCCGGTAGCCCTTTAGGCAATGCCCAAATCCAAATTGTATGCCAAGCCACACATTTGCTGTCAATTTTCAGAGTCTGGGGCAGGCAACGTGCATGCACAATGAACACAACCAACCCATTAGGTACATTCTTAACCACCCAAGGCAGATCATTCCATGAAAAGAGGCCCACTAGTGAGAAGTACAAAGCCCTAAATGGAGAACACCTGTCTGCAAGCTGTAGCGTCCTGTATCCCAGAGTGTCAGTGTGGCTCCCATTCCACCACCAACCAACTGGCAGTAAACATTACACCCACATAGCCTTAGTGCATGCTGGCCAATGTGCCCCCAGTGAGAAAATGGTCAGACCTGCTGGGCGGGATGGCAGCCGCCCGCCGCTTACCGGCACTGTTGTTACCAGTCCAGCACACTCCTAATGAGGCCCATTGAACTAAAAGCTTGAATGTGTTTGGCCGGTGAGGGATTCAATGAGAAACAAAGTAACGGAGCAGTGCTGTGTGTGAAGGCACGTTGTTAAACGCTTCGTGAAAGATACCAGAACAACGAATAACGAAAGTGAAATGTGTTGAAAGCCATTGAAGGAAGGGCATGAAGGAAAGAGATCATGCAGAGATCCTGAAAGGCTACTATGAAAGTGAACTGATATTTTGGGAAAACAAGGAAAAGAGTGGCCGTGGGCCCATCCTAATGAACTATATGATTTTGTGAAAATGAGGAGCAGAGTGGCCATGGGGCCGTCGTAGTGAACTGTATGCTTTTGTGAAATAAAGAACAGAGTGACCGAATGCCAGTTCTGGGAAACCAAGTGCAAGAGGCACGGACATTAAAATGTCAACCCTATTGTCACACAGTGGTCACGCATAGCCGTGAGAATACTGGTGGTCGTGAAAGTCTCTGGCAAGGTGATACTGATAAGGACGCTGATGTCAGAGTGGTCATGCATGGGGTGATAACTGGATAACTATGCAGTTGCAAAGATCTCTGACAGGTAAACATTGTGAAAGAGAAGTAAAAAGGTTGGGGAAGGGAGTTCTCCCAGAGCTCTGTGAAGCAGCGCTTTTTAGCAGGAAAGTGTTTCAGCCATGTTTAAGTGTTTGAAGACAGACAAGGGCAGCCTGTGAAAGTAACTAAGAAGGAACTTTGTGAATATGTGTTGGTTTAAGAATTGTGAAGCTGGGTGCGGGAAGCCCAATGGAATCCATTGAAGAGAACTGTGATGCACGTTGAACTGATATTGAAATAGGCAGGGGAAGCCTACCAGATTTAGGGGAGATCTTTGAACTGTGCATACTATCAACCTTGAATGAACTTTGTAAGAAACCCAGTGAACTGAACTCAGGGAAGGGAGTGGTGACCCACTTCCATTGCCATTCTGACATTCTTTTGGTGCGCTCTTTTTATTTTCAAACATTCTTCCCTACACTTAGTATTGTAAAACGTGAGGGCAAGTATAGGTTTCTGACACAGACTTTTCCTTTGTTTGACTGACTGACTTGGACCATTTTATTTGACTTTAATGGTCGAGACTACTCCCATTATAGAATTAGGGACAGCTAGGAGATCTCCAACCCCAGTTAAACTTAAGAAAGTTATTGAAACTTGTACCTCTTGTGCCTGTGTCCTTAATTGTGCCTCACATGCCTGCCTCACAACACAGAAACAGAAACACACACTTAGGGTTTCTATTTCATCTTCTAATTCCCTCTCTTCATTTCCCACTAAATACACAATCTCCATTGGTTCTTCCTTTTGATTTCGTGGGCAATTTCTCACAAGGTGACCTGGTTCTTTACAAGAAAAGCACGTAATGATTTATGGTCTAAACACTTTGGGCCTCATTCCGACACTGGCGCAAAGGGATACCGGACACCGTTAAGGACAATGGTGCCGGTAATCGCTTTGCGCCCTATTCCGAGGTCCCTTTACGGTTCCCGCTATGGGCGCCTGGTTTTACCAGGTGGCCTTAGCGGGAGGCGCAAAGGTACCAGGGAGCAAATAACGGTACCGCAAATTGCGGTACCGTTATTAGCTCCCTCCCCATTCCCATTGAGCCCTCTGAGGGCTCAATGGGAATGGGGATTTCCTTTTTTAATGGGGACTTACCGGTCCCGCAAAGGTCGGACTAGACCGGTAAATCCCCATTGAACAAGGTCGGAGTCGGAACCGGTTTTGGAGGCAGCCATGGCACAAATAGCACCAAGGTTACCTCCAAACTCGGAATGAGGCCCTTTGGCTTCTTTCACCCTTCCTTCATCTCTATATTTAAAGTCTGACCTTCTCTCTGGTTTCTCCTTTTCTTTATTTATCTATTCTCTAACCCAACTGGTAGTGCCACCTCAGTCGGTCATAAGGTTATTTGGACGACTATGGGTTTTATGATCTTTTCTCTCTTCATTGCGATGTAAAGCATGGAAATGCTAATGGACGTCAGAGTAGTTCTGGGCCGTTTAAATAGTTATTGTTAGGGTTGGTCTATTGATTTGCAACACCGTTTTTTGCAAGGATGATGGTAGAGAATTAACTAACTGTTTTATGGTTAACATCTTGATTGCTTCAGCTAGAGTCGTTTTGGTCACCCACAAGGGTTCCTCTAACTCTATATGGGTTTCTCCGGGGTTCAACTTGATATTTCATTGTTTTTGTCTGTAAAAAATACTACTTTGTCCTACTCTCTTCAAAAGCCCTTCTTTAATTTCGGCAAAGGTGAGTGTCCCCAGAAGGTTTAACAATTGGTAAGAGGTTTGGAGCTCACCTCTCAATAGGGTACCTAGATAACATAATTTCAGCTTGTCCCCCTATTGGAACTGGGTTGCTAATCTTTCGAAATTCAAGAAGAAAATATCCTAGGTCTTCCCCTTCATGATACGTTGTAATAACCCCTGCAGGTTGTTGGGTCTGGTCTGAATGGCGAATAGTTGTTCTAACCCAGTTTGTAGTCTGGTTTCAGCCTGCAGCTGATGGTTTGTTAAAGTGGCCAGGACCTCTTCCAGGTTTGCAATTTTACTGCTGGGTGTTATTGTTTGATTTGACTCTCCTTCAGACCCTTTTGGAGAAAAAAAGGACTTGGTTCCTTATTCTGAATCTGACATTGTGGGCATAGAAAGGGGTTGGCTCTTTTTATTGCGTGGTGTAAAGAAGGGGGAAGGTCATCATTTAGTTGTTCTAGTGCAACGCCTTGATTACTTCTGGCAGAGTATTCTTACCCAACCACTGCAACAGGGTATTTTGTATTCTAGCCCCTAGTTCTAACTGTGTTTCAGCTGGGCTTAGTTTAATTTGCCGAAACAGGAGTCAGTAGAAACTTTCTGTTGTCCGACTCTGTGTAGAAGGCCTTGTTTTGTATCAACAAAAGATATAGTTCTGAGGGGATTAATGATTTTATAGAATGCCTGTAGTTCGCCCCATAATAGCGGAGCAAGGTAACATGTCTTTGGGCCTCATCACAAGTATGCCATTCAGGTAAAATAGATGGCGGTATTACCGTACCGGCATCCCTTACTGGACCGGAGTAGTCTGAGTCACAATGCCGGTGTCACCGGCATTGGCAGGGACCTGCAGTGGCCGTCCACACCTTTGCCGGTATCAGCATTCACACACAGCAGCCATGCCAGTGACACCGGCATTCCGCAAGTAAGTGCACATTAATGCAGATGCCGGTAATAAGGGATAAAATGATGCTGGAATCACCGGCATCGCAGACCAAGCGGTAGTAGTAATCTGGTGTGTACAAACCTGCCACAGATGCACACAATCAGCACAGGTGGAGGCAATGTGTAGCACAGCACAAAAGAAGCACTCCCATGCACCACACCCCTTCCAAATCCACAATGCTACCATTAGCACAAGCAGTACTGGAGCTGAAGGACATGCCTGCAAGCTACTCATTGAGGAGGCACTGAACCAGAGGATACAGCGGAGGCGCAGGAGGAGAAGGAGGGCAATAATGGGCCAGCAGATACCCAATTTGTAGCTAGTTGTACCTCTCAGGCAGCCACCAATACCTCGCCGAAGGGCCAGCCCATTCAATCTAACCCCTGCTCAGATCCACACCCTGTACCAGCTGGACAGGGACACCATCACCACTAAAGTGGACCTCATACATGAAGACCTGGTGAGCCTAATCAATATCCGGACAACCACCACCCCCCCCCCACTTGCTGAAGGTAGTGTGTGTACTACACTTCCTTGCCACAGGCACTTATCAGCACACAATGGGGCAGCTGCATGGAATCTCCCAACCCTGTTTCTCCTGTGTGCTCAAACAGGTGCTAGATCCACTTCTGTCTCACGTACGCGACCACATTAGCATACCACGGACTGCGGAGGAGGTGAATGCAACCAAAATAGCATTCCATGCACTTGCAGGCATGCCTAATATAATAGGTGCGCTCAACTGTACACATGTGGAGCTAGTTGTCCGGCATGCTGTGGAGGTAGTTTACCGCAACAGGAAGCTGTACCATTCCCTCAATATACAGATGGTGTACTAGGCCCGCAAAATAATCACGCATTGCTGTGCAAGATTCCCTGGCACCAGAGATAACTCTGTGGTGCTGCACAACTCCACGCTGCCCCACTACATGGCACGACATGCTGGACATCGTACCTGGATGTTGGGTGAGTGAAACCACAGGGCCATGAGAGGTGTTGAATTGTGGGAGGCGGGTGCCTTTAACAGCATAGGCAACCTGTCTGCTGGGAGAGTCAAACAACAGGGCCATGAGGGGTGTTGACCTGGGTGGGGGGGGCAGTTAACAGCATAGGCATCCTGTCTGCTGGGTGAGTGAAACCACAGGGCCATGAGGGGTGTTGAATTGGTGGGGGGGGGCAGTTAACAGCATAGGCAACCTGTCTGCTGGGTGAGTAAAACCACAGGGCTATGAGGGGTGTCCAAACATAGCATAGAGCATAGCATGCAAGAGGAGCACGTGCACACTGCATGCATTAATCCATCATCACTCCTGCAAAATACCTGTAACCATTACCAGGTATCTATTGAAGTGCAGAGAGACTGGGTAGGCCAATAGAAGGCTAAGTAAGATGAGGAATTACACCAAGCAACCTCATCATACCCAGCCTGCACAACGTAAAACCTCACACATTGAATGGAAGAAGACCAGGCACAGCGTAATGTGTGCCTTGGGCTGTGACTTATGTAAATTCAACATAATGTGCGACACAGCGAATGCATGCAGAAGTGCAAGGCCTTCACAGCCATGTCTCCATTCATTTAACAGACAAAGTGCTCACATCAGCACATGTATTAGTAACATCACAAAACATAAACCACATGTACCACAATGCACCACTCTGTAGTGACAATGCATGAAATACATGAACCCAGCAAAGCAATTCACAAGTCATGATGCTCACCAGAAAGAAAACCATCTGCTACATTAAAGAAAATACTCACTGCAATCAAAGTTCACAGGTACACCGCAGGTCAGTACGCCTGTCATGTCACCTCAAGGGACACCTTCAAATAGAATGGGTCAAGGATGAAAATTAAGCAAACCACATTTATTGACTACCACCAATATTTGATTGAGAGGTGCGGGACTCATCCAATGTAGCTTCATTCCACCATGCTAACACCCACCCAGCCGTATACTTGCAATGTAGCCCCTCACCCGTGACACATACTACCTATTGATATCTGACCTAGTCATATCAGTGAAGGTGTCGATGTATAGGCACATTAAGACCTGTGTGTATTGAATGCATACCGGGGATACCACTGTATCACAAAAAGCTAATTAGGCAAATGTGTGAGTTTCCACTCTATATGCACAGTCCATTTCCATTGGTAACACAATAATGCAAATTGAGTGCATTGTGCTCTGTTGTGGTTGAGTTGTGAGAGTTCAGGTTCACATTGATTGGGCCATGTGACAGCAACTGCACCCATCCCCCCCAACCATGGTCAGCCCTAAATTCACTTACCGGGTTCATAGACAATGACACATGCCATGTACAGTTATGATTTCCCGTGCTTAGTTGCATTTTCCAATGAACACTGTACAGCCAGTGCTAACATGGAATGACCAAATTAATCACAGCCTGTACCCTTTCTCTCACTCCCATGCAGGTGATGCAGGGTATCCCTTGATGGGCTGGCTCATGACCCCCATCAGCCCACCACACAACAGGCATGAAGAGGCCTACAACCGTGCACATGTACGCACGCGCGTCACCATCGAGCAGACATTTGACTTGTTAAAGGCCCGGTTCCGCCGCCTCAGCAGGTTGGGGGGAGCCCTCCTTTACGGGCCAGAGAAGGTTGGCAAAATTGTTCTGGTATGTGCCATGCTACACAACATGTGGATCCGGCGCAATGTCCCCCTGCCCCCTGACATGGACATGATGCCACTAGAGGATGAGGATGACGTTGAAGTAGATGGGAAATCTTCCGCGCCACAATGGCAATGATGGACGTGCAAAACGGCAAGAATTAATTGACAACTACTTTTGATGGACTGTTAAAGACATGCCACTAGGCATGGGTCACACTTGGCACTGGACACTGTACATGATTAAATAGACTCACACTGAATAAGCAATGTCCATTCATGTTTGTTTGGAACACCAGGTGTATTGCATAAAGATGAACTATGTACAGATGTGAATTATATTGCCTAACACTACCATCCCGTTTTATTTACCCCACACTCTGTCACCCACTACCGCCTCCCTGACTACCCCCTACACTACTATCCGCTCCCCCACCACCCCAGACCCTCTACCTCCACAGCCCCTACCCCACCACCCACGCACCCAACAACCCCACCCCCACACCCACTACCCCAGACCCACTACCCCACACCCGCTACCCGCTCCCCCATTACCCCCACAACCCCTTCCCAACTACTCCCTCCCGACATGCACTAGTCGCATGGCCTATTTATGCCACCTTTTTGGAGTATGGGGGTGAGCCTCTGGCGGGCGATTGAGTCGATGTGACCGACGCACAGGGCTGCGCTGAATGGAACTGGTTGGTGTTGTGCTACAGGATGGGCCGAGTGGGGTGGTGATGTGCCGTTGTTCGGCTATAGTATTCACCAACATGTTAATTGACTCAGCTATAGCAGACATCACTCCATTTCCCTCTTGCACACGCCTCACTAGGTGGTGCACTCGCCACCACCCCCCATGGTTCTGCCGAGCATTCGTCCCGTGTTACGCGTGGTGTCCTGTATAGTCTGCCGTGTCAGTTGTGCCTCCGTGAGGTACTGGGTGACCAAGGCGTGCATTGCCTGCTGCCGCTCTTACATTCTAGGGAAGCACCCCTCAATGTCTCGTATGTGCCGGAGTCCAGGTAGTGGCAAGGGAGGTGGGCTCTGAGGTCCTGGGGGAGTAAACACATCTTCATCCTCATGCCCACTGGCCTCCACAGTGCTGTGTGCTCCAGGGCCTTCTGTTGGTTTAGAGGTTCGGACGCCCTGGCTGGGTGGCGGGGATTCCGGCTCTTCCTGCAGCATGTAGTCTGGACATTCAGGCTCTTCCTTCAGCGTGTGGTCAGGGGATTCAGGCTGTTCCTGCGGGCTGTGGTCTGGGGATTCAAGCTCTTCCTGCTGATGGGCCTGCTTGGCCACAGGTGTTGTTGGCTGATGGGTCTGCTTGGCCGGAGGTGTTGTTGGTTGATTGGCCTGCTTGGCCGGAGGTGTTGTTGGCTTATGGGCCTGCTTGGCCACAGGTGTTGTTGGCTGATGGGCCTGCTTGCCGGAGGTATTGTTGTTGCCTGCCAAGGATGCTTGCTAGCAGGTGTTGTTGCCTGCCGAAGATGCTTGCAAGCAGGTGTTGGCAGCTACTGGGGCTGCTGGGTAGCAGGTGTTTCCGGGTGGTGGGGGGGGGGATGTGCGGAACATGTTGTGGCACACTCCAGTCTTGCCGTAGAGGTGCTTGGCTCCTGGATAGAGGTGGTGGATTTGCTGCAGTGGCGACGTGCACCAGTGGACCTGGGTGTGGTGGCATGTTCACCCTGGCTGTCAGATGAATTGCCTGTAGGGGACAGTGAGGCAGGGCATCAGTAATGGGTGTGAATCCATCTGACAGACATCAATGCTAGTACATTCAGAGTCATGTGCATTGTCTTGGACATGGTGGAGGGCATGGCATGGTGCACACATGAATGTGTGGGGGATGGATTGTGGGAGGATCTTTGTGGTGCGGCCATGGAGAGCACAGTGTCTGTTGGCTGGGGTACTGGTGTCTAGTGGGTTGGGTGTTGTGGCCATGCCACAGGGGCTGTGTGACATGTAGAGTTTCATTGTGAAACAGATGTGTTTCACTTGTGGATGTTGCTGCATTGATGTTGACTCTGCAGGAAGGGACATGGTGGGTGTGACGCGTGTGCGACTGGTGTCATTGATGTGTGCATCTTGACATGAGGTGGCTTTGGCCATGTGGTGGCACGGCAGTGACACCAGCAGTTGGACAGTGTTGTGTGTCTATGTGCATGCAGATGGTACTTGTGTGGGCAATACAGGGGACATGTGGGGTGTGTCAGTGGGATTTGTTTCTTGTCTTCCTTCCAGGTACATTGTACTTGTTTCTTGTCTTCCTGCCAGGTACATTGTACTGGTGTGGAAGGAGGGATCTGGTGCCAGTTACTTGACATTTGGATTTGACCATTGGCATTGGGGATACGAGGTGTGTGATGTGACTTTGGGATTACCATTACGGACACTCATCTGCATCATCGGAAATCGCTGCTCCTGTCGATGCATCTCCAACTCCCTCTATGCTCTCCATGTGGAGGACGGTGCTGCAGGTCTCCTTCCACGCCTGCAGTTTTATGGGGGATGGCGCGCCACCTCCTGTGGCCAGCCCCTGGCTGCGCTCTGCAGCGAAAAGGTTGCAGAGACAGAGGTCGTCCCACCTCTTCCTACAATCTCGGACCGTCTGGGGTGTTGTCCCCACCGTCGAGACTTTGCGGGTCACATCCTTCCAAATGGCCTTTTTTCTTAGTTGTGCTGGGTGCCGCAGATCAGCACAGAACACCACATCAGCATGCTCCACAAGTGTGTCTGCCAGCATGTTCAGTTCCTGTTCACTAAACCGTGGTTTACCGCGACGGACGGCAGCTTGCCTACCTAACATGTTCCTCTGTGTCGGTATGTACTTGGTTTTCAAGTAACACTCCTGTACAATGAGGATTGCAATGGATTGTGTTTTAATGATGGCTGCCGGTGCATTTCCCATTCCGGCATGATGACATTGTTTCTGGTGCTGGTATTACCGGCACCGGTAATTACGGCGTTGTCGGAGTCGGTGTCTGCGGCATTGGCAATGCCGGTATCAGGGTTTTGGGACTGTTACAGGCATGCCGGTGCTACCGTTTCTGGCATGCCAGAATGCGCGTGCACGCTGACGCGGAATCTACCGTAGATTCTGGCAGAAGTGCTACACGGAAATGGTAGCACTGGCATGTCGGTCACTTTCTTTTTTTACCGGCATACTCGGAATGAGGCCCTTTATCTCTTCACTCCAGTGAAACTGTTGTGCCAGTCTCTCAAAATTTAGGAAGAAATGTCCTAGGTCTTCGTCTTCATGATAGGGTTGGAGAATCCCATGTGTTAAAACGGGTCTTAGCTGGGTAGATGCTAATTTGCCTAAGCCCTCTTGGAATTTTATATCAGCCTGAATTTAGTCACTGACCAGGCGGTTGAATAATGCCTAAAGGGGATTCATCAAGGGCAGATTGGGAAACTGAGTGGGAAAATCTGTTTGTCTCTTTTTTATGGGACTAACCTTTCTTTTCACTTCTTTCTTTCCTGCTGAACTTAAGGAGTGGTCTGAGGCTGATATGTCCTACCAATCTCTAGATTTGTCTTCTTCCTCTTCTATGTCAGATTCACCAACAGGTCCAATGAAGGTAAAGGGGAGGATTGTGAGGCTCTGTCACTGTCAGGAGGAGAAATTGGGTTCCTCCTTGTTTACACTCTTCTGACCAGCCCGAGGACTCACTCAGGGTCCTTGAATGTTACCTGTTGGATCAGATCCTTTTAACAGTGGTGGTTCATCTTCTAATCTTTCTGTGGTTTCTTGGCCGCCCTCACTGTCTGAAATGTCTTGTAGGGAGGAAGCGAAGGGGGCCTTTAAAGGAGATCTAATAGATGGTCTTTTTGAACTGGCTTTTATGCGTAAGGAGATTATGGGTGGTAGATCTCTTCCTGCTCTATCCATATACCTTGTGGAGTTCCTCAACCTGTCTAAATTGAGTCAACATCCCATTGCTGACACCATATAGAAGGGTTTGGAAAGAGGCAACTGACCAGGAGATTTCATGGAGGTTGGCAAAGACGTTTATAGTATGAAAAGAACCTAGCTATCCCTAACTCTAAGAGGGGTTTCCCTACCTCAAACTAAAAAATGAAGGGTCTGTAAGAAGGCCTGTAACTAAAGGAAGCACCGTTCTGAGTCAAAACCTTACCTCTAGCCCTCTCACAATAACCAAAGTGTCTCTCACCAGGAGAATGACTCCTTTCTCCTGGTGTTTTAAAAGAAAGTCCCTTTGGGATTGTAATCAATACTTCCCCTGGCTTCTCTGGTTATCTTCAAGCTAGATCCAGGGCAAGTGATTCCCTTCCCCTGGATAATGGTTTCACCAAAGTTCCAACTGGGTCCAGGGGGAATGACTCCCTTCCCTTGGATGTTAGTAACTACAAAAGTTCCAATTGTATCCAGGGAGAATGACTCCCTTCCCCAGGATGTTAGTACCAACAAAAGTTCCAATTGTGTCATGGGGGAATGTCTCCCTTCCCCTGGATGTCAGCAACAACAAAGTTTCAATTGTGTCCAGGGAGGATGACTCCCTTCCCCTCGATGTCTAGATTCAACAAAGTTCCAGTTAGGATCAGGGAGAATGCCTCCCTTCCCCTGTCTTCTTAGGTAACTCTAGCAACAGCTTCAGGCTCTCCTTAGCCCGTTTCCCTTGTATTCAGATGTCAAGACCTGGTCACATTGATTCTGGGTTCGTGCTCATGGTGCTTTGCTTCTGGTTCTTCTCTTGTACTCCGGATTTCCAACCAGTGGTCACTATGGCGTGGGGTCTGACCGCACGTGCAGATGATGAAGACTTTTCACCTGGAGGTAGTCAGAAAAGGAAGGAGGAGACCACCTCAAAGACTGAAGGATAATGACTGGAGATAGCAGCAAGCAGTCCGCAAGACAAAAATGGTTGTAGGAGCAGAATCAGGCAGCACAGAAAAACAAGGAAGAAAGGCAGAGATGGGGCAGCCAGGGAACAGGGGCAGCAAGTGCAGGAATAGAATGCAGAGATTCAAGCAGAGCAAATATATGGAGCGTATTGAGACAAGTCCGAACCAGGGAGCCTTCTGCTCCCGTGATGCATGGGTCATCACGGCAGCGCCCATGCACAGCGTTCTACCGAGATGCCTACCTCTGAATTGGAGTCTGGATCGGGGCCCAGATGCTTCATATCATTGTAGATTTCACCTTGGTTTGGGTCCCAGACCCTTTGTACTCTTACCTTCTAACTAGGCCCACTTGGGTTACTCTCTTCCCAAGTACTGACATGAGGAAGTTGCTTCGTATCTTTACTCCGCGACATCCCCGTTACCTTTTTTGGCTCCGGGACTCTGGGACGGTTCTTCCTGGGTGCTTGCATCTTCTCGTCAGACTGCGCGGGCACCTCTGGATTCTGCTTCTCTCACTCTTTGACTGACGGGCTGGGCGCCGTTACTGGACAGCTCAGTCCACCTCCCAGAGGATGCGCTACCATCTGCCAGGCTCCAGTAAGGACCTTGACCTGCGCCACAACACTGGGTGGGACAGGACTCCTGTCATCTGCTTCTTGACTTTGGGAGCTGACTGCTCTCAGGATTCTTACCGCATCCCCTGTGTCTCCTTCGAAATTCCTGGGCTGGACTGTCATTTATGATGGTTGCAGCTTTCTTTCTTGAAGTCCTTTGTCAGTTTTTATGTATTTGATAGGATGATTCCCCCGCGGAAGTCTATACCATTCCTGTATCTTCTCCTAGCCATTCTTTGTGGCTCCTGGTGGCCCTCTAGTCTCAGTACTGGCCTTGGTGGTAATCTTCTTGCTTTGGGTGGTCTCTTTCGTTCCAGTACTGGACTTAGTCATACTGTCTGTATAATCGTGCTTTGTCTCAGCAGAAATAACTATTATAATGTTACAATAACAAATAGAAGTGCTATCAGATGGGGGGTTGGTAAAATGGTGGAAACAGGCTTCAGAGGGTCAGGTTTGGGGAGTTGTGCCCAGGTGGTTGTCCTTATCCCCAGGAGGAGAGTCCCTCCCCATGGGGTCCACCCGCATTAAACCACACCTAGGGGCAATATTGGGTATAGCGGCTTCACCTCCCTAGCCTCATGAGAAGGGGCTACCCCCTGGGGAGAAGTGACGACACCTAGTACACCATCACACCAAGCAGCCACATGCAAGACTGGACCTGCGCCAGTGAGATGTGCATGATACAGACAGGGGCCACTTGCATTAGCAGCAAGTCTGGTGTACAATGTGGACCCCATTAATATTGGGTCAAACCACAATTAGCACAAAAACACCTCACAGAGGAGACATAACCTCAGATCACTATGTGCTGGGTGATCCTGTGTACACAGTCAACTATGAGATGAATCGAACACGCAGTCCATGAAACCATTCAGCAGCCAACCTAAAAATTCCCAATGCATGCCATTCCAAATAAGCATCAAACCAGCCACCTTGCACATTTACCACTGCATGCCATTAGAATACACCCTATATGTCACCACATGACCCTTCTTTCCATGACTTGCATGTAATCGTGGAAATGCCTGTGTTTAAAAATAGTTATCATTGAGCCCCTGACAGATGATGCATTCGTCCCTCTCATCATCAAATCCACCCCAAAGGGTCAGTGGTCCCCTCATTCTTTATCATCCTCAGAGACTTGGGGTCTGTTTTCCCCATCTAGAGGCATGGGGACATTCTGGCCTCCATACAAACATGATGCACAACATTGCAAAGTCAACAATCTTTCTAACATTTAAAAGGCTATGCATGACTTCTCCACCTGTCTGGTGGAGGCACCTGAACCTTTATTAAACAGTCCAAATGCCCAAGCAATACACACGCTGGCCCAGAATGTGCCTCATTGTAGGCCACTACCTTTGGCACTCTAGGGTTCCTGATGGGTGTCATCAGCTACGGTAGCTGCATGCAGCCAGAGCCACCCACAAAAAGGTCAAAAGAAAGCGGGTTTCAACACTGATTATTGTTGTAAAGGTCTCTACAGTGCAGGTGGACTGTGTGTTTGGTCTGTACAATGGATGCTCACGCCCTGCAGCACTTGGGTCTTTGCACAACAGTACATTTCATCCTGATCCTTAATGAAGGAGTTCCCCCCGTCGCACATAAATACCCCATCACCCATACTAATTGACCATTTGCTGACCTATTCCAGATCATCTCTGCCACTTGTGCTGGGCATTGGTGGGGGTTTTGGTTTTGAATGCCTTTCACAATGTGACAGAGACCTTCCTTGAAAAATGCCTGGAATCGGGGGCCTACATTCATGAATACCTGGGTGGCCAACTATCATTTTCACTCTGGCCATGCTGTGTTTGGGAGGGTAAGATATTGGCTGTGGCCTTTTTCAGGCATCTTGTACTTGGCACTATGGGATAGTAGCTTCAGAGTGCCTGGAGACCATGTAAATAGCTGCAGTGTGTAGAATAATCCTCAAAAGCATAAAATAACATAACATTAGGCTTTTTGTGTGTATAGGCCTATGAAGCGGCTCTGGTTGCCAAAAACACATGTGTGCTAAAAGGCGTGGCCACTTAATGTTGAGCTATTGCAGACATGTGCATCATGCTGAGTGCTTTGTGTGAGTATGCATGCATGACATATGTACTCAACCATTCCTGTGGCACCCTCCCTTTCTTCTCCCTTTCTCCTTTGTTGCTCCCTGTGCACATTGCATTGCTAATGTCCTACTCGAAATCCAGCTATGCTGTCCTGTGTAGGCTTCCATGTATCCTGGCAGGCATTGGGCTGTTCCGCAGGACCATGGCATCATTGGCGGAACTTGGGAAACCAGCACAGCAGAGGTTGAGGGTCAGTTCGGCATCAGACATAATCCGTACAGTAATGGAATGGTAATATGTCATGTTGCGGTACACCTCCTCCACTGCCTGGTGGACTCCAATGCTACACTTGTACAGTCCAATACTTCTATCAGATTGGAGAAGTGGGCTGTTTTGTAGAACTGTGGCTTCTCTGCGTCCACTTGAGTGAGGGTGGGCTAGTGGGCAGGGAGATGTGCTGCCGTGCATGTCCCATGAGTGCATCCAACACCTGGCCCAGCATTTTGGATAAGGTTGGATGTGACATGCTATGCAGCTTCTCAAGAGTGTATCGAAATGTGCCTCGTGCACAGTAGGGCAGAACAGTCACCAGTTTCAGCGTTGGTTTGATTGCAGTCCTAATGGTGATCCTGCTTTGGGGTCTGCCTGAATCAGGGTCAGCAGGTCTGTGATTGTGCTGCGGTTCAGGCGGTAGCGTGTGATTATTTGTTCTTCAGTCAGTACCCAGGGAAAATAGGAAGTACTCACACCCAATACCATTTTCTAATGTGAGTAAGGTTGGGTTTTAGTTCAATTGCAGTGGTGTAAACATTGGAACTTGTCTTCAACAGTGATTTTCCATTTTCCATCATACTACGAGTTTGGCAGTAATGTGGAGGAGTTACCCTCAGCACTTGGCTAAAGATATTTCCTCCACCCGGAGTTGGATTTCTTTTTTTTAGCCACTCCACATTCTTTAAGTATCTACGCTGTGTAAAAAACATGTTAGAAACCTCCGTGATGAATATCTTGTTAGCTAAAATGGCCCTGTTCACATTCACAAACAATGAGCACAGGTATGCACTCAGAAATGGAGGAGCTTTTGTTTTGCTTCTCGATTACACTAGACCGGCATTCGGACAGCTGCCATCTTGATGGAGATATTTGGAGTTCAAAGCCCAGTCAATGTTTCCTATAGATTTCTCTCTGTATTTTCTCCAGTAGACGAGCATTTCCAGCTATAAAAAAGCACAATATGTTCAAATGTCACTCTCAAGTACAACATTTTTAGATTTTAGTGCTGCGCGTATGACAAGACGAAGTGGCAAACTCACAGTGTATCTGAAGTTATTTGAAATAGAGATATATTTTTCTGAACAGGAAAAATATTGCTTTTATTGTAAGTATTATGTAACGGTGTGTAAGAAAAGATGACTGTCCAGACTCCTTGAAGGGAAGTACAAGTCCTTTACTTAGGATTCAGTAGGAAGTGGACACAAGCAGTAAGTCTTAGAATAAGATACAAGGAAGGTGAGGAAAACATCCACCGGCTCCTATTCATACAGGTCTCAGACACCAAATGACACTCGGGAACACTCAGGCACTCACAGCAAAACATTCCATCCAGCAGCATTCCATCCATCAGCATTCCATCCATCAGCATTCCAGAGAGCTCATGCATACAGGATCAGTACAGGGGTTAAGCACAAGACGCAACACATCTCTCCTCTCACATAGGCGACAGAACAAGACATGCCATGAAGCAGAGGGAAGGTACAATGGGAAAACAACCAAGGTGTCATATAGTCACCTGAAGAAATAAGAACCGACCGCTGTGGGCCTTATGTGCAGCGACTACAATGCTTGTCCCAAAGAACAACAAACTTTCCCACTGCCACTCACTCCTTTCCTAAGAACAAGGAGATGTGGTCCCACAACAATCCTCATCCTCTCACCCCCTGCACAAAGACAGGAACTCCAACCGAACGCAAATTTCTCAATGCTGGCCGGACATTGAGACACTTAAACACGGGAACAAGCCCACAACCATCATCAGAACAAAACCATCTTAGTCCAATTATAGCGACCATGCCAGACAGACAAACACCTTCATACATCCTACTACCAACTGCTAAGGTGCACTGAAATACAGCGCACCCTTCCAATACTACTACACCAATGTAAACTGAACAATAACCAGAGGCACGGGGCACAGGCACCCACCCCAGTACACCAACTAGTGGAGAGAACCTTCACATGTCCAACTCCCTGAAGGCACGTCAGGAAACCCCCTTTATGTGCGGGTGTCCACCGACCCAGAAAAATGATGGTGCTGGGTTCCAAACCCCAAAAATGTGTGGCACGGGTGGCAGAACACCCCCAAAACTTGTGCCAGGTTCCAATCCCAAAATTTGGGGCACAGTTGGCAGAACACCCCTAGAAACTTGTGCCGGGTTACAAACCCCAACATTTGTGGCACAGGTGGCAGAACATCCCCAACAACCTGTACTGGGTTCCAAACTCCAAAATTTCTTGCACAGGTGGCAGAACACCCCCCAAAAACGTTCTTATTGGAAATAAATGAACCTTGTTGAACCAATGAATGGCGCTGACATCATACCAACCTACTTCCACTCACACCCATATTTAAACATCACCAAGAACTGTTACACAGCATCAATATACCCAGGATGAAACCCTAATCTTTAAGAGACCAAGCCCTAATCTGAAAGTCCATCTTTTGTTCTGTGGAAGGAAAACTGTTATCAATATCACAATACACTCACACCCCTCACACCTCATAGTTCGAAGATGGGGTTGTGTCACTTTTTACCGGTGATCAGCTCAGTAGTCTCTGTTATAAACTGAAAGATCTCTGAAGTCAGGATCAAGTTCCTCCAACACAGAAATAGAGGTGTTTACTGGGTCCTCCATCTGAGAACCACATGAGCAGCAGTTGCTCCATTCATCACAGTGGGCCCAACCTAGTAACAGTAACCCCTTGCTCTTGGAATGGTAAGTTGAGTTATGTTCGTTGTTCATCATCCTTTATGCTGGTATCATCACATTCACTTCCACCGACCAGCGGCTTACTTTTTGACATGCAACCTGCCAGATGCTCCCTTTCATCATCCATTCCCCTCACAGGAGGCAAGCACTGCTCCGAAACAACGCACTCTGCACTGTCTGTATTACATCTCTTCCTGAACAGCCCTGTGCGGCATGAAAAATCAGAGGAAAGCACCTCAGACGTGCACAGTGGCTCAGAGGCCATTGGTCCGTTCACTGACGTCATCACTTTACATCTCCTCTCATCGGGCACAGATCTCCTGCTGCAAAAACCATGCACCGTAGAAATGGTCCCCCTGCAGTGAAATCTCTCCCAGGCTGTGTTGCGACAACCACTTTGTCCCCTACTTGGCCATGGGCATGGACCCCCCTGCATTGCTCTGCACCCCCACCAGCGAACAGCTGTGGTTGTGAGCACCAGTAAGTCCACCCAGGCCATTACTGTCGTCGGAGTTCATTGTTTTTTCTGATGACCTTTCCTACTTTTCGCATGTCTCACACAGGCTGCTCACAGGTGACTCAGCCACCTCTGCTGCTCGCTGCAAATAACCCAGCCGCCTAAGGATCCAAACTGTAGAGTGAGCTAACTCCTTTCAGTCCTTCAAACTGCTGCTTGCAGCCATAATACGCCCCCAAAAACTGCCCAGTGCTCAAATGCAGTCCCCTTCTTTCTAAAAATACTAGATAAGGTTGCCTACATGCAAATTCAAAAATACTTGGAATTACACCACCTGTTAGGAGCCAGACAGTCAGGCTACCGTCCACAACATGGAACGGAGCCCGCCCTCATCGATCTCAAAACCCAAGTCGACGAGCTTAGAGACAGTGGTAAATCAGCTTTGCTTCTCCTCCTGGACCTCTCAGCTGCTTTCGATTTGGTTGATCATACAATCCTATGCAACCATCTCGACACACCAGCACACTTCTCCAAAGATGCCGTAACTTGGATTAGATCTTTCCTAAGCGGCAGAACAATGAGGATCTTCTCGTCTTCAGCAGCGGCAGACCCCATACCTATCACCTGCGGTGTGCCACAGGGGTCCTGCGTCTCGCCCACACTGTACAATATCTTTACCAAGCCCCTTTTCGATGATCTGGACCATCTTGGTATCACCTACACTAACTATGCAGATGATACTCAGATCCTCCTCCCACTTACAGAGTTTATGACAAGGATTTGGCCTTGGTGAATAGAGTGTACATCATCATCCAGGCATGGATGGCCATGCATGGTCTATAGCAAAACAGAAAGGTGATGGCTGGAAGGTTTTGAATTAATCATAACCACGGGCAAAGCTCTGGGCAACCCTCCAGACCATCGTTTTTCAGCCTGCCAAGCCATTACAGAAGGGAAAAACCGTATGCAAATCAGGCTTGGTCCTACCCTAAAAGGGGCAGTCCAGCCCGAACTGCTAGGTCACGTCCCTTCTGCATGAGACCACAAGCATCCCCAGACATGTTTCAGCCTTGTTGGGCGTCATCAGTGAGGAGTAGCTTGGGTCTCTAGGCCCGGCAGACTCGGGACCCACGTATGGGCATACCCGTCCCACTCGGGGTGACTTTAGCAAAACAGAAAGGTGATGGCTGGAAGGTTTTGAATTAATCATAACCACGGACAAAGCTCTGGGTAACCCTCCAGACCATCATTTTTCAGCCTGCCAAGCCATTACAGAAGGGGAAAAACCATATGCAAATCAGGTTTGGTCCTACCCCATTAGGGGCAGTCCAGCCCGAACTGCTAGGTCACGTCCCTTCTGCACGAGACCACAAGCATCCCCAGACATGTTTCAGCCTTGTTGGGCATCATCAGTGAGGAGTAGCTTGGGTCTCTAGGCGCGGCAGACTCAGGACCCACGTCTGGGCATACCCGTCCCACTCGGGGTGACTTTAGCAAAACAGAAAGGTGATGGCTGGAAGGTTTTGAATTAATCATAACCATGGCAAAGCTCTGGGCAACCCTCCAGACCATCGTTTTTCAGCCTGCCAAGCCATTACAGAAGGGGAAAAACCATATGCAAATCAGGCTTGGTCCTACCCCAAAAGGAGCAGTCCAGCCCGAACTGCTAGGTCACATCCCTTCTGCACGAGACCACAAGCATCCCCAGATATGTTTCAGCCTTGTTGGGCGTCATCAGTGAGGAGTAGCTTGGCTCTCTAGGCCCGGCAGACTCGGGACCCACGTCTGGGCATACCCGTCCCACTCGGGGTGACTAGAGCAAAACAGAAAGGTGATGGCTGGAAAGTTTTGAATTAATCATAACCACGGCCCTTGCTCGCTGCGCCATAGGGAACCAAGCTGCACCTCACTGAGGAGGCCCAACTAGGCCGAACCATGTCTGGGGTTGCTTGTGTTTCCGTGCAGAGGGGACCTGGCCTAGCAGTTCGGGCTGGGCTGCTACCATTGGTGTCAGTGCATGACTGATTTAAGTATGGCTGGACCCCTTTTGCAATGGTGCAGACTGGCTAAAAAACGGTGGTGTGGAAGGTTTCCCAGAGCAATGCCAGTGGTTCAGATTCATTCAAAACCTTCCACCCATCACTTTTGTGGTCACAGTTTGTCTCACTATGTGAGAGAGGGTATGCCCAGACGTGGGTCCCTTGCTCGCTGCGCCATAGGGAACCAAGCTGCACCTCACTGAGGAGGCCCAACAAGGCCGAAACATGTCTGGGGTTGCTTGTGTTTCCGTGCAGAGGGGACCTGGCCTAGCAGTTCGGGCTGGGCTGCTACCATTGGTGGCAGTACCTGACTGATTTGCGTATGGCTGGACCCCTTTTGCAATGGCGCAGACGGGCTAAAAAACGGTGGTGTGGAAGGTTTCCCAGAGCAATGCCAGTGGTTCAGATTCATTCAAAACCTTCCACCCATCACTTTTGTGGACACATGCATGGTCTATGCCTGAATGATGATAAAACACAACTCATCATCTTGGGTACCCCTACTAACCTAAAAAAATTAGGATCTGACTACGCCTCCTTCATAATTGACGGCAACCTCATCAAGGTAGCTCAGGAGGTAAAAACATTAGGTTTTTACCTCAACTCTACCTTATCCTTCTCTAAACAGATCAACACGCTAGCGTCCTCCACGGCGTACACGTGTAAACTCATTAGAACCGGTAAGCCATTTCTTTCGAACAATAGTTGTACCATCCTGGCCAGAGCCCTCATCCTGTCCCGTCTGGACTATTGTAACACCCTATACATAGGCTCTAACAAATCCATCATTGCTAGAATCCAAACCCTACAAAACAATGCCCTTAGAGCGGCCTTAGGTATCTCCAGAAGAGAGCACATCCCTGAGAGTAGACGACAGAACAACTGGCTCCGGACAAATCACAAAATCCTACTAAAAACGACGTCGCTTACCCCTAAATCTCTTAACAACGCCGCACCCATCTACCTCTCTGAGAGATTCCACAAACTGACATCCCTAAGACCAACTAGATCAGCAAACCGGGACTGCTTGTCCATCTCAAACTATCCACGATTGGAGGAAATAGCTTCCCGGTTAAAGCGGCCAAACTATGGGACTCCCTGCCTCCTTCTCTGAGAGTAGACCAGTCCTACCAGAATTTCAGAACTAATACTATCTCGTGGTTAAAATCCACTGACCACTAATCTGCACGACTGTGTAACCAAAATGCAACTTGTAATACCTACCTGCTAACACCATGGCGGTAACTTCATTTTTGTGTACAATGCCTGTTATATCTGTAAATATCTGTATATCCTGCTTTGTAAAGTCATGTATTCAATTGTACGATTCACTGTAACTAAGCTTTGCATATTCTTGTATCTGTTGCACTCTGATACCCTTGGGTCTGGTGCGCATTACAAATAATTATAGGAGTACTATAACATTATATTATTAAGCGTCTCTGGAGGGAGTGGAGCGGTCAGGTAGGGAGGATGGGGGGGTAGCAGAGGGAGCACCCTCATTAGCAAATAAGTGAAGTTTAAGCTGAGCTTTGGAAAGCTCCACTGCCAGGCTGGCTTGAATGTGATGGGCAGTGGGTTCTAATGGAACGGGGCCCGTAGGGAGAATCAGAGGAAGCTAAAGGAGGCACGGGGGTTGAATGGAGAGGAGGATTGGAAGGAACAAGATGGTGAGTATAGAGAGATAAAATCAGAAAGGTACTGAGGAGCAGGACCATTGATAGCTTTGTAAATTAGAAAGAACTTGAAAAGGCAGCGTTTCCCCACACATAGACCGTGTATATCTACTTCCTGTCTAATGAGAGCTGAAAGCTGTTCCAGCACAATATTAAACAAAAAAGGGGAAAGTGGACAACCCTGCCTTGTACCCCTCATCATGACAATTCCCTTTGTGAGAACTACAGTCAACCAAACCTTAGCCTTCGCACCAATATGGAGACAACCTAACGCCCCCCAAAAAACATCTCCAAAGCCCATTTCTCTCATTGTGAAGTACAAAAAGTCCAGTTCAGCCTGTCAAAAGCCTTCTCAGCATCCCAAAAAAACATTGCAGCCCCAGCACTCCCACATAGCCCCAAAACATTGATGAGTGTTCTAATATTGTCATACCCAAATCATTGACGCATAAACCCAGACTGCATCCGATGAATAATTTCTTGTATACACCTGTCAAGTATGTTCATTAAAATCTTTGTGAAAAGTTTCAAGTCGACATTAAGTAATGCTATTGGACGATAATTACCACAATTTGTGTGATGTTTACCTAGTTTTGGGATTAAAGTAAAATGCGACTCCCTCATAGAAGGGCATAATTCCTTGCTCTCCAGCATAAGATTATACGGTACACACAATGAAGGAGACAACAGAGCTTGAAATCCTGTATAAAACTGCCCCAGCAAACCATCCTGCCGTGGAGACTTACTAGCTTGAAGCTAGGAAATAGCCATCATGACCTCTACATCTGTAATTACAGCTTCCAAAGCAATTTTGCTCTTAGGAGTCAGCTTGGGTAAATTAATCATCTTAAAAAGTGCAACCATGTCCCGTTCAAGTGGAAAGCTATTTTCCTCATACAAAGTCTCATAAAAGGACTGAAAGCATTCACAAATATTGGCATTCTTCATCACCAATATCCCCCTATCATTCTATTCCATAACTTTAAGTTTATTCAGCAAGAGCCTACCACATGTATCACTTCCCTCCCAATACTTTTGCTTTTGGAAGAAGATACTTCGTTCCATCTATGTGTTAACTACCACCCTTAAGGAATCAGACACGTTTTGCATCTCCAACTTGTCCTGTCCTGCCAGCTACCAGACAGTGTTTTTTTTTCCGTTGAAGCCCCGCCTGTCCATTTTCCAACCCCCCCAATCTCTGCCATCACAAACTTCTTCATATGACAGGTAAGCTTATCAGCTCACCTCTCATTGTGGCCTTGAAACTGTTCCAAACAACCAGCAAATCTGATCCCTATGAAAGCAGTGTATGTTGAACGCTGGGATGTGCTGTGGCAGGAGTGGGAAGCAGACTTCAAATGTGATTTTGCACCTTATCACTGGGAATTTGTATTGAGGGCAGGGTTTAGGGTGAAGCTGGATTTTAATCTGAGATTGAGCCTTCGAAAAGTGCGGGCACGTTTGTATTGGACACCTGTGCGCATGCCTGAATTGGGTTTGATAGGTAATGATTTGTGTTGGGGTTGTGGTACAGAGTCAGGAACCTTGCTCTTTGCGTTGTTCGAGTGTACGAGGGTGCAACATTTTTGGAAGGATGTCTGTACAGATTAGATTTGATCATGGGTATGTCATTCCCATGGTTCCCATTGTCTGTGTTGCTGTCAAGGAAAGATAGGTGTGCAGTGGCTCAGGATCATTGTTGCTGGATAGATACGTCGTTAATTGTGGGTGTTAAGCAAATAATGAAGGTTTGGAAGACACAGAAAAAAACGCAGGTGGTGGATTGGGTGTACGAGTTGCAGGTTATGTCTAGTTTTGAGATGGTTTGGTTTACTAGGCAAGGAAAGTCTGAGAAATATCTTGAATTATGGGTGTCTTTCAATGAGCTGTAGGGTTAGTCAGGGTGACTGATTGTATATCTCAATGGGATTGGGGCTGGTGGGTTGCTTGGAATGTTGGCTGTGTGTGTGTGAGTGTGTGTATGTGTGGTTTTGTGTGGCGACTTCCTCCCCTTTTGTTTGTTCTGGGTTATTGATTGGGGTGAGGGAGTTGAATACTTTATATGAAATACAATCTTCATATTGTTGCTTTTAATGATTGTATGACTTATGATTTATGCAATTGCTTTTTTGTTTATGGAAAATGTGCAAATAAATGTATCAAAAAGAAAGAAAAGAGAGCATTTGTGCATGGAGAGCCAATCAGCATGTGATAACTAGAAGTGGGGGAGAATATTGTTATTTTGCATTTATATAGCGCCTTATATACCATATGGGTATCGTTGTGGAGAGGAAGGCAAAGGAGTAGGTTTGAGCAGTAGCCAAGTTTGCTGAAAAAGAGGATGGAGATTAGATTTTTTTCATGGAGTTGTTAATAAGAAAAGGATGTCTTTTCTGACTGTTGATATTGATATTGATATTTTATTTCTATCGCGCTCATACACAAGTGTTTCAGAGCACGAAAAGGTAAGGGAGGGAAACAGGGGAGAACAAAAACAATGATCTTATTAGGCCCAGTCACATTGAGAACACACAAGTGCATGGGGGAGGGAAAGGGGAAAAGTGCATGGAAGGTGGGAGAAGTGGAAAGTGCAGAGAAAGGAAAAACAGATCAATAATAAAAATAAATAAATACATAAAGGCAACAAACAGTGGTACTGCAGCCAGCAATTGGCAAGTGCTGTGTTTATGGCAGCAGACAGGGTATGTATGATAAGTGCTGGAAGAAAGAAAAAAGGGGTGGGTGAACTGTATGGGTACAGATACAGACCCCAGTGCAATGGGTGGCCCGGAGGCAGTGCAGATGGGTGGCAGGGCGAGCAGGTACATGGGCCCGTGCCCGGAAGACAGAGGGTAGGCCAGGTGCACAGTGTCAAGAGAGAACATATCAGCAGGGGAGAGGAAGGGCGAAGGCAGAGGCAAAGAGGAAGGTCTTCATATGGTTCCGGAACCGGAGATGGTTCTCGTCAGAGATGGTAGGCTGTTCCAGAGGAAGGCCCCAGCCAAAGACAGAGATCTACCCCCAGCTCATTTCTTTGAAAAACGTCTGACCCTGAGGAAGTTAGAGGTGAGTTAGAGATTTACTGCCGAGATACCACCAAACTCATAATGAGGCACAATGTCTTGGCACAGAGACATTTGAAATTTGTACAAGTTTATCCTATTCTAGTACACCATACATCACTTTTTAAGTGATCCTTTGCTCATTGTTGCCTTTTCTTTTCTTCAAAGTTAAATCTTCAGCTGCGAAAAAGACCTTACCACATTGGTACCGGTGATCAGCAATGGCCAAAACACTCAACACACAAGTCGCTAACTCTGAACACTGTTGGAGCCTTCCATCCGATGTTGATTCACCTTGAGAAGTGGAATTACAAGCACATGATCTGCTACATTTGCTCAAAACTGGGTGAATATATCCCCACAATCAATACAGGCAGGCTACTGCTACATTGTCCTTTCTGGAGGTGTCTCTCTCTGCTAACCTAGCTAGAGCCTGGATTGTGTGCACCCATGCACTTGGCACAGCAGACCTGGAATGATGATAGCATAATTTGTTGTGCCATCCCCTTACTGGATGGATTTGAGAAGTTCCAACCAATTGCTTGTTGGGACAAACTCCAAGGTATGCCAGAGGGCCACTAGGAGTTTGTGGACTCTCAGAAGGTCCAACACCTTCCAAAGGACAAACAGAGGACTCAGTCAAACGACAAGTTCAAAATGTGGTTTATTACAGCAAAATACAGGGACAGAAGAAATCCATGGACATCTCAACTTCTCCCGGCTCGCAGGCGAGTTTTGTGCCCGAATTACGTCAGAGTGACGCTACAACCTGGGCCCTTCTCCAGAAAACCTATCGGACCACTGGATTGTGTACTGAGTAATATACCACCTATAGTGGACACTATACATGTTAGTCTACTGACGCTCGCATGTCAGGTGGCTAGCCGGGTCCAGCCCCAAATCACTATCTATAACAATGTTGCAGTGTGAGGCTCTTGCCATTGGTTCTTGCCCGTTGCTACCCACCCCTAGGATACTAAACTGTGATTGGCTAGAGCTGACGTCCCCAGGCCTGGGATCTGCATAGGTTCTCAGCTCTTGGTGTACTTTTCAAAGGTAATAAGAATGACTATGTGCCTGCATTGTAACTTGTGTGTACCACCTTAGTCTATCAGAGTGCTCTTTTGCTCACTGCAACACTTGTCTCACATTGTAGCATCTTTGTTGCGAGCTTCTGTCTGGCACTGTGAGATCGGCTCCCTTTCTCAGAGCGGGTTACTGTCCATTGTCTTCATCGACCAGGTCACTTTGTTAAACCATATTCCCCTAAATACCACCTGATTATGAACATTGGCCTAAGACATTTGCATTTGTATTAAAACCTATGATTAACTCGATTTAGATTGAATTGACTTCGCCGCCATCTTGAAAACATTCGCCATTTTGATCCCAACTCTGGCTGCCTGTTCAGAAATGATTAACCATGTTTTCAGCTGCCACTGAGCAGAATGACCTTTGAGCCTATGTCAACACTAGGACTACCAAAAGCAGAAATGTTTGTCCTTTGCAAAGAGATCTTGTAGTCAAAATGAACTCCCACTCAAAGTGTTATCTGTGGTTACAGACTCATCCTCTTTCAAACAACGACACACAAAGTAAAGCAACTACAGCTGTGTATTTTGGAAGAAATCCTTTATGCATCTCTTGAAACATGACTTATCCTAAAGCTCAAGAAACAAGGAAAGATCTACACAGCTGAATACAACAAAGTTTGCCAGTAATGTATCTTTAAGGAAACTTGGAGCCACAGGAAACCTCAATTCAAGTGTTGTCGGCATCAATAGCTTCAGCCATATACAAACATCAAAACTGAATGGCAGACAAAGTAAAACCATGTGCCTTTGCAATAAACTATTGAATTCATTTCTTGAAATTGGACTTAACTTGAGCTGGAGAACCGACATCGTCATTAAATCTCCAAGGATAAGACAGCATGTCAAAAGTGTAAACTAATATTGTTATATTTGTCATGTGAACTGGGCATGAACCCAAATTTGTAATTTATTAATTTGGAGAAGGGCTGGGCAATGACCAAGACTGTGTATAAATACTGCATGATTTGTGATGACTAGCACTCTCACCCCTCACTGTGTCTGCTGGTACACACTGCAAGGCTCTTGGCAGCCAGATAGCTATCTGCCTTGATATTTGTATCCGTACAGAATAAAGTTATATTCATAACTTTGACTTCGTGACTGGTGAATTCAATTTTTGGAGGTACTAAGCCTCGATATTCCTTGGCGATCTATCAGAAGGTGCCCGAATAGGGACCCTCAATTGCTGATCAAGGACGCGGCTACCGGACCGGGGTCAGAGCATGAGAAAGGGGCCCCTTTTTGTATGAGACGCAACACTCCGACAGTACTGAACGATCTGATCCCTGAACGGTGAGCAAGCAGTTTGAGAGGACCTCTTGACGAGGGTCCCCATATCGAGGCGGGTATTTTTGCTGAAATCGCCAGCCACATCAATCCTTTGTAATCCGATCGGACCTCCTTGGTATTTTGAAATCAGGTGAGTCGTGCCCCGATTCCTAAGAATCCTGATATTGGTTGCAGTTTTGCACTTGCAAGTACAAAAGACGCCAGGTAACACCAGTGATCTGACATGCCTGTGAAATTGTCTACCTGTTTGAGGGGTTTATTCCGCAGAGACAGACAATCTTTGGGACAAGGTCAACCGGCGCCACCTGTTGGTTCGCTGGCGTGTACTATATACTGTAAGCACGGCCTAAACAGTATTGTATTTAACGATATTTGGCACAGACAAACTAGACATGCTTCCGAATTTCAGTGGCCAGATCATGGAAGTTTTGAAATTGCCCGTATAGAGTATTTAGAGTCTATATTGTTGAAGAAAAAGACTAGGCCTGCAGCATTAGATGAAATTAAGGATTGGAGAAAGGAAGCTATGCAGATACTTAATAGTAAAGAGAAACATGCACGTCGACATATGTCTAATTCTGAAAAAGCATTATTGTACGATCAACAGAGACAGTCGGAATCTATTAGAAGTATGGATAGGGCTTTTCAACTTGGAGTACAGAAAATATATCCGTCTCAGGATTTTCATACCTCATCGAGCTAATTGATAAACTTTTGAATGAGCGTAGGACTGTTGCCACTGCACCACCTCCTTATGTGACTCTCCCTGTTGTTTTACCTCTTCCCGCTGTTGCACCTCCTCCCGTTGTTGTTCCTTTTCCTCCCGTTGTGGCTCCTCCTCCAGTTGTTCCTCCTCTTCCTGTTGTTGTTCCCCCTTCTGCATCTCCGCCCTTACCGACAGTTGTTGTTCCCTTAATTCCGTCTTTACCGCCAGCGGTAGTGTCTGCACTTCCTAATATACAAGATTTGTCTGAACTTTCTTTCCAAGTGGCTCTGATCCACTTGTAGTGATTGAAGGGGCGAGTGCTGATTTAAGAATAGTAACTCGTAGTACAGTATCTAAAGCTTGAAAGAGAGAATTGTATACATGGGCTAAAAAATATATAGAAGAGGGTGAAGAATCAGCAGTTTTAGTTGTGATTTCTGTCCAAGAAAGTATTCCCGAACAGGCTATTTTGATAGAGGGGATGGGAACGCACTTAGCTGATATTTGGAGTGATTTGACGCACATGAATGTCCCACAGGGGTTGAGGGATTTGAATGCCCATGCCCATTCAAGGGGCACTGCAGAGAAAGTACATGAGCATGTTGAGAAGGTTTTTGAGTTTGAAAGGGAGCTAGATCAGTTACAGAATGATGAATTAGATGGTGATAGATTGGAAGCCTCATATGTGCAGAAACGATTTCTTCCTTCATTGAAACCAGTGAGTGAAGAAACACAGATTTGCACAAGGGACACTCTTAGATGGATTTTGGATGTTTCAATTTCTCCCATTGAAGTATATGGCCCGTTTAGTCAGTATGCTCCAGCAATGCAAAGGAAAGTGTTACAGGTAATGGTAGAGAACCTGCAGGATGAGTTTATGAAGAAAAATGTTTGTTGTCTCACAGATTTAATGGTCATTTATAAGAGAGCATTTTCGCCCGACTCTGCTTTGACTACTTTGTCACTTGATTTAGACTTGTTCCTTAATGAACGTTCAGAATTGCATACGTCTCAATTGCCAATGAGGAAAGTTCCTCTGACATTTGTTCCTAAAGTAGAAATTCCAGCTAATGCTGCAACAGGCGCAGCAGCCGCTACTATTGAAGCTCATTATGTCTCACCGTTTGTTCATGTCCCATTTTCTAGACAGGAAGTGAATACCATTAGACAAACGATTCCAGATATCAGGAAAAAACCAACAGGATTTTATAAAGAAATTGAATTGGTCTTGCATTCGTCAGTTTTTACGCTGGGTGATATAGATGTGTTGTTCCCTGTGATCCTACCTGCTGATTTATGAAAACAGATTAGAACTATAGATGATCCGGCAGGACTGGGTGACACATGGGTTAACTTGGTATGGATAGATGGAGAAAGGAAGGCTGGTGAGAAACCACCACGGGTGATATTGACACTGCCACACAGAATAGTAACTAAATTGAAGACTTTGGTTCCAGAGCAAAGAATAGTTTGGGACAAGCTTACAGCTTGTAACCAGGGGAAATCTGTGGGTGTTCCTGAATTTTTAAATCGGTTCGAACAAGTGTTTTCAGATTTTAGCGGTCAGGACTTAAGTACCGAGTCATGAAACAGGCTGTTTGTAGACAAATTTGCGCGTGGATTGTTGCCTGATATCCAATCACAAATTATGACTTCTGAAAGCGCCTGGCAAGCTAAATCACAGTCCGAAGTATTGCACATGGCTCAGTATTATGAAAATAGAGTCAATACTGAAAAAGAGAGGATAGAAAAGAAGAAGGGAGACTCGAAAACCAAAGTATTGTTGCAGCAGATACTAAGAGGAACTAGAGGTGGGAATATACAGTTTAGAGGTCAGTTTGCCCCACAGAGTAATGCGCAGATGGGTCCTGTACACATGAACCAATGTGCTTATTGCAGACAAGAAGGTCATTGGCGAGCACAATGCCTGATCCTTCAGCAGCGATCGAATAACACATATGGTACCATGGGTAGACGATCCAGAGGCTGTCCTGGGATAGGGGGTCCTGGTAGATGTCAGTTTGCTCAGAATCAACAGTAATTCTGACAGGATAGTCAGCAGCATAGTGTTAATAATGGGAACATTTTTGATAATCCTTTGACTGTCTGTTTCTCTGAGGATCCTGCATTTGATGATGTTCTCTTCCGTTAGGACAGCCCAAAGCAGAGTCTGCAACCAGTACCTATTCTGGTCGATCAGAAAGGGCCCTATGTTGAAATGAAGGTGGGGAATAGGAATTATCTATTTTTGATAGATACAGGAGTACAGAAGTGTTCCGCTGATCATTCACAGGTTCCAGATATTCCACTGTCAGTGCAGAATAACATTTCTGAAGGGTTCTGTGGTACACCAGTGGTTAGTCCAGTCTCTCAGCCGGTACCGATTTCACAGGGGCCATTCACTGATTCATGTCCATTTCTTTTGACGACGAATGGTGGCAAACGTTTGTTGGGGTTGAATCTGTTGAAAGAATTAAATGCTATAATTTACTGTTCTCTGGATGGAGTGCATCTAATGATTTCACCTCAACGAACTTCTGTTTCACAATTCTTGACCAGGCCTTTACCGACTGAATTAGATAAGGTTCTGGCATGTTTATGGCCGGTAGAAGATAATGACTTTAGTATTTTGCAAATTAAGGCTGTTAAAATTGTGTTGAAACCAGGTGTTAAATTGCCACGTATTCCACAGTATAAGATATCAGTTGACGGTGAACAAGCTTTGAAGAGTATAGTTTCTGATTTTCTACACCGACATTGAGAGTCCCAGCATGTATAGTAGAACTTTGAAGGAACAGCTTGATACATTTCAGTTGCCATCCACTTGTACGTTGTTAGAGTATGTTGACGATCTTCTTTTAGCTGCAGATTCAGAAGTTGCTTGCAAGGAGGGCACCGTGTTTCTGCTTATTCATCTAGCAGAACATGGGCATAAGGCTTCATTGAAAAAGTTTCCATATTGTCGACAGGAGGTCGCCTATTTCGGCTATCTCCTGTCAAAGGAGGGGAGAAGACTGACATCTGAACGGATACAATGCATCTCTAGCATGTCTGTCCCAAATACACAGAAAGAGGTCAGAGCGTACAGTAGAAAGTGGATCCCTAACTTCTCATTAATGATAAAACCAATGTTGGCATTGACAAAGAAGGGCATTTCTTTGCCTTTACCATGGAACATGGATTGCCAGAAAGCTTTTGATCTGCTCAAGGCTGCGTTGTGTTCAGCACCAGTTTTGGACACACCAAATGATGACAAGGCGTTCATTTTGTATGTGCATGAATGTGATGGATGCGCTTTGGCTGTGTTAACGCAGGAACATGGAGGGAAGAATAGACAGTGCAGTTATTTTTCTTCCACGCTTGACCCTGTTGCATGCGCTTTACCAAGCGGTTTGAGAGCTGCTGCTGCTGCAGCTGCATCGGTAAAACAAAGTGAGGGTGTGGTTCTGGCTCACTCCTTAACCGTGATGGTACCTCACTCTGTAGACGTTCTATTAAACAGAACGCAAACGCAATATGTCACATCAGCACGATTAACAAGATACGAGCTGATTCTATTTGCACTGCATATCCAAATTAAGAGATGTTGCTCATTAAATCCGGCCGAACTATTGCCTCTTCCACAAAAAATTGCTTGCAGTGACAAGATGTCACATGACTGCCTATATACCACAGAACAAGAGACGAAAGGCAGAATTGATTTAAATGATACACCATTAAAAGATCCACAAGGGGAGCTGTTTTGCAATGGCGCCTCCTTCAAACTTCCAGATGGTACATCCACTGCTGCTTACACAATCACTACATTAAGCACTATTGTGAAACCAAAAGAATTCTGCAGAACTCCGCGCAGGCCGCAGATATTATTGCATTGACTCAAGCTTGTGAGATTTCCGAAGGGCTTAGAGTGGATATTTTTACGGACAGTCAGTATGCCTTTGGGGTGCTTCACAACTTCGGTCGATTATGGGCAGAGAGAGGTTTCTTGACCTCGCATGGAACTAAGATACACCATGGTACCCTGATAGTTTGGCTACTTTCAGCACTTGCGCTTCCTACTCAGTTAGCAATTTGAAGTGGCCAGATGCCTGACCGATAGCTCTATTGTCTATGCGGATGACCGCACAGTCGAGAACAGGGCTCTCTCCCTATGAGATAATCATGGGGAGACCAGCCAATATTTGGAATATACCCAAACCCAAGTGGCTAAAAGATGTAGAGCATTTGCTCCTTTCTGAGTACTGTGACCAGTCAACACAAAACTTGTATTTGATTTATAAACAGGTGCAAGAAGCCCTCCCAGTAAAGTATGAGGGTCAAGGTCATGCACTCCGACCTGGGGGCCGGGTGCTCGTTAAATTGTTGGAAAGAGCCTCCTGTCTCACACCTCGCTGAAGAGGACCATATCAAGTCCTCCTTGCCACACAGACCGCTGTATGAGTGGAAGGGAAACGACACTGGATCCACGCAACGCACATCAAGAAGATACCTTTTCCTCTGCCCCATGACAAAGGGGAAGAGAAGGAGATTGTTCACTTTGATACTCATTACAAGTCTGTTCTAACCGACACCAAAGGTGTCCTGGAAATCCTTCCTGAGCCCGTGGGGCCTCGGGAGACTGCTGCTTTGTCTTCAAGTTCTTCTTCGGATCTTTCTTCACCATTGAGCTATCTTGCTTCTGCTTCATCACTTCCTTCAGGAAGCAATGACACTATGTTCGCAGATCACACTGTACCTGGAGTCTTATGGTACGATCTGCATCCGAGACACCGGACTTACAGCATAGCATCAGCTGTGCCCACAAGGAATCATCGTTGAGCCAGTCCCTTGTCACTCTTTCGCTGAAAAATAAATAAGAGGCAGGGACCGGCAAAGTCACCTTCAAGCAAGATAGGCTACGTAGTCAGGAGCCACTGACGGATGAACTAAAAGAGCCTAACGGAGAGACTTCTAAATGGACTATGTGTCATGATGCTTGCCTCCAAGGAGCCAAACCAGGCCCGGCACCCTCAGAGACAGACACCATGCATTCAAGGGAAGTCCCAGCAGCCCCAGATGGGGGCCCTTTGGTTTCAGTCCTGGCGCCGTTGGCGTCAGGCTCATAGGGGACATCAGTCCTGGTGCCATCGGCGCCAGGCTCATACAGAAGTAGGTTGGGAGTAGTGCTTGGTGTAAACTTACCTGTGCAGACCATGCAGCAACTTCCAAGACTGGAAGGAAATATTTTTCTAGGGACTACTTGATCTCTAGGGTGTGACTAGTGGAGGAATACATATTTCTGGGGGAAGAATACATACCTGGAACTACTTGAAAGGCTATTTAAGCCACACCCAAGCAGCAGACCACGCTTCGCGTTGTTCTGCACTTAGCAGCTGGACGCTCACTGTGCCTGCTCCTGCCTTGGTCCTCCATCACGCCTGCCAGCATCCTGGAAACACCTAAAGAAGAAAAGGGAAGAGAACAGGTGAAAACAAGAACCTTACCTGATACATCTGCACTCCGGATTCTGCACACCGACGATCCTGCAAGAAGGCAAACATTTTAAACGCGCATCGCGTCGCGCGCAGCACGCTGCATTTCACTCACCTGCACGTGGCGTTTTCGAGTCCTGCGACGTCCATCCGGAGCTTCCACCGCCATCCAGCACCTATTGGAAGCAAGGAGAAAGAGAGGTGAGAAGGGAAACACGAATCTAAGTAGAACTTACCTGTGGTTCAATTCCCTCTCCGCCTTCGGGTTTGTGCCATACCTTCGGCATCTCAGCACCCCGGCCCCTAAGGGGAAAAGAAACAGACTTTGTATTAGTGTGAGAACATTAGCAATACGCTCACTCAAGACTTACCCATTTGCAAGAGAGACACAGCAGCTCTTTTTGGGTCGGCGCCTTACCTCCGGCATTGCCGTACCCCAGCCCCTATGGGGAAAAAGACATTGGACATTAAAGGAGATACTTAAAACTGCAAAGAAATCTCTCACCGGAATTCTTACCAGAATTTGGCTTCATCCAAATCGCCTGCAGCCCGGAATCTTCTCCAGCACCTGCGAAAGAAAAGAACAGACGAGTGAATATAAACCCAAACTGCCATAAACATTTGCGTTACGACGGGAATGGACAAACTAGTTTAAACTCATCAATCCAGTGAAGTAACTGGAATCACAACGCGCCCCTGCATCAGAAGCAGGATGGAGAGCTCGTCATTTTGGTCCCTAAGGTGAGTCTTCGCAGGGAATCCCAAAAGGGTTTCACGGAGGGAGAGCAGGAAAGTGGGATGTCGGAACATCACCCGCAGACTATTAACCCTTCCTTTTCACACACAGTGGGATATTCCTCCGAGCCAGAAAAGCCAGGTTGGGGAATCCAGTCCAGTCCATCTTCCGGGTCTTACGCATCTCTGCAGAAGAGGTCACAGCAGTCCCAGCCACGCCCGCACCTCCGTGGGAGCCAGGTGAGCGTTACACTATGAGAAATAATGTCCCTTCCTAAATCCACTCGTGCGGAGCAAGCTATTGGTCTTGTGGCTGACAAAGAATATGTTCATCAGAGATCATGGTCCTTGAGGACCCACTGTTTTGTAATCACAGTACTGGTTTGTTTACTAATTATATTTGCGCTTGGGTTCTGGTACATGGAAGGGGTGCATTCGTTTGAAACTTTGTTACCCACTGACATAATCTTCACTGTGTCTCCACCTTTCATGCATCTGCACATCCTTCCTCCTCAAGACTCCCAACATAGACAGGATTATCATAATAACACTCTCCTAACAATCATGAATGCGACCCATGCGATTCTAAACAGAACAAATTGCTGGGTGTGTTCACACTTGTCACAACACTGGGAAAACGGACTGGGCTGGTATTTTCATCTTCTTCCTTTAACTACTGCATGCCACGCCTCAGTCAGGGCATTAGTCTTTGGTCGTTGGAATGATAGTATTTCTCTGAACTTCGATGGGACTAATCTGAATGAATTTGAAAAATGAGTCCTAATGCCTTTTGGATGTTCTCTCTTTGCAAATAGAAGCAAACTCCATGTTGCTTCTATTAGACCTTCTGATAGACTCTCTAGACATTTCCAATCACTGATTGCTTTCAAAATGGCTCCCATAGGCAACTGGGATGTGATGCCTCCTTCCTATACCATTAATCACAGCCCTAACTCTGTTTCCTTCTGTATACAAAGGGAAGGTTCTCAGCCAATGGGTACATTCGAGGGTTGTACTAATATTGCAAATCTAACCAGTGAGGACAGACCTCTGTATGTAGGATATCCTGCTTACTTTGTTTGTGGTAATGAAGCTTATCCTTGGTTACCTAGAGATTGGTAGGGTATTTATTACTTGGGTATCTTGTTACCAGGGGTATATGTAGCTACTACCACTGAAGTCTCTAGAGCTTGTCCAAGGCGGGATGAGAATGGTGATACTCCTTCACAAGTCATGGGTGATGTAAAAAAATCCTTTGAGCCATTTTGGGGACAGATAATGAATTGCAAGGACATCAGAAGACTAGCAAGGGTACTGGAAAAAACCATCAATAGGACCACCGATATTCTGTACAACATGACGCTGGAGCAAAAGGCAATTAGATTAGCGGCCCTCCAAAATAGGATGGTGTTAGATGTCATCCTAGCTGAGCGTGGTGGAGTATGTAAATTGGTGGGATCCGCGTGCTGTGCTTTTGTACCTGACTCCTCCCCTACTATATTCAAGGCAATACAAAATCTGCATACCTTGAGTACTGAAGTACATGTCCCTGGGGGAAACTGGGATCTTAGTGCTTGGTTCTGGGATTTACTACGATCATGGGGCTGGAAACTCTTTGCAGTCCTAATGGTAGTTCTTGGTGTTCTACTATTTTTCTGGTATTGTATACAATGTCTTCCTGCCATATGTTCAATGTTAGGAGGATGTTGTGCACAAACGATAGGTACACTAGTACCTAAGATACATGTGCCCAAGGAAACTACTAATGTTTTAGTAATGAAGGATATTACTATCAAAGAACTTATGGTGATTGATATTTCTGAAGAATGTGATTCAGGATGTACGGACATTGAGGCGTGGGGTTTTGAGTAAAGGAAATGTTTGAGTAAATGCTCTTGGCTTAGGTCAAAAGGAGGGTTTGTTACACCATATTCGCCTAAATACCACCTGATTATGAACATTGGCCTAAGACATTTGCATTTGTATTAAAACCTATGATTAACTCGATTCAGATAGAATTGACTGTGCCGCCATCTTGAAAACATTCGCCATTTTGATCCCAACTCCTGCTGCCTGTTCAGAAATGATTGACCATGTTTTCAGCTGCCACTGAGCAGAATGACCTTTGAGCCTATGTCAACACTAGGACTGCCAAAAGCAGAAATGTTTGTCCTGTGCAAAGAGACCTTGTAGTCAAAATGAACTCCCATTCAAAGTGTAACCTGTGCCTACAGACTCATCCTCTTTCAAAGCAACTACAGCTGTGTGTTTTGGAAGAAATCCTTTAGGCATCTCTTGAAACAGGACTTATCCTAAAGCTCAAGAAACAAGGAAAGATCTACACAGCTGAATACAACAAAGTTTGGCAGTAATGTATATTTAAGGAACCTTGGAGTCACAGTGAACCCCACAATTCAAGTGTTGTCTGCATCAATAGCTTCAGCCATATAGAAACATCAGAACTGAATGGCAGACAAACTAAAACCATGTGCCTTTGCAATAAACTATTGAATTCATTTCTTGAAATTGGGCTTAACTGGAGTTGGAGAACTAACATCGCCATTGAATCTCCAAGGATAGGACAGCATGTCAAAAGTGTAAACTAATATTGCTATATTTGTGATGTGAACTGGGCATGAACCCACATTTGTAATGTATTAGTTTCGAGAAGGGCTGGGCAATGACCAGGACTGTGTATAAATACTGCATGCTTTGTGATGACCAGTACTCTCACCCCTCACTGTTTCTGCTGGTACACACAGCGAGGCACTTGGGAGCCAGATGGCTATCTGCCTGGATATTTGTATCTGTACAGAATAAAGTTATATTCATAACTTTGACTTCGTGACTGGCGGATTCAATATAAGCATCGATATTCCTTGATGATCTATCAACATGTTCTGAGACCATGATTTGGAGCTGTGCAGCTCTGAATTATGAGGAATTATTCACATTTACTGCAGCTGGGGCTACTGTCATTCAGGGAATGGAATGTCATCCATATCTGGTGGCCTTGGCAACGGGTCCTGTCTCACACGTTCACTGTTGTCCAGCCTGAATTCAGCTCAGCTCTTGCTGAGAGGCCTGTGGCCTGCAGTATTTTTCCTAAGCCATAACACAGCTTCTAAGGTATTTATGATATTCTATATTCTCCACAAGTTAGTCACACTTGACTCTGTCAGGTCCCGTTGGTGCTCCTGCAGTTCCATAAAGTTATTTGCATGTAAGAATATGCAAGCTTGCTCAGGATCTCTTGCTCTTGTGATTTCTGCGCTGCTGCGTTTAGCTAATAGCAAAATGATAAAGCGATGTCAGTATGTATATGTTTCTTTCCTCTAACTATAGAACTGTACCCTCATGTTCTTCATGTATTTCGGGTGTGTGTTTGTGTCCCGAAGTGCGGATGGCACATGTACTTTATGTCTAACTCTGCTAAGTCGTGGTGTCTCTATCGACGTCAGCAACATGGCTTCTTGGTGCTTTTAATCAACACAGTCTATTGATGTGTCTTTAGTTGCAGCCTGGGGCTCCTTGTCCACTCTGGGGTAAATTTGTACTGCACCTGGCCTGTAGGGCTCGCTGAGGGGGTACCTCTCAAAATACTTATCAATCATTGGAACACTGGGAATTGGTCCAAAATAGTTTGGGCGATCACAGTTTCTCCTGGCCTTCTTCCGTGTCATGTATTTTATAGGAGGTGGAGGGGGGGTTAAACTTCCCCATCCCACTTCATGCTTGCTTTAGGAACTTGCAGACCAACCCAGTTTTTCCAATTGTTTTAACCAGCCTGCCAATCACTAGCTTCAAATCCCCTATTGGCTCACAGCAGGCTTGAATTCTCATGGTTAACTTTAGAATTGACACAAGTCGGCTGCACTGTAAGTTTAAGGAAAGACTGGCTTTATTGAAACTGCAGAAAAAAGAACATTTTAGGGCGGCCTTTCCTTAAAGTGAAAGCAAAGCTATCTGAGGGCTGTATGAAGTTAATAAACTGTGTAAAGCAACTCTCGCTAGTAGCAGGTACAATTTAACGATTTTATAATGGTTCAGATTGATGCCTAGTCCAGTCATTAAATATCCCACAGCCTCAATAATGTTTTCCCAACCAGATTTCCTCTTGTCTCTTGGAGCTGAAGGTAATTTGGGAGAGTGTTTAATAGCAGGCAGACCACACCCCATATTAGAACTTCCAGCCCTATCCAAAGGTAACCAGCAATAGGCAGAAAAGCCACAGATAAAATCAGACCCATGGTAGATGGCATTGCAAGATTTAGTAAAATACATTCCTTTGTAGAGGAGGAGATAAATGCCTCCACCGGATGTCCCACCCATATTCTGCCCATATGTTGGAGGCCGGAATTTGCAACATGCACAATTCCAGTATTAGTGTATATCCCACAAAGAATCTTTGAGAAAAGGTATCCGTTGAGAAGACCCTATGAAAGGTATCCTGGAAGAACAGATGGGCTCTTAGAAGAAGCACATGAAGAATTGTGGCGCGGTGATGGCAAGAGCCTGGTGACGTCACATGAAGTAGAAATGAAGTACCAAGAAGAGATGCCAAAGAAGAAAGCGTGTAGACCTTATGGATACTGATGATGAAGTAAAGAATTAAGTGACATTTCCTATGCTAAATGAAGGTTGGATGCACAAAAAGCACTGAAGAAAAACCAAATTGTTTTATAACTGTACAGACGCTGAAGGCTTGCTATACATAGTGAGTAGACTGCAGGCGGTGTCGCCAATATATATATATATATATATATATATATATATATATATATATATATATATATATATATATATATATATAGATTCTGGATGTTCCACGTAGTGTTTCACCAAACTAGGACCCCGTGAGCAGAAAGGGCTGTAAAGTGTGGCGCAGCAAAGAATACAGCTGACAATGAAGGAAGAATCGAGAAGGCTCATATGGCCCAGTGTCAAGGGTTGAGGCAGCCAAGAAACTGGGTATCTATTCGAAAAGATACAATGAACGTGAGAAGCAAGGCAAGCTCCGGTTTGAGGTGCAATGAAAAACGATATGAGTACCAAGTTTTAGTCATTTAATAGTGTTAAATACAAAGAAAGGAGCTCAGACACGGTCTCCTGTCACATGGTCAAGATGGAAATAGACTTTGGGCAGGTCAAATCGAGACCGAAGATGAGACTGTGCTCACACTCCCTTTTATTCTCAGGCACAGTGTAGCCCACAAGGCCGAGTGCAAAGACTAATTTGAATTAGTCAGGAGTGATGATAGATGATGGACAGCTTGCGTGCTGCCAGCGGGTGGAATATTCCAGAAGGGCACAAGCATGGAAATCAATTGTTGAGGGCCACATAGCCAAGAGCCCTATAGTTTGATAAGCCAATGAAACGTTGTGTATTCTATGACAGCGAAGATGATGGGGTGCGCATAAGTTGTCCACCTGATGTTAGATGTCCAATCACAACTCTACCCCCATTTAAAATATACCTAGATGTTCCCCTAAGCCTATCATAACCCATCGTAGGTTTTCTTATTTTGCCACATAGTATGACATCAGTAATGACACATTTTTAGTAGAAATGTGTGCTTTTCTATGAAATGTTTGAGAGCTCGAGCAAACTTCCGTTGATGTCTGTTGTAACCTCCCTGTTTTAGACGATTGCAAATAAAACAGTTAGCATTTGCCAACATCCTGAGTCAGTCTGATTTTTGGTGTCAGAATAAATTCTGTATCCCCATCCATCTCAGAGTACTACCTCGCTTAAAGGGCCTACAGGTTCACGTGGTGGCAGGAGACGATGGTTCAGATCCATCGGCCAGTAGGTCTCTAGTGTTTTTGGATAATCGAACACCCTCCGCCACTTAGCCGGAAGATCGCAAAGTTTTCTGTGGAGAGCGGCCGATATAGAAAACTTGCAAGAAGATTGATACAGGTCGGAAGGGTCCCTCTTTCACAAACTCCCTCCTGGTTTCCACAGGCGCTGAGCGGACAGAAGGCGATGGTGGTCAATTGGAGGAGGGGGAGATACTGAAGGTCTTGAGCTGAAGAGCAAATGGTGAGTAGATTGAGGGGATTGGCAAAATAAAAGAATGGGTTTGTGATAATATAGAAAAGTAACAGAGGGTTGTCGAGCGTAAACGAAAAGTGTTTAGTATATGACGCGGAGCGTCAAGACCAAGAGCGTAAAAACAAGAAGTGTTTTATAGAGCCCAGATTCCTACCTTCAGGAAGGTCCAGAAGGAGTAATTTCAAAATGACCCTGTTTAAGGTCAGGCCAGTGTTTTGGCAGCGTCTTGCACAGATGCATCAGTGGAGTAATGTCTCCCATTGTGACGAGTCTCAATTGACTGTCAATACTTCCCGCCGTTTACACAAATACTTTTCAGAAAAACAATAAATATGAGCGCGCTCTAACCTTCTCTGCTCAAAGCCTCTATTTATCACCTATCACAAGGGCCTCATTACACGGTAGGCGGTAGGGATTTACCGGTACCGGTAAAATACCGGTACCGGTAAATCCCTGCCGCCTTACTACGAGCTCCCTTAGCGGGTTGGAGCTTTAACGCCTGCTTTTTGCAGGCGTTAAAAACCAACCCGCTAAGGGACCTCGGAGCTAATTACGGCACCGCAAAATTGCGGTGCCGTAATTAGCGCCTTCCCCATTCCCATAGAGCCCTATGGGGCAGAAATGGGAATGGGGAAGGGCAATGGCGGAAGGGGGATTTACCGCCCCTCCAACCTTGGGATGGGGCGGTAAATCCCCTTTCCGCCAAGGCGGTGCCAGTATTTTACCGGCATGAGCCATGGCGCTAATAGCGCCATGGCTCACCGCCTACCGTGTAATGAGGTTGGGTCTGATAATGACTGAGAAAATAAGTAAACTTTTCTATCTCTATTTCAACTTTACACAACCTATTTCTTGTTTTTCAACACCTCTTCTCTATTACAAAATACAAAAACAAACAGACAAACTAGTCGACTTTTCACATGCACACCATGATACTCCTTTTCTTCTAGCCCCTAAAATACCCCTGCTTGGAGTTTGAATAATTTCCTATCATAAACCTATCATAAACCGTGTTTATGTGCTGCCTATTTACTCCCTTGGGATTTTGAAATTTGGTTCTTAGGAACCAAGCTATGTGGATGCCTCCATGTTGGCTGACAATACAATAAAGTAGTTCCCAAGCACATTGTTTTTCATGGTGTATGAGCCTGGCGCCATAGCCACCAGGACTGGCCCCATGAGGGCTTTTGAAGAGGATGCCAGGCTCTAGAGGCCTGAGTTCCGACTCCACCTGGCCAATGGGTTTGCCAGAGGGGGTTTTGGGCGAGGATCGTGACAGCACTCCCCACTAAGGCCCCTCCCATGGTGTTCCTTCCGTCTGGCCCAGGTTTGGTTGGGAAGTTCCGATGGAATTTCCTGATTAGACGTGGCCCGTGGATATTCTCACTGGGCTCCCAGGATCTGTCTTGTGGTCCAAATCCTTTCTAATCGACGAGATAAAACAGCTTGGTCCTAGAGTATTTAGAGTCCAAGATATCTTTGACTTTGAATTCTGGTTCTCCGTCAAGAAGTATGGGCTTAGGTCGTGTCCCAATCCGTGTGCCGGGTTGCATTGGTTTCAGGAGGGACACATGGAATACTGGGTGGATGTGTAGATTAGGTGGTAAATCCAGTTTCACGGATGCTGGGTTGGTAATTGCCTTATTGGTATAGGGTCCTAAGAATCTGGGATGAAAGGTCCGGGTTCCCTTGATGGGTACGAATCTAGAAGCTAACCAAACTTTGTCTCCTACTTGATAATCAGGGGCCTTTTTCCGGTGTTGGTCGGCAAATCTCTTTTGTTTTTCTTTGGCATGAATAAGGTGTTCCTTTGCCCTTTTCAAAGCCTGAGTAATGGTTGTGTGTAGAGTTTTTACCGCTGGCATTTCCAACCAGGCTGGAAGGTCTAGTTCAGAGGTACGTGGATGTCTGCCATAAAGGGTATAGAAGGGCGTTTGTCCCGTGCTTGAATGCAAAGAATTGTTATATGCATATTCGGCTATCCATAGTAGGTCTTTCCAATTCCTTTGTTCATGGTGCAGCATGCATCGTAAATATTGCTCAAGTGTCTGATTGGTTCTCTCGGTTTGGCCGTCCGTTTGGGGATGGTGACTGGTAGATAGCCGAACGTCTATCTGCGCCATTGCACAACATTTTTTCCAGAAGTTTGAAACAAACTAGCTGCCTCAATCAGAGACCAGAACCGAAGGGAAGCCATGTAACTTAACCACGCCCTCCAGGAACACTTTTGCTAAAGTGGCTGCGTCTGGGAGACCTTTAAGAGTAATAAAATGGGCCATCTTCGAGAATAAGTCCACAACTACAAGGATGGTGTTGAACGCTTGGCTTGGAGGTAGATCAGTGATGAAGTCAAGGGAAAGAGTGTGCCATGGAACTGGAGGAATGTCCAATGGTTGTAGGAGACCAGATGGTTTTTGTTTCTGTGATTTATTTTGTGCGCAGACACCGCAGGAATGAATATACTGAATGATGTCCTTACGCCAGGTAGGCCACCAAAAGTTCTCTTTCACCTTAGCTAGGGTTTTGGTGATCCCAGGATGCCCTTCGATCAGTGAATCGTGATAGTTTGAAATAATAGGCTGTTGTAATTCCTTCTTGGGTACATATAGGCGATCCCTAAAAAAGGGTAGATGGTCCTTGATGGTATATTGTTCTCCTTGAGTTTGCCATGCGAGGTAGGCATCAGGATTCATTGTCCGTTGGATTTCTTTTCGTAGTTCTGCTTGTGTTAAGGCTGTCGTGATACCCAAGAGTTTCTCTTCAGGTATAATAGGTACTGGGTCTGGAGTTGTATATACTATTTCATCTATGCCCATGCGAGATAAGGCATCCGCCTTTCCGTTTCTGACTCCTGGTCGAAATGTGATTACATAATCATATTCGGCGAAGAAAAGGGCCCCCCGTAATTGGCGCGAGCACTGGGCCTTGGCTGTTTTGAGATATTGCAGGTTTCGGTGGTCTGTGATGACTGTAATGGTGTGTCTGGCCCCCAGGATTTCAAGGCGGATTTGATAGCCAGGAGTTCCTTGTCCGTGATGGCATAATGAATCTCTGGTAGTGAGAACTTATTCGACCAGAAGGCCACAGGATGTAGCTGGCCGGTTTCCGGGTCTCTCTGCGAAAGGACAGCCCCCATTGCGAGACTGGACGCATCAGTTTAAACGACATAAGGGAGGTCTGGACGAGGATGACGCAGGATTGGAGCGGAAGTAAACCTTTGTTTAAGAACCTGAAAGGCTTCTTCTGCTTCTTCGCTCCAAGCAAACTTTTTATTGTTTTTTCGTAATAGTACTGTGATTGGGTGCACAACCTGAGAGAAGTCTGGGATGAACCGGCGGTAGAAGTTTGCAAAGCCCAGCATGCTTTGTACCCCTTTCAGAGACGTCGGTGAAGGCCATTTCAGAACGGCATCTACCTTGTACACATCCATTCTGACCCCTCCTGGAGTAAGGATAAAACCAAGAAATTCTACTTTGGTGATGTGAAAAAAGCATTTTTCAAGCTTTGCAAACAAGCAATGTTGACGGAGCTTGGTGAGGTCTGAACGAACGTGCCTGACATGATCTTGTTCCGAGGCTGAGTATATTAAGATGTCGTCCATGTACACTAAGGTGCACACATAAATTAACTCTCTTAAGACGTCTTTCATGAAATATTGGAATGCCGCAGGAGCGTTGCATAACCCGAAAGGCATGACTTGATATTCAAACAAGCCGTATTTAGTATGGAAGGCGGTTTTCCATTCATCTCCTTTTCTGACTCGGACCAGGTGGTAAGGTCAGCAACTCTTTCTTCTCACTCGACAAACTGACCTCTACGTTTGTCGAGCTTGGTAGTTTTCCGATTCCTTAGCTTCATCCTTCGATGTGGGCCCGACTGTTCTACTTGGGGGTTTTACTGGACAGTCCTTCAGGAAATGTCCTGGTTTCCCACAATACAAACAAAGCTGTTGTTGTCTTCTTTTGTCCCGCTCTTGTTTTGTTAATGGAGGCCGTATCCCTCCAATCTGCATGGGTTCTACAGCATTTTCAGGTACACAGGGTGTGTTTTCCCTTGGTCGAACATACACGGTCCGAGGATCCATCTTAGACCGGTCTGCCTTTCGGTCCTGCAGCCGGTGGTCTAGCTGCATGACCAGATTTATGAATTCTGCACAATCTCTGGGTGGATCAACCACCTGGGCTAAGACACCCTTTAATTCGCCTCGTAAGCCTCAATGGAATAACGTGGTTCTTTTGTTTTCTGGCCACCTAGCTTCGGCAACCAGTCTGTTGAAGGTAGCAATTTACGTTAACAAGTCCTGATTCCCCTGTCGGAGGGACAACAGTTCATTGTCTACTGCTTGTTCCTCGGTATGGCGAGCAAAAAGTTTTTCCATTTCTCTCTGGAACCCCCCAAAGACATGTAATAGAGGATCGTCATGGGTTACCAATGGCACCGACCAATCTGCTGCACTACCACTCAGGTATGATAAGACAAAAGCTACCCAAGCTTGGTCGTTTAGAAATACTCCAGGCCTACAAAGAAAATGAAGGCGGCACTGATTGATGAATGCCGCATACTTCCATGGGTCGCCGGAGAACCTTTCTGGTGGTGTCAAGGGCACTGTTCCAGGTAACGTGATCTGTACCGGAGTAGGTGGTATGGTGGGGTTTTGCATCGTTGGATTGCTTCCAGGCACTGGCGTAACAGGGGCCCCCGCAGCCCCCGCGGTGCGGGGGGGCCCGCGGTGTGGGGGGCCCCACCAGCACATGGCTGGGAGGGGGCCCCAGTAAAAAAAAAAAAAAAAAAAAACACAATTTTTTAAAAAAAAAGTTTCTTTTGAAATTCCCTCTGCATTCATAAAGAACATTTCTGTAACAGAAATAATTTCTTTATGAAGGCAGAGTGACTACAAAAAGAAACTTTCTTTTTGAAGTCTGAGGGCCCCCGTACCCCATGACATGGAAGACCCTAGGCTGGAGGCCTCCATGTCATGGGGTGGGGGGACCCTATGCCTTCAAAAAGAAATTGTTTGTTTTTGAAGCCACTCAGCCATCATAAAGAAATTATTTTGATTATGGTTCGGTCCTTAACTGAATTAATTTCTTAATGAAGTTATAGTGACTTAAAAAAGAAACAATGGGGCTCATTCTGACCATGCCGGTCCGGAAACAACGGTGCTGGTAAGCTTACAGGCACTGTTGTTTCCGGACCGGCATATTACAGGTCTGCCTGGTGGGGCTGCCGTGCCCGACAGGTCTGTCCCTGCCGGGCACAGCAGCCACGGTAGGCAGACCTGTCACGGAAGCACCGGCACCGTTAACAATGGTGCAGGTGCTTCTGTGTCCCCATTCCCGTGGAGTCTGGGGTTTAACGAAATTACCGGCACCTGATTTCCCAGCCGCCGGACTTGAAATAGCACGGGTGCACCGGGAAGTCAGGCCATAGTAATTTTTTATGGGTCTGGCGGCAACCCGCCGGTAGCACCGGCACGGTTACCGCTGGACCCGTAATGAGCCCCAATTTCTTTTTTAAGTAATAGGGCCCCCCCTCAACTCCATGAGGTGTGCGTGTATGAGTCTATGGTGAAAGGGTGCACACTCAAATGTATAGCCGGCTGCCTGTGTGTGTATGGTGAAAGGGTGCACACTTAAATGTATGGGTGGCTGTGGGTGTGTGCCTGCATGGTGAAAGGGTGCACACATAAATGTATAGGTGGCTACCTGTGTGAGTGTATGGTGAAAGGGTGCACACTTAAATGTGTGGATGACTGGGTGTGTATAAGGTGAATGGTGTGTGTGCTTGTGTACAGGGGCACAAGAAAACCTTCATTTCGGGGGGCTAACCCTTCAAATGTTGGGAGAGGCGCTAACTTCACATGCGGTGGGGAGGGGAAAACTTATTTGTGTGGGCGCATCCAAATTATTTACGCATTTTAATGAGACTATTCTAGTGCAGATTCAATGTTACAAGCAGTTAACTCTCTCCTATAAGTCTCCTGTTCCCTCTCTACCCTTCCAATCACTCCCCTGGCATGCAAGTACTAAACCCACATCACGATTTCAATCGCCTAAACAATGTGGCATTTGAATGCAGGTACTAACAGTGAAATGCTTTACGTTGGTAATTGCTGGGTTCTTGTTAACAGCAAAAACCAGGTGCCATTTAAAATCTGTGTCCTGTTCGGTCTGGCAACTGCTCTAAAGGTTAGCCAAGTTGAGTCAATATAGCCCAAAATGTCAGGGGGGGTAGTGCTGAAGCCCAGTCAACTCAATGGTGTTGCGCTACTACTTGTGTTTAATGCCTTGCTTACTCCTAGCCCTATTCTTCCTCGTCCCAGTACTTATATACGTGGCAGTACGTGTGTTTGAGGCACTCTGCCTCATACAAAAGTACTGGGAAGAGGTAGAGGTACATGGAGGTAATGCCTGATTTAGCTACCTGTAATCTTCATCACTCCTAGTCCCACTGTTCCTCATCCCAGTACTTACCTATGAGGCAAGGAGCCTCATACGAAAGCTCTGGGACAAGGAAGAGGGATGCAGAGGCAATTCTGGGCCAAGGAGCTGATTATGGAGGTTGGGGTGGTGGGTGGGAGGGAGAGTGGATGTGTGGGGGGGCAGGATTGTGTGATAAATCATAATGGTTGTCCATGTCCAGGCTAAGCAGGCATGATATGTGGTATTAGTGGCTAGAGAGGCATTTTGATTTAGCCAGTCTAGTCATTCCTCAGTTTGGTATGACTTTCTTTTAACTGGACATTTCTGATAAAGTAGTCCTGCTAACTTTAATTACCTGGCTAGATTGGCATTTGGGTGCTGCCAGTCTAGCCATTTCTTACTGCGGCATTGTATATTTTCTTGGGTATCTGTGATAAAATGATATGATGTGATTCAAGTCATTTATAATGCGCCTGTACACAAGTGTACACAAGGGAGGGATGATAGAGGGAGGACAAGACAAACGATCTCACTAGGCCTTGTGTCATTGTGAGAACGAGAAGTGCAAGGGAAAAGGAGCAGGGAAGTGCAAGTGAGAGGGGAGGGGAAAACAGGGCAGCAATGCTCTCAGTAAGTGCAGCATGGGCAGATCAGCTATTGGTTGTGCAAGGAGAACAATGGACTGCAGGGTTACAGTTACAGCCCCTAGGTGCATGGTAGGCCCGGAGGCAGTGCAAGGGTGACCAATCAAGAAAGAGCCTGGACTCAGAGAGACTCTGAGGGTAGCCAAGCAGCCAGTCAGTACAGCAGACAGGTAGGTCAGGTAGGTCAGCAGGGGGGGAGAGAGAGCGAAAGCAGCAGAGAAGAGGAAAGCTTTTAGCTGCTTCCGAAACTTCAGGTTGTCCCCCTCAAGTTCGAGAGGGGCAGGGAGGCCATTCCAGTTGGAGGCACCAGCAGAGGAGAGAGGTCTACCCCCACTCTCTGCCTGGAGAAATGTCTAAGCCTTATAGAGTTGGAGGTAGCTGAGTGAAGGGTTAGAGAAAGAAGGTATTTTGGAAGAGAGCATTGGATTTAGTGTTGGCACTGGCCCCAGAAAGCCTTGTGGGCAATGCAAAGGTTCTTGAACTTGATCCTTGCAGCCAGTGGAGAGATTTCAGGGCTGGAGAAATACAATCCCAGGGCATGAGGCCAAGGCTAAGTCTTGCAGTCCTGTTCTGGATTATTTGCAGATGACAGAGACTAGAGGAAGACAGATTGAGAAAGTGGCTGTTGCAGTAGTCCAGCTTAGAGACAGTGAGCTTCTGGTGGAGAGTGAGAAAGGGAAGAGTCCCTTTGAGGAGGAGCAGCTGGTAGTGGGACTTCTTGGTGATGTCCGAGATGTTAGGAGAGAAAGAGAGTGTGGCGTTGAAGATGACACCAAGGTTTTTTGCCTCGCAGGAAGGCAAAGGAAGAGGGCCCAAGGTGGTCTGCTATAGTGAGAGAGGAAACACAGTGGCAAGGGTCCCAATGAGAAGGATCTCTGTCTTACTGGCATTAAGGCAGAGATTGTTGGAGGCGCACCAATCCTGAATCGTGGATAGACAGTCAGGAATGAGCAAGAGAGGAGAGGAGGATGAGGGGAGCCTGAAGGAAAGCTGAGTCATCCGCACAACACTGAAAGTTAGAGGATAAGGTAGAGATCAGGGAGGCCAAAGTGGCCAAGAAGAGGTTGAAAAACCAGCGTGAGAGGATAGAGCCCTGGGGAATGCCACAGGTAGAGAGAGGTGGTGGAGAGAATGGGACCACGATCGACCTGGGAGCGGAGTGGCGGTCCAAGTGGAAGTAGGTCAGTCACTCTAGGGTCTGATCTGTGATGCCCAGGTTCTCACAGAGTCAATTGATCAGGATGGCGATGTTGACCCTGTCGAAAGCAGAGGAAAGATGAAGGATGAGAATAGAAGGAATGCTGGAATCAAGGTTAGAGAGCAGCACAGGTGTTAAGGAGAGCAGTTTCCATGCCTCTGGCAGCTCTGAAGCCAGACTGATGGTCATGGAGACAACCAACAGATTCAGTGTGGAGAGTAAGCTGGGAGATGGCAAGCTTTTCCAAGAGTTTGCTCAGGAAAGGTGGAGATTGAGCGATAGTTTTCCAGGAGGTAGGATCAGCAGACTGCTTCTTGAGGAGTGGGTGCACAAGGGAGTGCTCAAAGGGAGAGGGGAACATTGCAGTGGTGAAAGAGTGATTACATAAATTGGCCAAGGCTGGAGTGAGGGTGTCAATATGGGCTTTGATGGTTCTGGAGGAGCAGCGGAGCACCTGTTTGGACGACACTTTCATAGATCGGACTTGTCTAGAAACCTCGTCAGGTGTTGTCAGAGAGAAAGAGGAAAAAGGAGGAGGAGAGAAGAGATGGCCAAAATGGGCCGAGAGAGGAAGAGGACATAGAGGACAGGCTGTCCTGAGATTTAGCAGAGAAATGAGAGGCCAGAGCTGTACAGAGGGCATGGGAGGGAACAGAAGAGGTATAGACCACAACAGGATTGACCAGTTCCTTGCAGATTTTAAAGAGTTTGGCCGTGTTGTTCGAGGCCATGGAGACAGATGCTTTATTGTGTGCTCTCTTCTTGATGAGTGTTATTGCTTTGACTGGCATTTTGCTGAAAACAGTCTAGGTATGTCTAAATGTGGCCTGGCATTCTGTACTATAATGTTATTACGTGTTTACACTGGTCTACATTGTGCAGCCAGTTGGAAGCATTAATGTTCCTGTGCACTGTTGGTGACTTGCATGTATTGGATTGTGTTACCCTACAAAACAATTGCAAACACTCTGGCTTTATAGCCAATTTATCTCAGAAAGTGTGCTGTATATTGCATTAAAACACATATTTATATCTTTTTCCTAGTGCAGTGTGCGGCATACCCCTTCAGCAGCACGTTCATGCGTATTGTGCAAGCGTGACAGTCTAGGCCGGCCCAGAGTGTGGCGCAACCCGTGATTTGTTGCCGAGTTGGGGGGCCCCCTCAGCATGGCTCGCAGGGGGGCCCCCACATTTTGTGTTACGCCACTGCTTCCAGGTAGAGGTGTCTGTCCTGCCTGTGATTGCAAGTATTGCCTGCTAATCTCTTCAGTGCGTTCTTTGGTCACTATTAGGTCTCTCTGGAGGGTATTAGGCTCTTGTCGGGCAGAATGAACCTCAGCACGAAGCTCTCCTAGTAATTGGGCCAATTGGTCCATTTCAGATGTCTCCGTGGAGCCCAGGTGGATTTGTTATAGTAGGCTTCGCGTTCTGTTACGCTCACCTGGTATCCACAGGGACGCCACCCAGCCGGGTTACTCGCTGGTATGCTTCTCAGCTTTGCCCTGATGTGGTCTGCGGGGAAGGTTCTGCCTTGTGGTAGAATTATGCGTGCTCTCCGTCCTGCCTTCTTTGCAGGGGCGCGTTGTCTTTCATGGGTGAGTGCGGTCCAGTTACTTCACTGACGCCGGCCCATTTGATATTGTTCAGGTAGGTCTTATTGCTGTTCTTTAGTTTTTTTGCAATCCTGCATGCCTTTCTTTGTTTAAAATGTCTCTTTTTTCTCTCTTAGGTATGCAGAACTTCAGCGCGGCGAACTGGTTTGGTTGAGCCCTGCTGGTAAATGATGGCGCATTAAGAGCGCTATGATGCGGTAAGTAAGGGCTATGCGCAGCGCTGCAAAGTCTTGCCTTTGCTAACCTGTGATTTCCTTCCTTTTAGGTCGCAGTGTTCTTCAGCGCGAGTGGAATGTCCGGAGTGGTGCCAGCCGAGAGGCGACCAGCCAGGTAAGCCTTTTGAGCAGTTCGTAATTTGTAAATGTCTCTACTGCTTTCTTTAATGTTGCCTCTATCTTCCTCTTTCAGGTCGTTCAGTCCAGGAGGCGTGCAGACTCGAGGAAGCTGTTCTGAGTAGCTGCAAGTGTTTAAAGATGAAGACTGCAGGTAAGATGCTGCTGCTAATGATGTTCCTTTTGTCTCCTTGCAGGTTCTGCTTCTCTGAGGTTCGAGGGAATAGCTGGACACAGGGAGCATCAGGTTGCAAGCTGCAAAGTAATCCGAAGCGTGTTGTCTTGCTCAGGTGTGGTTTAAATAGCCCCAACAAAATAGTTCAGGTAAAGTAGTCCCTAGGCTACCACACCCAAAACACTAGACCGCATAGCCTGGTTCTTAGGAACCAAGCTATGTGGATGCCTCCATGTTGGCTGACAATACAATAAAGTAGTTCCCAAGCACATTGTTTTTCATGGTGTATGAGCCTGGCGCCATAGGTGCCAGGACTGGCCACATGAGGGCTTTTGAAGCGGATGCCAGGCTATAAAGGCCCAAGTCCTGACTCTACCAGGCCAATGGGTTTCCCAGAGGGGGTTTTGGGCGAGGATCGTGACAAAGCACAGGCGAACAAGGAAAAAATAGAATGGACTGAGGCAATGGAAGAAGGGTTTGAAGAGTTGAAAAAAGCAATTTGTACAGCTCGAGTTTTAGGGATTCCCAATTATTCAGAGTTCTTTTTGTTTTCACACACAAATGGGTCAGTCATGATAGCAGTGCTTACACAGAAGAATACATTGGTGTGCAAACCCCAGGCATATTATAGCAAGATTATAGACCCAGTTATGAGAGGGCATTTTCCATGCGAACAATCTCTAGCAGCAGCCGCGTTCGCGATATAGACGTCTACCAGTATTTTGATGGGATGTTCCATGACAATGTTTGTCGAGCATGCTTTATTTGCCATTTTGGAAAACCCAAGGGTACATTGACATCTCAGACCGTGTCTGCGCATGAGGTGGTTATATTGAATCCAGCCATGAAAAAAGTCAGGTGCAAAATAGTGAACCATTCCACGTTTGTAGCCGAGCCTGTAGTAGAGGGTGAGCATGTGCATGATTGCTCTAACTACGAAAAATTCGATGACATCCCACGTGTAAAAAAAAAGCATTGGGCCTCATTCCGAGTATGGCGCTAACCAATGGCGCTATTAACGCCTTGGTTGACGCCGTACCCGGACCGGCAGCGCCTTGGTGGATGGCGGAATCACCGCCCCATTCCAAGGTTGGCGGGGCGGTAATTCCCCATTGACCAAGGCTCTTCCCCATTCCCGAATGAGCCCCCATAGGGCTCAATGGGAATGGTGAAGATGCAAATAACGGTGACCGTTCATTACGGTCACCGTTATTGGCTTGGAGGCCCCTTTGCGCCCTCGACTTTAACACCTGCTCAAAGCAAGCGTTAAGGGCGATGGCGCAGAGGGAACTCGGAGTATGGCGGTAAGGGATTACCGCCACCGGTCTCGTTACCGGTGGCCGCTATCCCTTACCGCCATACTCGGAATGAGGCCCATTGTCTGAAGGAAAAATTATTTTTATTGATGGGTCTTCAAATATGTATCAAACTGATTGGGAAAGGTATACAGGTGCTGCCGTAGTAAGGCACAGAGAAAACAGGGAATTTGAAGTGGTAGCAAGTGCAAGACTACCATCTCACTTTTCCGCAAAAGCAGCAGAATTGGTGGCGCTTACTGTCACACTCGAAAAACATGAAGGGCAGGAAGTGACGGTGTACAGTGACTCTGCCTATGTGACATTAACCGTACACGCATGTTAGGGAGAATTCTCTGTTTAGGCTGAATTTCCTAACCTAGTGAGTCCCCCAGAAGCTTTGCTGGATTTCTGGAGTTTGTTTTTATCCATCCTGCCAAGAGTGAGACTCTTTTTCTCCCACTCTTGGACATGAATGTGTGTAATTCCTTTAAATGTCAATGTGTTCTATGGGCTATGGGGTCTTTTACTCCATAGGGTCTCATATGTTTTGCTATGTGTGTTACACCGCACCCTGCGTGCCATAGCACTGGGGCGTCCTAGCGGACCTCCGTCATAGGCTCCATACCCGGGGACTGACTACTGTCTCCCCGGGCATGTAAAGACACCATTGGCTTTACTAGACCTAAATTTACTAACAGAACTAGTACAAACCATCCTATTGTGGAGGTACTAGTAGGGGTAATTTGATTACTCTTGAGTCTGTTATTCGAGGGGGCACTGTCCCGTCACCCCTCGTCGAGTTTTGTCTGGTGGCAGTGGAAACTACCTGTTTTATTCAACCCCGAATATAACCCTATGGGATTCTTCCCATTGTTGGAGATTAATACTTTTTCTCGTTAATCTCTAACATACCACCGGTTTACTTATCTTAAATAAGTCTATCGGATGGTATTTTCTGCCAGAACTCAGTTTTTAAAATGGGGTCTGTGTTCGTCTCTGTGACTCCTAAACCAAAGGTTGAGCCATTTGTTCCACTTTTGGCGGGCTTCTGTACAGAGACCCTCCAAAGTAGTGCCATTCTGTCTGGGTTACCACAGGAGTGTGGGAGGGGGTTTAGGCAACCTGGACTGAGTTGCCTTGCCAACTCCGGTCGCACTCTGGTGTGATTGGCCCAAGTGGTGAGCCTCCCCGCTCACCACTTAGCGTATTTTGATTGACAGCTAGACTGAATGAATGGGGGTTTTCTGCATAAAAGCAGGGCTTTTGGGACTGGATCTTCAGAAGTCACCACAGGACCTAAGAATCCGACGAGGGTAAAGCTGAGCCGACCTGCAACGACGACACCTCCGGTGGAGCCCTGCTGAACCGACTCACCACTTCCCGACGACAGAGGAGATCTCCCTGCCGGAGAGTCTCTTCCCCTGACTGGTGGGAACAACCAGTCACCTTTGCTTTTTCTTCGCTCCAGGACGCAGTGGTTGAATTGCCCGTGCAGAGCACCTCAGCAACCGGATAGCCACTACCCCTGTACCGCGACCAAAAGGTGGTGCCTTGTGACAGAGCACTCCGCAGCTGGTCTCTTCCCTGGTGGTGCAACGATCTTCAACTTTCCTTCGACGACGAGGACATCTCTTCTCTTGGCAAAGACCGGACGTGCATCCACCACCAGGAACAACTGCCCCCGCCGGAGCTGTCTCTCTACAAACAAGGTACCGTGTCCGCCTGGCTTCCCTTTCTGCCGGATAGAGTGAGGTGTCTTAATCCTCGCCTTTCCATTGGGTCGTCTTCAAGCTTTCTTAAACTTTCTGTTCTGTACTGGTCCAAACTTTCCATAACAATTTGCGATAAACACTCAAAGCGCATTTCCACTGAGACACTTTTGGGACATATCGCCTTGCTTCTCTCCGAGTGGGCCTGGCCGCTGAACTTTGTGATCTGCAGTAGACCCTGCCTTATTTTGCCTTGCATTTGTCTGTAAAGTATTGGTACCGAGTTGATTTCATAACCTGCCGTATTTTTCTCTCCCGTCCTAACGAATACTAGAGTACCATCTAGGCTAAAGCATACACCTCTGTCTGCAAATAAGTGATGCCGGTGAACCTAGACTTGTCGAACTATTGTTAGGGGGATTGATCTTTTTCTGCGTATAGTAATTGTGATTGAAGTTGTTTGCCGTATTAGTGCCAGAGTGTTTTCCATAGATGTGCTGTTATAAATAAATACCTTTATATCTTTACACCAAAGCCTTGTTCCTTACTTTGTTTGCTTGTCTTACTGTGTAGAATTGCCCTATTTTGTATACTCCACATACTGTCTAACTCTTCTTGAGAGAAGTCTGACTGCTCAGCCACAGCTACCAAGTGAATCTGTGTGGTACAGACTGCTACCAAGTGGGTTTACTGCCAAACACCTGTAGTCCTAAATCTTTTGCAGTGGTCCCAGAGGGAACTGCACAGGTTTCCGCTTAACACTGGTGTACAGCGGTGGGATTTGTATCGAGTATACAGTTTAGAGTGCTTTTCGACACTTTAGGATAACTAACCACAAAGCTTAGCACTAAAAAGCAACTTTCAAAAACATGTCTACTATGGAAGCTTACAGTCAAGAATCCTTGTCAGGTGAAAATACTGAGAGTTTACGAGCTCTCTGTAGGCAAGAGAATCTTTCTGTAAGAGGCAAGAAGTTAGAACTGATAGCGAGATTGCTGGCGAACCAAAGTCTGGGTACTGGTTCAGAGGAACCAATTTCTCCAGCAGATGTAGATAACAGTGATGGTGTTGATCTAAATCGCAATTCTGATGATAGTGATGCTACCAAGTGGGTTTAGTGCCAAACACCTGTAGTCCTAAATCTTTTGCAGTGGTCCCAGAGGGAACTGCACAGGTTTCCGCCTAACAACGCAGGGTTAGCACGTTGAAAGAGGAGGGGCTACCTCCGAGTGGATGGCACTCCAGTGCTACACGCAGCATTATTGGACAGGCTTATTAAGGCCGTACGACTCCCAGTAGGCACAGCAATAGTTAAATGTGCAACAGATACTAAGAGAACTGACTTTATCTCATGCGGGAGTGAAGCCGCAGATGCAGAGGCCAAAATGGTTGCATATACACGAGATATTTCACGTTTTGATACTCCAGATGTAAAAGAAAAAGTGGTTACGATTATGATTGTAAATGAAGGGTTTAATCATTTGTTAAGAACACAGTTGATGGAAGTTCAAGGCAGTGCACCACAGGAGGAGCAAGAATTATGGAAACGGAGGGGGTGTTCTTTTTTCCCTCTCTGAAGGAATGTGGTGACAGGACAGCACTGGAAAGCCGGTGATGCCTGTAGCCTTGGTAAAGGTAGTGCTTGAACAGCTAGACTACCCTGCACATCTAACTAGGGAGAGCCTTACAGTGTCTATTGGGGAGGACTGGTCCGTATCGAACCTGTTAGAGCACTTTGCAATTTATGCAGTAAATTGCATTGTATGTCAAAAGGTTACCGCTGGGCATACACTGCGCACTATCAGAGGAGTTATTCCTCAACCGAATGGTCCATTTCAGCATTTACACATCGATTATGTTGATATGCTGCAAGTATGTATTGGATATAGGTATATGATAGTGGCGGTGTGTCCCTTTTCTAGGTGGATCGAAGCAGGTCCATGTACACACCCTGATGCCACTTGCGCAGTGACATTTTTAGTCCGAGAAGTCTTTCCAAGATGGAGAGTATGTAAGGTGCTGAGATCCGACAATGGGCGCCATTTTGTTAATGAAGTGTTCGAGCAGAGTAGCCTATTGTTAAGCATTAAACACACGTTTTCTTCTGCTATCACCGGCAAGCGAGCAGGATATGTAAGAGACTCAACAGACTCCTTAAAGAGAGAATTGCAAGATTGAAATTGACACTGAAGAAGGGGTGGCTGTATTCTCTACCCCTTGCATTTTATGCATTAAGGAATCAGCCTGGGTCGGACCACCACCTCACACCCCACGAGTTAGTGACAGGGAGACAAATGAGAACACCTTTGTCTCCTCCATTGGGGAGCAGAAGTGATGCCCAGAAGACCACAGAAATGTTACGAAATGAGCTACGTGTGTATTTAACATGTATAACCGCTAGTATCTCTGTCATTACAGATCAACTCAAGCATAATTGCGGTCTCAGGACACAGATGAAGACCTTCAGCAACCAGACTGCAAGTGTCAGTCTAGAAATCTAATTCGAGACCGCAAACGTATTTTGGTGGCCGTGGGTCAACCGTCTCATGCACGATACGACAGAATATAGGTTTTCGAGTGTTATAATGAACAGCCATTTTGATGCAACAAGAATCGCCATTTTGTTTTCTAACCATTGCTCATTGCATTCTGTTCCTATTGCTTCTCAGTATATTTTTCGCTTACACTGCTCGACTGAGGAACAATGCTGTCTGTATATGAAAAGGACAAGGCCACAGAGCTGAGAGGATAACAAGAGTTTCGCTGAAACACAAACGTAGGCAGCGCCAGGAAGAATGCCCGGCTCCCTCCTTAATGTAGCCTTGAAGCAGAGCCGCAGGGCATTTAATCATTTTACAGCTGCCAGCCAGTCTCGTTATATGTAGAATATGTTAGAATAATACAGCTAAAGGCTTGAATTATGCTTTTTTAACGGCCCCCCTTTGCTGAGCCCGCTAAGAGCAGGTCGGCTCCCAGGACATGAATAGTACCTGATAGATAGCAAGATCCGAAATGTAACCCCCTCTGCATGTAGCTCGCTTCCAAGAACAGAAGCGCTGTGTTCTATTCAATAACCAAAAGATGCCTACGCGCTCACAAATTGCAAATTGTTACTAGAATAGATGTTTAAAGGTGTCATAGTGGCCGGAGATGTCCATCGTCACACCAAGTTCAAAGAAACCTAATGAAGAGGGGTGTTAACCATGACGTAGCTGATTGTTTGATATCCATTTTGTATATATGTAACTGATGTACATAATTCGCTCTCTTGCATCCCACGAGGTCTAGAGATACACGTCACGGGGCGGCGAGACCGAGTTGGCCAACTGAGACTTTTGCTTTGCAATAAAACCCTAGCTTTGGGAATACAACCTCGTGTCTGGCGTCTCTATCGTGTGTGGTGACTCGCCTTGTTTCCATAGACGTCAGGGTACCCTAGGGGCCCCTTTCAAGATGGCGCCCAAATAGGGACCCTCCCCCACTTGTTCCTTCGCGTAACGTTGTAATTGAAAAAGGCAGAGAACGACGAGGACGGGACGATCGAGCCGGGATCAAGAGGTGTTCGGGGTGCCCTGTAAAAGTGATGAGAGACTCCTTTGCAGATCTGCACACATCTGATCCCTGATCGACGTGCCTGGCTAGAGAACAAGGAGGAGAGGGTCTCGAAGCGAGGCGGAAGCCAAGAAACGCAGGCACAACGTCCTTTGGTGCGTCAGTATACAGACGACTTGATTTATCAGGCGAGTCTTTCCCCGATTCATAGCATCCTGATATTGGTTGAGAGTTGACTTTGCAAAATCAAACGCCCTAGGTAAGGTTGATTAGCCAAGGTGAAGGTTGAAACATGCCTGTGGTATTGTCCACCTTAGCAGGGTTTTTCCGCTGTGGTAGACAATCTTTGGAAGATGGCCAAATTGTACCACCTGGGGGAACGCCGGCGTATGAGATGTATGTGGAGTATGGAGTGGGTGTGATAATATTCTGTGAGACTTGGCATAGGCAAACCAGAAAGCAACAAGACCACCAGTGGCCGATTAATGGTAGTTTTGAGATGGCGAGGATAGATAACTTGGAAAGGGTGTTGATAAGAAAGAAAGCGCGTCCTGCGGCATTTGAAACTATTAAAGACTGGAGAAAGGAAGCAATGCGCCGATTTAAAAGCAGAGCAAAGCATGCGCGCAGGCATAAATCAAAAGGTGAGGTAGCGGAAGGAAAAGAAGAGGAGGAGTGGACTGAGAGTCTAAGAAGGGCAGGCAGGCGTGACCAGTTGAATATAGAAAAGATATACCCACAACGGGAATTACACATGACAAATGAATTGATAGAAAATATATTGACTCATACAAAACAAGGTCCAAGATCAGAAGAAAGACCAGATACGTTAGGAACTATTGCCCAGACCCCGCCCGTAGCTCAAGCTCCCCCTCCAGTAGCTCAAGCCCTCCCACAGCCACAGACCGCGCACGTAACACATCCTACTAGCCAACCAGGCCCACAACAGACACTCGCTGTTCCCATTGTCCCATCCGCACCTCCCGCCTTAGACACAGACTCGGTACCGTCCGTTCCTCCCGGGGTTGAAGTTGAAACCGCGGGGGCAAGAGGCGGGACTGACCAACGGCAGTGCACAAGGGTAACCCGCAGCGCAATCAGCAAGGAGAGGAAGGTGGAATTGCAGCAACAGGCAGAGATGTATATAGACGGGAATGATGGGACGGCAACATTGGCTTCGATATATGACTTTCGTAGAAGCAACGAAAGACAGGTAGTGTTGGAATACATGGGTGAACATTTGGTGGAGAGATGGAAACAGCTCATTGGGAAATTACCACTGCAGCGATTGTTAGATTTGAATGCATTAGCACGCTGTAGGTAGAGGGTTGAAGAAGTAAGAGAACATGTGTATAGACTTTTTGAGTTAAAGGATGAATTAGATAATGACTATGCCGAAATGTTTACTGCACCCGGATATAGGAGTAAAGATATTGGGAGAAATAGAAAGGAAACTGTAGAGCCATATATACAGTGACGACATTCGATGTCATCAGTACAAAGGGGCGACAAGTTAAAAGTATGTATGCGAGAAGCGTCTAGATGGATGTCAGATCCTAGTATTCCCACAATGGAGATACACGAGATATTTGATGAATATTCCATGCCTATGAAAAGAAAAGCGCTACAATCGATGGTTGAACACTTATTAGATAAAGATATAAAAAACGATAAGGCCAGCCCGCCTGAAATAATGGCAGTATATAGGAGAGCATTAGAACGAGGAACAGGAGAAACAGCCCTATCTTGGATCTGGGAATATTGTTGCATCTAAGAGAAGGGGAAGGGATGGTAAGTGGGGCATGCCCTATGAGAGAGGTCCCACCTACCTTTGTGCCCAAAGTGGAGGTTCCCGCAGCGGGCAATGTAGCGGCGCAGGTAACACCAGTCCATTACACCGCCCAATACGTGCATGTCCCCTTTTCCAGACAAGAGGTGAACAACATAAAGCAGACGATTCCGGATATAAGAAAGAATCCTGCAGGGTTTTACAAGGAAGTAGAGTCCTGCCTACAGTCATCCGTGCTTACCCTGGGTGATATAGACCTAATATTCCCGGTGATCCTGCCAGCAGATATATTGAAACAAATAAGGAAGGTAGATGACACAACTGCCTTTGGCGCCACATGGGCGGATTTGATGATAGAGGATAGGAATAAAGCGGTTGGAGGAACACCAGGACCGAACCTGGTGGCCTTACCAGCACGTATAGTACAGAAGTTAAAAACAATTGTTCCAGAGAAAAGAATCCAATGGGACAAACTGACTGCATGTGTACAAGGCAAAGATGAATTGGCTACAGATTATTTTAATAGATTTGAAGAAATATTCACAGACTTCAGCGGGCAGGATGTGGGTTCAGAAGCAGGGAAGAGTTTATTTGTTGATAAATATGTGAGGGGGTTAAGACTTCCAATTCAGGATCTAATAATGACATCAGAGAGTGCATGGCAAGCAAAAACATTGGGCGAAATACTGCATATGGCCCAATATTATGAGCACAGAGTGACTGCAGGAAAATAAAAAGAAGAGAGGGATAGGGTAAATCTAAAGACACGGGTATTAATGCAGCAAGTAGTAGGACATAATAGAGGGCGAGGGAACGCACAAGTGAGGAGTAGTTCGAATATGTATGGGGGAACAGTGGGGCCGAATCAGTGTGCATATTGTAAAGAGGAAGGACATTGGCGAGCGCAATGCCCGCATTTACAAAACAGAAATGGGTCTGGTCAAAGGAGACAGCATAGAGGACACTAAGGAGCGAATGGACCAAATAGGAATAGTATGCAGCAGCATCATAACAATGGAGGTAATCAAAACCAAGGCCAAAACCAAAATGCCCCAAACCAGAGTCAGGGACAGCAAAATCAACAATATGGAAATCAGAATGGGGGAAATAGAGGGAAGAGTGGAAATGTTTTCGATACACAGCCAAACACATATTACAGTAATAGTAATGATTACACATCGGACGATGTGTTATTTCCCCAATAGGACAGCCTAGGACAGGGGTCGGAACCAGTGTCTATTCCCGTGAATCAGAGAGGACCCTACGTAGAAATGAGAGTCAGGAATGAGGAACACCGCTTTCTTGTAGATACAGGAGCACAGAAGTGTTCAATAGACCATCACTTGGTTCCGAATATACCACTGTCAGGGCAAAAGAATATTTCTGTAGGGTTCGCAGGTACACCAGTCATAAATCCAGTGTCCAAACCAATCCCAGTTACCATAGGACCATTCACTGAACATTGTCCTTTCCTTTTAACAGAAGATTGTGGGGAAAATTTGTTGGGATTGAATTTGTTGAAAAAACTAGGTTCTGTTATACATTGCACGTCAGACGGAGTGTTTCTAACGATATGGCCACACAATGCCCCTGTGTCAGAATTCATGTCCGAAGCGTTACCAGGGGAACTAAGTAAAGTACCAACCTGTATATGGGCAATGCATGACAACGATGTGGGATGTTTAAAGATAGAGCCAGTAAAGATTATTTTAAAAGAAGGTGTTACCCTACCGCGAATACCCCAATACAAAATTTTCGTTGAAGGTGAGAAAGGATTGAAGAGTATTGTTACCGATTTGATGAAATTAGGGGTAATGGAGGAAATCACAGGCAGTACATGTAACAGCCCGATCCTTCTGGTTTATAAAAAGGAGGTAATGAGGTACCATACCGTTTCATAATTGATCTACGCGCATTAAACAAGGTAGTACATCCGCAATTTCCTCTAGTGCCAGATGTCACTACAATATTGACAATGATACCCGTTTCAGCAGAATATTTTGGTGTAATAGATTTGAAGAACGCTTTAGTATTCCAGTCGACAAGGACAGTAGATACTTGTTCGCGTTCACATTAGGAGGACGATCATTTACATTTACACGGATTCCACAAGGTTACACGGAAAGTCCAAGTATTTACAGTAGAGCATTAAAAGAGCAGCTAGACATGCTGGAATTGCCCGTGGGTTGTGTATTTTTGCAATAGATAGACGATTTATTACTAGCTGCAGACACAGAGGAGATTTGTAAAGAAAGCACTGTATTACTACTGTCACACCTAGCGGCACATGGCCATAAAGCTAGTTTGAAGAAATGTCAGTATAATCGAAAGGAGGTAGTTTATTTGGGCTACCTACTTTCGAAAGGAGGGAGAAGACTAACGCCAGAACGCATAGAAAGTATTTCTTGTATGCCTATTCCAAAGACACAAAAAGAAGTCAGAGCCATAATAGGAATGGCTTCATATTGCCGACAATGGATTGGTAATTTTGCGTTGATTGTGAAACCATTAGTGAATTTGACTAGAAAGGATGCGGTTATGCCTTTGCAATGGGATGAAGAATGTCAGAGAGCATTTGATGGATTGAAAACTGCATTAAGCTCAGCTCCAGTTTTGGGTACGCCGAACTATGAGAACATTTTCAGACTATTTGTGTGTGAAAGTGAAGGATGCATTGGCGGTTTTGACACAGGAACAAGGTGGAAGAAATAGGCCGTGCAGCTATTTTTCATCTGCGCTGGACCCTGTAGTGCGCGCACTACCACAATGTTTGCGATCTGTCGCGGTGGCTGCTGCGTCAGTGAAACAAACGGAAGGGATGGTATTGGAGCACACCTTAATTCTGATGGTGCCACATGCCATAGACATTCTATTAAATAGGACACAGACGCAACACCTCACCTCTGCTAGATTGACAAGATATGAGATTATCTTGTTTGCGCCCCATATCCAAATTATGAGGTGTAGCGCTTTGAATCCTGCAGAATTAATGCCATTAACCATAACAGAAATTGGGAAGAATGAATCACCCCCCCACGATTGCTTAATGGTCACTGAGGAAGAAACCAAGGGGAGAGTTGATTTAAGTGATATTCCACAGAAAGAGCTGGATGGAGAGTTATTTTGTGACGGCTCATGTTTTAAATTACCAGATGGCACGACAACTGCCGCATACGCTATCACTACCCTAGAGAGTGTTGTAGAAAGTAAAAGAATCCCCTATAATTCAGCACAAGCTGCGGAAATAATAGCAGTAACCAGAGCCTGCGAGATTTCCGAAAATTTGAACGTGAATATATATACTGACAGTCAGTACACGTTTGGAGTGGTTCATAACTTTGGATGACTCTGGGCTGAGAGAAGTTTTTTGACATCACATGGTGCCAGAATTCAACATGGCCCTTTGATTGTACGATTGCTGTCTGCACTCACGTTTCCAAAGCGCCTAGCAATAGTGAAATGCGAGGCACATAAAAAGGTAACATGCAAAATAGGAGAGGGAAATGCGTTTGCAAACAGGATTGCGAAACACACTGCCACTGATTTAAATACCAAGATGATGACGGTTCAGACAGAGGAAGTACCCTGTATGATAGAAGATGGAGTTGCGACTGTCAAAGAAATGCAGGCCGAGGCTATGGCCAATGAAATACAGGTATGGGCAGCGGAATCTGCTGAGTTGGATTTGAAGGGTTGTTGGGTGGACAAGGAAACTAGAAACTGGATGTTGCCAAATTCATATGTGACTGCAATGGTCACAATGGCCCACAGTCCTACGCACATCTGTGCCAAGAAAATGATACAGCACCTTTCTACAGTATGGCAGAATGCAAACATAAAAAAGAATGCAGAAAGGTTGGTGCAGAACTGTATCACGTGTTTACAACACAATGTAGCAAAGGGAACAGTGACACCAACAGGAAGTTTTGGCCCGTTCTCCATGCCGTTTGAGGTAGTTCATTTTGATTTCATAGAGATGGAAAGGTGCAAAACTTAAAATACGTCTTGGTGGTAATCTGTGCATTCAGTAAGTGGGTGCAGGCATATCCTTTAAAAGACTGCACAGCGATGAGTACGGCAAAAGTAATGTTGAAGGAGTATTTTTCCAGATTTGGCTTGCCCTGTGTCCTATGGTCCGATAATGGACCACATTTTGTGGGTGCAGTGGTGTTACAGATATGTGCAGGTCTGCAGATTGATAAGAGATTCCACAGTTCAAGGCATCCGAGCTCTGCCAGTCTTGTGGAGAGGCACAACGTGATACTTAAATCAAAGATTAGCAAGATTTGTGCGGGAAGCAAGTTGAGTTGGGTGGATGCATTACCAATAGCACTATTATGCATGCGTACGTCTGTACAGGCTAAAACTGGGCTCTCCCCATACGAGATCATAATGGGGAGGCCGGCAAATGTATGGTGCACACCTCAGCCAAAATGACTCAGTGAGATAGAACATCCTGTGCTTAGTACTTATTGTGGCCTTTTAATGCAGAAATTGCATTTGATTCATCAGCAGGTGCAGGAGGCATTACCCGTGCGGTATACCGGTCCGGGTCATGCGCTGGAGCCAGGAGACTGGGTGCTGCTAAAAACTTCGAAAGAAAGTCATCATTAGCACCGAGGTGGCGCGGGCCCTATCAAGTACTTTTGGCGACGTAAACGGAAATCCGGGTGGATGGAAGGAAGTCGTGGATCCATGCCACCCATGCCAAGAAGATTCCAACTGCACTGAAAGTCTTGCCTGACACCGATGACTGGGAAAAGACAGCGGTCGCAGAGACAAAAGAAACTGTTGCCAGTGTGCAGCCACCTGATCTGCCAAAACATGAAGTGAAACTCGAAACAAAGCCTGAGATGATTGCCAAAGAGGGTAAGGGCAAAGAGTGCCCCAACGTTGCCCAGCAGAATCGACATCACTGCTGACCGATGTGAAATCTACCTTGCAAATACCAGCAGAAACAAATCGTGTACCACTTTGGCGCCCACCAGCACTTGCCAGCATGCCAAAGACCGAATCTGCATTATTGGCGCGGCGCACACCAGCACCTGCAGAAGCACCGCAGGCTGACTTCAAACCTGAATCTGAAAGTGCACCGGCACTGTTCACGGATCATACGATACCAGGAGCAAGGCGATACAACCTGCGGTCTCGGAAGACAAAGTGATCTGCATTCTTTTTCTTTTGGTGTTTATGTCAACCTCTGGTTCAGCTCATGGACGGAGAAGGAACCAGGGGTGTAGAGGAGAGAAGCGTGAGAATTGTGCAAGTCGGACAATTCAAGACTCGCGGCTCCTCAGTGCGATCATAAAAGTACATGTGTCTGGAACCAAAGCGGACAAGCTGGGCGCACATGGTACTATGGCAAGTGAGATAATTGATTAACAGTACATGTGTCCGGAACCAGAGCGGACAAGCTGGGCGCGCATGATACTGAGGCGAAAACTGATCAAAGGTCCTCTGAGCAGTATAAAAAGGGACAAGTGATCTCGCCTAAAAAACGAATAATCGAATCCAGGCTAAAACAAAAAAGGACAGGCAAAACTGAACTGGGAGAATTTCATTGAACTTATAGACATCAGAGCAAACGCGACGAAGAGAGATATCCACAACGAACTGTAATAAGGAAGAAGAAGGACGACGAGAAACATGCCGGGACCGGTTCCAGCCTCCTCCTGCACCAGCACTGCTGAAAATGAGTCAGTTATAAAGACTATAACTTTAAGAAAAACGCATGGTAAAACAAATTGTATGCTGACACTAACGATAATGATGTGCTTTATGAGCGTGGTAGCACCAATATCAACAGCCCTAATATTATGGTGGGTAGAAACAATACACCCATTAGAAATGTTTTTACCAATAATTAATATATCCACTACTGAAAGCCCGGTCCAGGTGATCACTTATACCCTACCCCCAATGGAAGAAAAACACAGGGAAGGTTTTGGGAATAATACATTATTATTAATCATGAACATGATACATGCAATCCTGAAGAAAACAAACTGCTGGGTATGTGCCCATTTACCACAGCATGCTGGGAAAGGAATAGGGTGGGTGTGCAGCCGTTACCATTAAGTTCTGCATGTAGTACATCTTTAGGTGCAATGTTCTATGGGAAGTGGAATAAGAGTAATATGGGTCAATTAGACAGAACCAACATGAATGAGTTTGAGGAGATAATAATAAAGCCTGTGGGTTGTTCCATTTTCCATAAAACACAAGTAATAACCCCAGAGACCACGAGGGGGCACACTTAAAATACCACGACAAAATAGACAAGATAGATTGTCGCCACCAGAAAAAAACATCTGTAATGACGTTTCATGTAAGAACAGAAGGGAACAAAGATGCGATTCCCCCATTTTACACGGTGAATTATAGCCCAAGAACTGTCCCGTTTTGTCTGAAAAAGAAAGGATCTTTTTCGGTCGGAACATATACTGGTTGTATGAATACGGTGGTACTAAAATGAGAAATAGAACCAGTATACATAGGTGATCCAGTTTATTTTATATGTGGAGAGAAAGCCTACCCTTGGTTGCCCAGAAACTGGGGAGGTACATGTTATCTTGGGCTATTGTTCCCAGGAGTATTCCTCTTGGAAACAGCAGCCATGGCCAAATTATCCAGAACTAGAGTCAAAAGGACTGACAAAGGTGTTTTAATAGCAACTGATGTAGCAAAATCATTCGTTCCATTCTTAGGACAGATAGTGAACCCCTACAAATAAGGCAATTGTCCATAATCCTAAAGAATACAATAAACACAACAACATATATATTATTCAACATGACGTTGGAAGAAAGAGGAATCAGGTTAATGACGCTGCAAAATAGAATGGCTCTCGATGTAATCCTGGTTGATCGTGGGGGAATTTGCAAAATAGTGAGATCAGCATGTTACGTTTATGTCGATGACTATTCCCCCACGATCTTTGAAGCAATAAAGAAAATGCACGTTCTAGGCTCTGAACTCCCCACGGGAGAAGGGAGCTGGGAAATAGGATCTTGGTTTTGGGGAATACTACGATCTTGGGGATGGAAGCTGATCTCGATACTAGTAATGGTGTTCGGAATATTCCTAATGTGTTGTTGTTGTATACATTGTTTACCCATAATTTGTGCATAGGTAACTGAGGGATGTACGGAAGGATGCATGCAAATGATAACAAAGAAAAAACAACCTCATGATCGAACTAGCCCAGACCCAAATGAGATGAGAGTAATGAAAGAGTTGATGGCAATAGATATTACTGAAGGCAATGATGACCACGATAGCATGCGAGATTCAGACATAAGTACTTCAGATTCATCATCACTAGAGGAGGTTTCAATAAATAGATGAGACGTTTGGCATACGGCCAAAGGAGAGTTTGTCAGTCTAGAAATCTAATTCGAGACCGCAAACGTATTTTGGTGGCCGTGGGCCAACCGCCTCATGCACGATACGACAGAATATAGGTTTTCTAGTGTTCTAATGAACAGCCATTTTGATGTAACAAGAATCGCCATTTTGTTTTCTAACCATTGCTCATTGCTTTCTGTTCCTATTGCTTCACAGTATATTTTTCGCTTACACTGCTCGACTGAGGAACAATGCTGTCTGTATATGAAAAGGACAAGGCCACAGGGCCGAGAGGATAACTAGAGTTTCGCTGAAACACAAACGTAGGCAGCGCCAGGAAGAATGCCCGGCTCCCTCCTTAATGTAGCCTTGAAGCAGAGCCGCAGGGCATTTAATCATTTTACAGCTGCCAGCCAGTCTTGTTATATGGTAGAATATGTTAGAATAATACAGCTAAAGGCTTGAATTATGCTTTTCTAACGGCCCCCCTTTGCTGAGCCCGCTAAGAGCATGTCGGCTCCCAGGACGCGAATAGCACCTGATAGATAGCAAGGTCCGGATTGTAACCCCCTCTGCATGTAGCTCGCTTCCAAGAACAGAAGCGCCATGTTCTATTCAATAACCAAAAGATGCCTACGCACTCACAAATTGCAAATTGTTACTAGAATAGATGTTTGAAGGTGTCATAGTGGCCGGAGATGTCCATCGTCACACCAAGTTCAAAGAAAGCCAATGAAGAGGGGTGTTAACCATGACATAGCTGATTGTTTGATATGCATTTTGTATATATGTAACTGATGTACGTAATTCGCTCTCTTGCATCCCACGAGGTCTAGAGATACACGTCACGGGGCGTTGAGACCGAGTTGGCCAACGGAGACTTTTGCTTTGCAATAAAACCCTAGCTTTGGGAATACAACCTTGTGTCTGGCGTCTCTATCGTGTGTGGTGACTCGCCTTGTTTCCATAGACGTCAGGGTCCCCTAGGTCCCCCTTTCACACAAACTATTTCCTGTACCCTAAATTGTTTTCTGGAGATTTAGTCACAAGGAAGTGGCACAAGCCCCATTTTAGTGGTGTCTACATTTTTGAGAACGTTACTCCCTCAGCAGTAAAAGTCCAAGAAAGACGTGCCTGGATACACTTAAGTGATGTGAAGCCATATGCTGGTGAGACCGATGCAGCCTCACCCATTGATTCGGAAGGAAGACAAGAAGAAGAATTTCAGCACGTGCAGACCCGATCGATGATGAGGATGAAGGATGCAAAGGTTGCTGATTAAAAAAATGCAAGATTGCATTTGGACTGTGGCTCACACCAGACACTCTTTATAGATATTTTAACAGGAGTGCAAAGCAAAAGTTCTTGAGCCACAGGAATCTTTTGAATTGGACTTTAGCAAGTGGTGACTTTGTAAATATGCCAAACCAGGAGTTCGAATTTGATGACTGGAAGCGTGAGCAGTTTCCAGATTCCTTCCTCACTGAGTTTCTCTTTTGCCAAGCCAATGGTCTTATATGATACTGATGCCCATAGGCTACTTCTCACTTATTTTGTTTATATACTTTGAGCTTATCCTGCTCTTGTTGGGCGTAGTATTAAAATACATGTTTTTCTGCAAAATCCTAAAAATGGCACTGCAATCAGGAGCATACTTGTGGCGATAGTTAAACAGATCTTGCAACTACCTGAGCATTTAACACGGTTGCCAGATTAAAACATTTTTTTCGATCCTTATAGCAGTATACATGCACAATGCAGAATGTCGAGAATAACACAATTTCGGGAAGTGAGTAAACTCAATGACGTGTGGAGAATTGTAAATGGTGGGCAATATTGTATTGATGCATAATATATGCATGTTCAGCATTTATTATTGTTTTTCTGATTTTGTTGGTTCATACTGTCTATTTTGTTGGTTCAAGAAAGATAGTAGTCCCTTTGATTCTTCCAAATCCAGTAACGCTCACAGATCTGTCTATTACTGATAGGCCTAGGCCATTTGTGGTTGTTCCCACACCAGTGACAAAGGTGAGGTCACCTATTTCCATGACAAGCGTCCCTATGATTCCCCCTGTAGGAAGAACTGTTTTTTATATACTGCATGAACATTATTCACAAGCTCACCTTCTAAAAGGGAGACATAAGAGGAGCATGAGGGAAGATGATTATGAGTTGAATAATTATTTAGACAGTATATCGCACCTGGGGAATAACATGTGGTATCAACACATGAAAAAGGTAGGGGAGAGAACTTCTAAGGAGAGCTGCTATGTTTGTGCTCTCTTGCCATATGCGGTGGGGAATTCCAAGATATTCTTAGCTATAGAAGTAGCGGTCCAGAACGTACACTGTCAGACGCACCTTGCTCTCTGCCATGTGATAGGTGAGTTCCAGGAACAGCATCCTTGGTATGGGGGGAATGAGAAGACAGCTCCAGAAGAAGATGATTATGTGCAAGATTTGAAGACAAGAGAAAGACCACACAACAGAGATCATGTGATAAGATATGAGGATCCTGGTATGAATAGAGCAGGAATCCAATGGGAAGTAAATAAAAAGCTGAATTGTCAAGGAAAGAATTACAAAAAAATACGAAGATGCAGAGAGAGAGGCCAGATGCAAATCAAGGGCACAGTACTCTCTCCGGACAGATGGGTGGAAGGCGTGGTTATATGCAGAGCAGTAGAAATAACAGGATTTTATGAACCAGTTTTAGACAACGTGGGGAAAGGATGTAAACCTCTATGGCCAAAGCTTGCAAAGTTGCTGACATGGGTTGATGACAAAGGAGGCTCGTTGCAGATAGTGCCTCTGGCCAGTGCAGAGCTATGCTTCAGAAGAAATGGCACAAGACAAGTTAGAGAGGATCAGCAGTGCAGTCACATTTTTGATGTACCAGGAATCAGAGGCGTTGTTAGGGGGGGCTAAGTGGACTATAGCCCCTGGTATTTTGGTTGTAGCCCCGGATAGAAGCTTACAACCAAAAGTCTACAAAGCCCCCAGTCCCGACAGTTCCGACATTAGCATAGCCCCGTTTCTTTTCCAGACCTAGCAACACCCGTGCCAGGAATGAAAGATGGAACAGTAGTGATAATGGACGACTGCTGGGCCTGTGGATCCAGAGCATACATGAAGTTTACCAAGGACTGGGGAGGGCTGTGTTTTATAGTGATTGTTCATGTTCCAGCATTAGTGATTCAAAGAGTCACCTGAACATTGGGGAGATCCCAAAAGCAAATGCTCACATGAGAAAGAGGAGAGCAATTGACCTTCTCAATCGAACAAAGAGAGAGGACTATTTCTCAGCTAAATCGATAGACGCTTTCTATGCTGTTCCATATGAACACAGGTTGTTCAGTCAGACTTCGGCAGTATTCGCAACGATCTTCATGCCAGGGATTCAGACGATGGCAAATGCCAAATGGCTGCAGATTACCAGAATCAAGCTTCTGCAGACATTCAATACTACCATAAAGGGATTCAACGCGATCAAAGAAGAGCTGAGAGCCATAAGATTGATGACTCTGCAGAACAGGTAAGTTTTGGACATGGTCACAGCAATGGATGGAGGGGTTTGCGCCCAAATCAGAGAATCATGTTGCACATTCAAACCTTCTTATGATGACGAGAATGGGACCTTGACAGAGGCCATAACAATGCTGACGAACTTGCACATCAAGATGGAAGATGAAGTAGAAGATATTACAGATGACAGCTGGTTTGCATCGATCTTCTCGTGGGTTTCACAATGGATGGCGAATATCTTCAGAATAATAATCACACAGTGCAGGAAAATGGCAAAGAAAGCAGTTGGAATGAAGATCATGCTCGATGTTGAGTCAAGGTTTGGACCTAAAGAGTTGACAGATGAAGAAATCAAAGACTACATAAAAGCCAGTATTCTAGCACATGAGGGAACGAAGTTCCTATATCCAAGACACTGCAAAAAGTTTGCGGGAAGGTGGATCTACTGCAGTCCGAATGCACAGTGTAGTCACATAAACTGGACTGTCGATGAACATGTAAAATCAGCAGGATCTTTAAATGGAATAATGAAGACATGGACTCCAAAGAAGCACTTTTTCAGAAGAGGATGTCTCGATGTGAAGACTAATGGGAGAGTGGTCGATGAATCAACCGGAGGGGGAGTGTAGAGGATGAGCTAAATGCCTCTACTGGAAGTCCCACCCCTAATCTGCCCATACGTTGGAAGCCAGAAATTGCGGTATGCACAACGCCAGTATTAGTGTCTATCCCATGAAGAATCTTTGAGGCAAGGTATCTGTTGAGAAGACCCTATAAAAGGTATCCTCGAAGAACGGATGGGCTCTTAGGAGAAGCAGCTGAAGAAGTGTGAAGCAGTGAAGGCAAGAGCCTCGTGACATCACATGAAGTAGAAATGATGCACCAAGACGTGATGCCGAAGAAGAAAGCATATAGACCTTATCGATCCTGATGGCGAAGTAAAGAATTAAGTGACATTTCATGTGCAGAATGAAGATTTCACGCACGAAAAGCACTGAAGAAAATGCTAATTGTTTTATAACTGTACAGACGCTGAAACGCAAGTAGATTAAGTAATCATGAAGTTTGGCTATACGTAGTGAATAGACTACAGGCGGTGCTGCCAATTACTGGGCCTGCGGTAGCAGCCCAGTAATTATGGTTAAGTTGCTCAACTCATAGGAAGACCACTTTTTGTGCGGATTATAACTTCACTCCCCGTGGACAAATCCTCACCAAACGAGACAATTATATGGGCCACTCTGAATAATTTTGATAAGTTTGGTGAGGTTTCGTCAAGGGGGGGAAAGTTGTAGGGGGGTCCCAAAAATTTGTTTTTTTTCCATAGCCGCAATGGGAAAAACTTTGCTCACGCCTACAGCCCAAACTGCTGGACGTATTTTCACCAAATTTGTAGCAGGAGCGGCGGCTTGGTCCCGAAAGCGTGCTTTTGCAAATATGGTACAAATCTCTCCAGAAGTTTTCTTTAAAGCAACCATGAAGTAGGTCCAAAAAATGTGTGATATCTGTTGTGAAAAATGTGTGATTTCCCTGTTCGGTCCGCCGACAGTAATCTATTTGGCCCATCGGGCGATGTGAAGTCTGCGGATATGGGGGCACGCCTGCTGATTGGATGGGGAAAAGCATGAAATGTGTTGGTTTTCTTGAAACCCCCGCCATGTTGGATTCGCTGACTTTTGCTGGTGTCCGCGGACACTGGGGTATAAAAAAATAAAAAAAGCAACATTGCACTTGTCAAACTCAACAAACATTCTCTGGGGGGGGTGGGGGTGATGAGGATGGGATGGGATATGGACATAAGAAGCCAAAAAACGGGTGCTATTCACCGTAAAGTTCCATGAACAGTCCAGTGAAGTGTTTGGGGGCATCATGCCTATTTCTGCATTATATGATTGGTGAAGAGCAGTTTTTGGATGGCTTATAACTTGGGCACCACATAATGAAACCGAATTAAATTTTGAAAGTTTGTTCTTGACCTGATTCCGAATGAGTTTGGTAGGATTCTGACAGGAGGGGGCAAAATTCGAGGGGGTGTCCAAAAAAACGTACAAGGCTTATAAATGAGGTGCCATTTGACGAATCTACACAACATTTGGCAAAATGATGTTATATCTAGATCTAAATGTTTGTGCAAAGTTTGGTGGGATTCTGTCAAGAGGGAGCAAAATTAGAGGGGGGTTCCCAAAATATTGTGAAGGCTTATAAATGGGTGCAATTTGACGAATCTACACAAAAATTTGCAAAAAGATTTTAGATCTAGATATAAATGTTTTTGTAAAGTTTGGTGGTATTTTGTGAAGAGAAGGGCTTAAGTAGAGGGGGGCCTCAACATTTTTAGATGGCTTATAACTTTGTTGCTGTTTGACGAATGAATGTGGACAAATGTTTTCAGAAAGATTATAGATCCAACCTTTAATGTTTGTGTAAAGTCTGAATGGATTTTGTCAAGTGGGGGCTAAGTTATATAACTATTGTATGTGCATACATTTGACACTTTTGAAAAAATAAAACATCGGTGGATTTCCAGCAAACCCGTGTAAGGAGCATTGGCAAGGACCTTAAAGCATTGTTTTGCAGATGCGCCAGTGTTTTATTTTTTGACAAGTGCCATAATGTAGGTACAAACAATAGTGATATACCTTTGGTGACTGAGGTATAGTCTGTGACCATGGGCAGTGGACAGATTTTCTGGGTATTGGAATAAGGTCATGACCCGGAAAATCTGGCTACTGGCCATGACCATGAGGGATCAACAAATGGGGTTAAAGTGGCCATGTCCACCTGGGACAGGCTTTGTTGTAAAGTTATTCAAAAGTGGGATAGGTTTGAAAGGGAAGAAAAATGTGCTTGTGGTAATATGGTCATAGGGTTCTCCATTCGCATTCTGCAGGCTGCCATGGAAAGCGAACAGGGGCCCTGTACGGAGCCCCGCCTTCCCTTTCCATGGTGGCCATCTTGGAAAAGGATTTTCCTTCCTACACTGGGACACGGCAGGCATCCCGGTGTAGGAAGGAAAATCCTTTTTTTGTTGTACCCCGGGTTCCAGCTTTGGGAGCCAGGGGTGTTAATATCGTGGCGTTCATCCCCCATTGCAGGGGCTGGAATGGGGGATAATAGTCCAGAGACATCGTTATACACGCTCGCTTCGCTTGGGCTGATAACTTGAGCTGCCGGGCCGTTATCTACTGTTCCAGTCCCTGGAACGGGTGATGAATGCCACAATATTCTCATTAGCATAACACAAAATGCTAATGAAAATGTTGGAAAATCTGATTGAGTCTGTACTGTACTGAGAAATGTAATGTAGATGGAGTCTATACGTTTTGTTTTGTTCTATTGTTTAACTGTGAAAGGTGGTTCCCAAAGGGTCATTTCTTTTGTTGTTTTTTTGATGTATTTTTTTTGCAAGAGAGCTTAGAACAAAAGGTGGGGAGGGGAATGAGGGAAGAGGCACCAAGCACTAATATGGACGGGCAGGTGGACAGGGGAAGATGTTGCATGTGTGTTACTTCTAAGGTAGACGGCAGTGTTTCTCATGCTCCTTGATTACAGCTTCAAAATGGCTTCCCTCGGCAGAATGTTGTGTTGTGGTATGTACAGAGGACTGTTGTCTTCGAAAAATATGGATCAACAGCCTCTTATATTGCTTGCAAGGTAGCTGGAGGGATTTTGTGTCCCACAGAAGTAGGCTGTGTGGTTACAGTATTGGTTGAGTAAGATGATGTGGAGGAAGACAGCCTTCTACTTGCTAAGAAAGGAACAACCTTTCTGAGAGCATTGCGGTCATTGGATTTGGTGTGGCAGCACATGGAGGTGGTCCGGTAGGAGTACTGCCCAGGTAGTCCCTGACTGAGTACACTCAGTGCATTTCACTTTGGTAGCTTTAGCCTTTGGTACATTCCCAACAGTGGTAAAGAACTGCCACACCCATGATTCTCTCTGGGTGTTAGAGGTAGGCACTTCCTCTTCCTCATCTTCTTGGACCTCTTTATTGTCTTCGGAAGTACTGTGCTTTTTTTGTTGTGAAGGTCCTCCAGCTGGTGGTGGTGGTGGCTCTTGGGGAGGAGGTATGGCAATAACTGATGCCATTTTTAAGATAAATTGCAGTTTTTCTAAAATTCTTCCAAGTATGTTCAGTGAACTATATTGTTAATGGATAATGAGTAAGAATAGTTGTAGGAGCTGTGCAAGGGAAATTTTGAAGTTGAAAGTTCCTAGATCAGTAGAAAATGCAGTTCCGCACTGTTTTCGAAGCACGGATCCGATCACGAAGTGCAGACGCATTCGCGAACACGTCAACATGCTGCGCATGAGCATACGGTCATGTGGCACTGTCCGGAAAGTCCGCCATGACATTTGATGTTCCCGGACATCTACGAATGCAAAATTTGTTGAAAAAGTTGCAAAAAGTGTAAAGAAGTGTTAAAAATGATGCTAGAAGGTGGGAAATGGCAAAGTTTTAATTTAAAACTTTGTAAATTGGACAAAAATATTGCTATATTAGGTAAGTATTATATTAGTAAGTTTTAGGAAAATAGCATGCACTGTTAAAAACCCATGAAATTCAATTCACTGAAAAAACTTTGTTAAAGGGACGCTATGGTTAAGTTGCCCTAATAAAAACCTATGAAATTAAATGAAAGAACTTTGTTAAAGAAGCGTTATGGTTAAGCGGCACTAATAAAAACCTATGAAATCCAATGAAAGAACTTTGTTAAAGGGATGTTATGGTTAAATTGCACTAATAAAAACCTATGAAATTCAAAGAAAAATCTTTGTTAAAGGGACGTTATGGTTACAAGTAAAACCGAAAACCCCCACAAATTCTCCAGTTATGCAACCATAACTCATGCCACCACCGTGCACTGCGAAGACTAAAACCAAGGACATCAAAGATGACATCCCAAATGTCATTGATGACATTGCTGATGACATCATATGTGAAATTAATTTTGATGAAAAGTCCCTAAAAGGGATTGTGTTTATATTGTTGGTAACAAGATGTCAGGGGTGATCGGGAGAACACTCATCTAGAATCATTGTATTGAAGTGTTGTTGTTAATACAGGAACCTAATCATATATAAACATAGACAATGACTGCAGCATGCACCATAGAAGTGCAATATTTATAATCTTGTAATTTTGGATAGTGCAATCATTAATGGTACCTTATCAGAATTTTGAGTAATGTTAAACATGTAATAACTAGCTAACAATTCAAGAGTTACTACACTTGTGCTAGTACAAACAATACATATGAAGAACCGCAACACAAACAAATCAGAGGCACGAACAGGTAAACTAAAGTAAGGAAGAAAGAAACAGCATCATCAGAAAACATTAATACCATTAAAGTTTATCTTCATGTATACAAATGAATTGCGTGTTTGAGGCCTGCTTATTTCCCCATGTATATGCACCATGAGCTGAGACCAAACCCTAAGGAAAGTACTTTAAGAACATATGACAAAGTTAACGTCTAGTTATATAGCAACTTATTTCAATTTTAATATTCTGACTGTCAGTGAACAAAAACAAGTGGCCCAGATATGTGATGTCATCAGTGATGTCATCAATGACATTTGTGAAGTCATCTTTGATGTCCTGGTTGTTAGCCCCAGCAGTGCACGGTGGTGGTGCGTGTTATGGTTGCTTAGCTTATCATAACTGGTGAATTTCGGGGGGTTTTCAGTTTTACTTGTAACCATAACCTCCCTTAAACAAAGTTATTTCATAGGTTTTTATTAGTGCAATTTAACCATAACATCCCTTAAACAAGGTTTTTTCATTGAATTTGATAGGTTTTTATTAGTCCAACTTAACCATAACGTCCCTTTAACAATGTTTTTCATTGTTTTTTATAGGTTTTTATTAGTGCAACTTAACCATAACGTCCCTTTAAGAAAGTTTTTTCAGTGAAAATATATATATATTCTGGATGTTCCATGTCGTGTTTAAGCAAACTAGGACCCCATGAGCAAAAAGGACTGGAAAGTGTGGCACAGCAAAGAATACAGCTGAAAATGAAGGAAGAATCTAGAAGGATTGTCTGGCCCAGTGTCAAGGGTTGAGGCAGCCAAGAAATTGCTTATCTATTCGAGGAGATACAATGAACGTGAGAAGCAGGGCAAGCTTCTGTTTGAGGTGTAATGAAAAACATTGTGAGTGCCAAGTTATATTCATTTAATAGTATAAAATATGGAGAAAATAGCTATGACATGGTCTCCTGTCACATGGTCAAGATGGAAATAGGCTTTGGGCAGGTCAACTCGAGACTGAGGATAAGGCTATGCTCACACTCCCTTTTATTCTCAGGCACAGTGAAGCCCCCAAGGCCGAGTTCAAAGACTAATTCGAATGACAGACAGCAGGAGTGATGATAGATGATGGGCTATTTGGGTGGGAAGGCATGACCAAGTCAAACCCACAAGTACCTGGGGTACCAGCTTGCGTGCTGCTAGCGGGTGGAATATTCCAGAAGGGCACAAGCGTGCCAACCAATTGTAGAGGGCCAAGTAGTCAAGAGCCCTATAGTTTGTGAAGCCAAAGAAACGTTGTGTATTCTATGACAGCAAAGATGACTTGCACTGGGAGTGGGCATAAGTTGTCCACCTGATGTTAGAGGTCCAATTACAACTCTACCCCCCATAGAAAGTAACCTAGATGTTCCCCTTGAGCCTATGATAACCCATCGTAGGCTTTTTTATTTTACCACGTAGTATGACATCAATACTGACACATTTCTTGTATAAATGTGTGCTCTTTAATGAAATGATTGAGAGCTCGAGCAAACGTCTGTTGATGTCCATTGTAACCTCCCTGTTTTAGACAATTGCAAATAAAACAGTTAACATTTGCCAAATTCCTGAGTCGGTCTGATTTCTGGTTTCAGAGTAAATTCTGTATCCCCATCATCTCAGAGTACTGCTCCCTCGCTTAAAGGGCCTACAGGTTCACCTTTTATCAAAAGAGAAGGTAGCATTGTTTATGATAAAACTAGTGCTGGTGGATAGAGAATGTCTGTATGTATTTCTGCCCTTAAACAAGAACCATGATCAGTGTTACAGAGAATGACTGCAGCAGGAGAAGATAATTGTATTGCAGCAAGTTTCTTTTGAAGCTGATCTAGAGGGGGAACACTTGGAAAGCATAAAGAATCCATCTCTGACTAATGACTAGGCAAGGTTTAGGGCCACTGGATCTGAAAATGAGTCTCAAATCACTGCAGATGTCTCCCCCAATACAAAGGGACTGGAGCTGTAGGGAAATCTGAGTCTTGGTCATGTTGGAGCTGGACAAAGTCCCAACAGTTAGAAACACTCTGGATGCATGCACATTGCCAAGTATTAGTAGTAGCATGCTTAGAAAGTATTGCGTTCTATCCAATGATGAGAGCTTTGGGGCCCTGTGATTCATGACAAATAGTGCATAATGCTCCATTAGTTAAGACAAGTGTCAGCATGAGAAGAAAAATAAGGTTTGTTTTGATTAATCAAACAATAGTTCACTTCCATCAGAAAATGTCTTAATACAGGACACCAGGTGTCGTTCAAAAGTTTGTTCTGTCTTCACAGGCTCTCAAGAAGTTGGTATGCTGCATACAGACCTAGAAGCAAAAACAACAGCACTGCAGACCCAAACATAGGTTGTCATCTGGATGTACCCCTGGATGAGCAGGACAGTCAGCAATGTTGGACATTGTTATAAATGAATGTACATACATATGGGGTTCATATGTTCACTACGAACAGTGGAAGAATTTTAGAAAGGAGTCCAGAAGAGTCTCGAACAAACACTTTCTTTACAGTTTCTTTCGAGGTCAACTTATTCAATTGGCAACATAGTAATTTAACAGTGTATTATTCAATTCTGTAATGTGATCAGCAAAGATTATTGTGCTTTTCCTTTCAACAAATCAATTAATCACAGCTCTGTACTCTGCGTGGACGGACATGATATCTACACTAGAAGGTGGAATCAGGACCCTGGAGACCAAAAGCAGATTGTTGCTGCTGCTCTACAACTTCTGCGTAGCACTCGCTGATGATGAGACTGCGCCACTGACTGAAGCTGCCTGTGACTCCTGCACTGAAGCAGCATCATAATTCTGGGAAGGAGTCAAAGACATGGCACTCGTCACAGTGGTGTTGCATGCAGAAGTAGATTCAGATGTGAATGTTCTTGATGACACCATCTCTCCAGGAGTGACCGAAGCAGGGTTCTCCGCAAATGCTGCAGTCAACTGTGGAGGTTGCACCTGCGGGAAGTTGGAGGCATGGGCCGACATCAGATTCCCCTCACATTTAATTGCCTTTTGTGAGGTGTGAAGGATCTGACATGGCCCTCACCACCGAGGTTGCAATGCTGACTGCCTCTGATTCACTCATAGTAGACCCAGTCACAGGGTCTAATCGAATGGCAGGTCCCACGTCAGGTGTCCTAAATGCTTACTTGCAGAGATGTCTTTATAGGAGGGCAAAAGGGACACTTGCTATGGCCCCCACCTTGCAGGGGGGGGGGCACAAGGCTGCCCGACCTAAAGTGCTCAGTTCCCACTGTTCACCAAACGTATATAGCATGTCAAGATATTTTGTGGCATGCTGCTGAGGAACTAATCCTGTAGCCTGTCTGTTGTTGACAAGTACATTATGCTTTGGTCAGTCCATGCTATAATGCGTTCTGTGTTCCTTGTTGTATACATAGATTGTGCATTCACTACAGCACAACTCCTGTAGCATGCTCACCTTTCTGTGGGGATTATATTGATCCTGTGCAATAGCAAACGTTGAAATGCATATTGATACATTTAAGTTCAGAAGATGGCTCAGGGTGTTAAGTATTCATTGCATATATATATATATGTGTTCATATGCAAGATTTCAATACCAAACTCCAATAAACCTACATGTGTATGTACTTGGTTTTGTAGCACAACAGGTGATATATCAGCAACATACCTACACTAGATAGCGGTTGCTACAAAATAAACATAGCCTCAATGTGGTGAAGATCTAGAAATTGGTTTGTTCAGATGGGGAGTTGTAAACCCTAGGCAGCCACCTCCAGTGATAGGCATAAAGTGGTACCAAAGCATTCATGCTTGTATCCTGGCTTTGCCAGCATATGATACAGTGATCCTGGACAAATCATTTTATCACTGACATTACTGTGCTGTCTTCTGTGAAAGGCTTGCCTTCACACATGCTGATGGCATTGTGTAGCCCATTACCAGAGCTATTACCAGAGCTTTCTTTGTATGTATGCCATTTGAGTGGAAGGGGTTCTAGACAGAAGTTCTGCTCATTTGACACAAAAAACGGTTTGCTCTTTTGTACAATTTAGATTTGTTTCTGCATGTCTATAGTAACAATTTCACAAGCTAGTGTTTTGGGCATATTTAACGCTTCGAAATACAAAAGAGAAACCCAGATACAATCTATTAAGGTCACTCCAATTAGTATGCTGTTACTTATATACTTCTCTTGGTTATGGGGACAATGAAGCTAGAATCATTCCAATTCTGCACAATACACTTCAGTAACATTTTGTTTTTGATAATTGTCATGTTGGTTTATGTTATTTGTGTACTTTCCAAGTCAGTTCTATTAAATGTGATAATTTTAGTTTAAATAAGAAATGGAAAATAAAGCCATAAAGTGCAGAAATTGCAGCATCACCTGTTAGCAAATGTGTGATCATGGGCATCTCATTCCATCTTGTATTTCCTAACGTATCAAAATGTCCAGTCCCTAAATCTTTCAAAGTTGTTGCTCTTCAGAGTGATTTAGTTCTCAGCGTATAATCTTCAAAAAAGCCTCATGCATGGTTTCACTGGCTTACGTGTTGCTTCCTCTACAAGACTAGTGAGCATTTATATATTGCACACCATAGCCACCTGTTCCTTTGCTCTCTAACGGCAACACTACTTGAAAACCATATCCTGCTTTTAATCTGAGTCCATCTGAATACGGACCCCTTCCTAGTAGTTTCTAATCTTTCTCCACTATCCATGCTATGGTATGTGTACTTCCAATTAGTCTCCTGTATCCATGCTTCAGAACTTCTGCATTCTGTGGGGGAGCTAATCTGAGTGATCTGTCTGTTCTAGAATATGTGCACATTTTGTATCCATTGTTTGTCCTGGATTTGTACTATGGCCAGTGTTCCTTCCTTATGCTGCTATTGATAAAAAGTGTCCTGTACCTATGCTAGAACAAAAGGACCCTTGTTGTGGACTCTGAATGTTGCTCTTGACATGCTATTTTTTTATCATTCCGATTACAGCAAGAATGAAGACGGTCAGGGGACTGAGAGGGAGTACCCATGCCTATTTGGATTGTAGTGAGGTGGCATATCAAGCTATGGGTTGTGATCGTGAAGAGAGTGGCGTGACCAGATATTCTGAAAACTTTAATTCATGTGGTTTGGTTGAGGGGGCCTCAAAGATGTCCCAGGCCCCAAAAGTGGTTAGATTAGCCCTGCTTATGTGACCTGACAATAGAGGGATCTGACAGCCATCACAAGGGACTGACAATAATTGGAGAAAAAAAATCATCTTCCAAATGCAAATCCACACTATAAAGCAAAACTACTGGCAGGGTGTGGGGCCATCGAAGGCCAGTATATGTGCATACTTTTGAAAGTTTGTTTTGTATACCTCTGTTATGGTGTCCACTGCTTCACTAGATTGTAGATGGTATGCACAATGAAAATGCTGGGAGATATTTATAGCCATGCTGATACCTGTGGCCACCAACCCAGTGAAATGCATACCTCGGTTACTTTCGATAACTGCAGGAAAAGTGAATTGGAGTATACATTCAGTGAGAAGTTTTTTTGTAACAGACTTTCGACATGGGTAAGCGTCCAACTGCACAGAAAACATATCAACTATTAAAAGACAGAACTCCATTTTAAGACAATTGGCCAACTGCATTAAGTCTTTGCACATTTAGGTATGTGCCTTCGGTTGCTGGATCATCGGTAGGCAATGTCTTTATAGCATTTCCCATGTTATGAGCCAGGCAAACTGGACAGTCACTGCAATACTTCATGGTCACTGTGGGAAAGTGTTAGGGAGAATTCTCTTATAAGGCTAATTTCCCAAACCTAGTGAGTCCCCCAGCAGCTTTGCTGGATTTTTGGGGTTTGTTTTTTTCTCCTGCTAAGAGTGAGACTCTTTTTCTCCCGCTTTTAGGTATGATTTGAGGATGTCTTTGACCCTTTGTGTGCTTACGGGCTATGGGGTTTTTCTTTCTGCTCCATAGGGTATCATCTATTTTTTATGTGTGTGTTACACAGCACCCTCAGTGCAGTAACACAGGGGTGTCATAGTGATCCCCAAACATAGACTCCATACCCTGGGACTGACTACTGTCTCTCAGGGCATGTAAAGTCACCATTGACTTTACTAGTCTTAAATTGTGAACAGAACCAGTACAAACCATCATATTGTGGAAGTACTGGAAGGGGTTAATTATATTGCCACTGGGTCTGTTTTCAAAGGGGTACTGTCCAGTCCCCCCTTGTCAAGTTTCTGGCTGGTGGCAGTGGTTACCACGCAAAATATTCCACCGGAATATTCTCTATGGGATTTTCCCATTGATTTTAAACGCACCACTTTTTGGTGCAATGTTAAAGATACCGCCGGTTTATTTATTTAATATTAAATTCACGGTTGGGTCTTTTTGCCAGAACTCTTTTCTAAAATGGCGTTCGTGTCCGTCTCTGTAACTCTGACCAAGGTCGAGCCCTTTGTTCCACTTTTTGGCGGGTTTCTCCACAGAAGCCCTCCAAATGGTGCCACTCTGTCTGGGTTCCACAGGATGGGTGGGGAGGGGAATTGGCACCCTGGACTGCGTTGCCTTAGCAACTCATGTCGCACTCTGTTCTGATTGGGCCAGTGGTGAGCCACCCGGCTCTCCACTTAGCATGTTTGAGTGACAGCTAGGCTGTTGAATGGGGGTTTTCTGCATAAAAGCAGGGCCTTTGGGACTGGAGCTTCAGAAGTCGCCACAGGACCTAAGAATCCGAAGAGGGAAGAAGCTGAGCCATCTGCAACGACGACACCACCGGTGGAGCCCTGCTGCAACGAACTCACCACTTTCCCAACGACAAGAGAAGATCTTCTGCTGGACGAGTCTTCTTCCTCTGAGCTGGTGGGACCAACCAGTTTCCCCCTTTTCGCCTTCCAAAGATGTCTCTTGGTCGAATCGCCCGTGCCAAGCACCCTGGCGGCCGGATAGCCAAGCTTCACCACTTTGACCGTGAATAAAAGGAACGCACCTTTTATCGACGAACTCCACGGCTGGTTTCATCCCTGTGCAGTGCAATGACTCCATGTTTCCTCCTCGACGAGATCCTCTCTTCCCCTGGTCGAAACAATGAACTGCAACCTCTGCCAGGAACAACTGCCACTGCTGGAGCTTCCTCTCTGTTTAAGGTACTGTGTCCTGCCTGGCCTCCCTTTCTTAGGTTTGCCCAAGGTGACCCTTAAATCCTTGGCTTGCCAACTGGGTTGGCCCCAGACCTTCTAACCTTACCTTCTTGAATCACCCCAACCTCTTTTGAACATTCTGCAAAGACTTTTAGTGCATTTTAAACCGTGTGATCCTGGGCACATTTCGCTTTGCTCCCTTTAAAGTGGGCCTGGCCTATGAACTTTGGCTCTACAGTCTATACTGCCTTTATTCCCTTGCTGAGAACTCCTAAAAGTGTTGGGACCTGTTTTATTTCTATGCTCTGCCTTTTTCTCTCCCTTTAACTGAACTATTGGAGTGCCATCAGGTTATGCGCTCACATCTGTTTAACAAATCATGGTGTTTTAATTCTGACTTGTCTAATAGTTATTAAGGGAGGTGTGTATGCTTTACCTGACTGTGTTTTAACTTGCTTTTGATTTAGACTGCTAGTATATTGCCAAAAGTGGGTTTTAAATAAATAATTATATACTTTTTATACAAAGCTCTGGTCAGTGTTTCTTTGCTCTACTGTGTTTTTAGCCCTATTGTGTATACTCTATATACTGCCTTACTCTTCTTGAGAGAAGCCTGACTGCTCAGCCACAGCTACCAGGTAAATATGGGTGGTGCAGACTGCTACCAATTGGGTTTACTGCTTACTCCTGTAGTCTTAATCTTCTTGCAGTGTTCCCTAAGGGAACTGCACAGGATGCTGCCTAGGAGAAAGTACAGTGCAAACTAATCCAAGTTAACTACAGCATTCATAGCCCATTCGACAGACTAAGCCACATAATGACCCAGTCTGGAGAAATAATGGAGAAGCGGTCTGGGCACTATCAGGCAGCTGCCAAAGGGAAATGGAATACAATTAATCCTGGATTTATACTACTTTTCAGCTGGTGGTGTTGAGTTGCCTGCATTACTGCCAGGTTAGAATTTGTGGCTGTTTCATTGAAACACACAGAGGCATTGTTAGGACCCAGGGGGCTTTTAATGCACTTTAATCCACTGGTGCTACCGACGGGTGGCCGCCAACCTCGTAACACTGTTTCCGGCACCTAGCTTCCCGGTGCTACCGGGACATTACAAGTACCGGGAAGGTTAGGTGTCAGAAAATGTTAGTCCCTTCCTGTGGAGTCTGTTAGGACTCCATGGAAATTGGTACACAGAAGCACCGGCAACATTACTAACGGTGCCAGTGCTTGCGTGATGAGTCTGATTACCGGGGCCGTTGCGCCTGGAAGGGTCAGATCTGCCGGGAGCAACGGCCCTGGCAGGCAGACTCGTAGTTTGGCGGTCCGGAAACAAGGGTGGTGGTAAGCTTACCGGCACCCTTGTTTCCGGACCGCCACACTTGTAATGAGGCTCATTGTTTCCTTTACACTTCGCTGTAGCCAGTGCAGAGGGTAATAAACAGGATTCCAACTGTAAAGAGGGACTACTTACATAAGTAATCTGAAAAAAGGTACAAAATGTACTCGACAGAAGAGGGCCCCATGCTGGAAACAACACACATTGATCAACACCCCATAGCTGGGAGAAAAGCATTTCAAGCAGTCCTGCAAGCAGAACTGGTTGAAAAGTTCTCAAACTCTGCTCACTACAATTACAACTTTTATAAGGTAAAAACAAAAAATTACCGCAACACAGTTACGTCTTGGGGCAGGTCAAAAGAAATGATTGGTGAAACATGCTGAGGCCATCTACTGCTGCATACACTGTTTTTTTTTTTAATTTCTTTTATTGATTTTATGCAAACAAAACAACAAAAACCAAACAAGCAGCATAATCATAATAGTTCCATTACACATCAATTTATCTTAATCACTGCTCCCACAAAATGAGCCAACAGGGTGCCCGCCTCCCCGTCTTCAGCCCGGCTACTCGCTTCTTGCCATGCCACCGTTTCAGCCTCCGCCCATTTCTGCAAGTCCTTCCACCATGCATCCACCTTAGACTTGTGGCATTTCTTCCACCCCATGGCGATCCTACGTTTTGCAAGCACATACGCCAGATTTCTCAGTTTCTCAATATGCTTGAGTTTCCGTGGCCTAGGGAACCCGCCCAGTTAGCAGGCCCAGGCTGTGTCTGTAACAAGAGTAACCCCCTTATCAGCCAGTTTCTGCGCCACTTCTCCCCAAAAACACCTAATGATCGGGCACGACCAAACATATGTGTCATGTCAGCGTTTTCTAGATTACATTTAGGACACACTTGTCTTCCAGCGTTTCGGAACTTAGATATCCTCAAGGGGGTCATGTATGCCCTATGCGTTACATACAGCTGTATTTGTTTTAATCTGGCATTTCTAGACACTTTTTTGTGATAGCCCAGGGCACGCTCCCACACCCCATCTTCCATCGGGGCCCCCACTTCCGCCTCCCAGTCCAGTCTCAGATGTGTCAAATCTTTCCCCACCTTCGCCATCACCATCTCATACAGTCTCGAGATCTCATGCCCTTCTTCGGATATATCATATATTGCTCCCAAAACTGCATCTGGTTCTTCTATCAAAACTGTCTCTGGCCAGGTGTTCTTAATCATCCGCACCAACCTAATGTACGTGACATATTGGCCCGTGTGTAGCCCCGCCTCTTCGTTGAGTTCTACAAACTCCTTAATGGACCCCTCCTGCCAAACATCGCCTAGCGTTGCCAGCCTCACCGATTCCCAGTAGGTCCTAATAATCACCCTCAGCTGATTATCCCCTCCTGTCAGAGCAACCAGCGGTATCTGCGGGAGGCACAGGCATGAGACTTCCATCAAACGACAAGCCCTACGCCAAATTTTCCACCCAAGCCTCAACATCGCAGGACGCCCCCTCATTTCGGTGTCAGGCAGCCAAATCATTTCTTTCAAATAAAACGGGGCGCAGTCCTGTCCAAGCACCCTGTGCTCAGGGGTAACTTCATCAGAAAGCCACTTAGCAACATACTGTAGCTGTCCCGCCAAATAGTAAACCTCAAAATGAGGCAGTCTGATACCTCCGTTTTCATAAAAGTTCTGCAGTTTCCAAAACGCCACTCTATTTCGGGTACCGTGCCACAGGAAGTCCCTACACATGCTGTTCAATTTACTGAAAAACTTCTTGGGTATCATGTATGGGATATTACTAAAGTAATGCAGGAGCCTGGGCAGAACCACCATCTTGAGCATAGCCCCCTGTCCCATCATCGCCAAGGGTAGCCTTGCCCAGAACTGCATGCTGTTCCTAATTTTCTCGACGGCTACTTCCGTATTATGTCTGTGTTCTTCTTCCACCGTGTGATATACATCTACGCCCAAGTAACGAAAATAACTAGTTGCCCATGGTACCTGTAGCACCGGTAGTCTATCTACAGGGGTCCCCTTATAGCTACCTAGCGGGAATATGACAGACTTTTGGGGGTTCACCGATATGCCCGACAACTCTGCATACCTTTCCATCACTTCAAGTATGTATAAGAGATTTTCTTCTGGGTATTGCAAGTACAGTAACAAATCATCTGCGTACAAGGATATCAAGTGTCGTTCCCCTCCTACCTCGATGCCTATCGCATCATACTGTGCCCTAAGGCATATTGCCAGAGGCTCCAGGGCTAAGATGTAAAGCATCGGGGACCAGAGGCACCCTTGTCTGGTGCCTCTACCAAGTTGCCATCTCTCGGATATCACCGCTCCAGTTCGGACCCTGGCAAGCGGCTCACTATACAACATCTTAGCCCACCTGATATAGCCCGGCCCCATTCCATACCCTTCCAAAGCAGCCAATAGCCATGACCACTTGACCAAATCAAAAGCTTTAACTGCATCTAGAGACACTATCGCCATCTCACCTTCGTTCCTACTACCCCATTCGACCACCCAGTGAAGTCGCCTATGGTTGTGTGTTATATTCCTGTTTGGGACATAACCCGTTTGATCAGGATGTATGAGTCTACCAATCACTTTCTGCAATCGATTTGCTAGGACAGCCGTTAGAATCTTGCTGTCCTGATTTAGCATCGACAAAGGCCTGTAGGAACCACATCTATACTCCGGTTTATTGGGCTTGGGCAGCGGTATTATGATCGCCTCTCTGAGCGACTCAGGCAACCGTCCTATCTCAAATGCTTCATTAAGCATGTCCAGCATTGGGGGAGAATTTCCTCTCTGTATACTTTATAGAATTCGCTGGGGAACCCATCTGCTCCCGGGGTCTTACAGGTAGGCAACTGCTTCACAACCGCCACTAACTCCTCTAACGTGATTGGCTCATCTAGCTCCTCCCTCTCTTCTTAACTTATCTTGGGCAACCCTATGTCTTCTAACGTTTCAATTATCTTGCGTTGGTCACCCATCTCATCATCTCCGTACAGCACTCTGTAATAATCCGCGAATTCTTTGTTAACCCCCTCTTGCGTGGCCACCTCATCCCGGTCCTCCCTAATAATGGTCCTAATCGGAGGCCTAGGGGTCTCGCTTTTGTATAGCCAGGCCAAAAGGCGGCCCGTCTTATCTCCCTGCATGCTGCCTCTCAACATATTTCCTATAATTGAGATTGCAGAGTCTTTCCCAATGCCCTGCACATTGTTGCTGTAGTTGGAGTACCAGCTCCGTGTCTACATCACCGCTCTTCAATGCTGTTTCTAGCTCAGTTTCCGTCCTCTGTAGGTCAGCCAAGACCCCACCCTGTAACCCTCTTGACTTAGCAATGGCCGCCCCCCGCATCACCACCTTAAAAGCTTCCCATAATGTGCCCGCGGAATCAACACTCCTCAAAGAAGTTAGTAATCTCTTCCCTTATATCTTCCCTAAAGACTGGATCTTTAAGCGCCTCTGCTCGGAGGTGCCGTGTAGGGATCTTCACCCTCGGGGGCAATATTGCCATCCGAGGATCAGGGGCGAGTGATCTGAGAGGACCCTAGCCTTATATTCGATTTGAGTCATCTCAGACATCACATCTGCTGTAACAAAGACATAATCGAGCCTAGTGTGCAGTTGATGCAAGGCTGAATAGTGCGAGTATTGCCTCTCATTGGGATGTTCCATCCTCCACGCATCTGTAAAGCCAAAATCAATTAGCAGTGTCTGCAACGCTCTCCCCGCTGGGCTAGGCTTACCCACCCCGCCATCAGATCTGTCCACCACAGGATTCAACACACAATGAAAGTCCCCACCCCAGATCACCGCGCTCCCTATACACGTACTAAGGTTGGTACACAGGGCTCTGAAATATGCTGCTGTGTTTTGGTTGGGGGAATGCGTGTTTACTATGCATACCTCCCTGCTCTCCACCAGCCCTCGCAATATAGCCATCCTACCATCAGTTTCAACTACCTCTTGTATCGATTTGAACGGGACATATGGTGCCACCCAGATTAATACACCCTGGCCGTATGCAGAGTATGGCGAGCCCACTACAGTCCCTCTCCACTTTCACTTTCTCTTAACCAGGTCCAACTTCTCTCGCGTCAAGTACGTCTCAAGTGCAATATCTATTTTCTGCCTTTTCAGATACATCATGATTTTATTTCTTTTCAGATAACTGAGGTCTCCCATAGGTCGTTGGTAAGCACCCCCCCGATCTTCCGCCGATTCCGCCCCCTCATGCACCGCAAGTGAAACATGCTGATTCCTCCAAATAGGCTCGAAACAAAACTTAAACTCCCCATAACCACACATACACTCAACTTCCCATCCCCCCACCTTCCTCCCACCCATCCCTCCCCCAACAATACCCTCCCCAACCGTTGCCCAGCTCCATTCTGGATCTCAGGCACCCCCACATCTAGCCCTGCCTAGCACAAGCTTCTACTCAGGGCTCAGTAGGGTAAAGCCGCCCTAATGGCCGCTGAAACGAATAATCTATTGGGGTAGGTCGTCCACGTTCTGTTGCTCCTTTTAAGAAACATTACGCATACAGATGCTAGACAGTTACCAATTACAGTTACACTCACTATATTCCAGTCCAAGTCAAGCACCAGGCTCGGATTGTGCTCAAAGTTCAGCCATTTACAATTTCTCTGTACAATCAGGGTCCTCCTCCCACTCACCCTCACAATGTCCGTATTACAAAATCTTCATTCGGTATGCTCCTGCCGATCACGATCCGCTTCTTGTTCCGGGCAGCCCTGCAGGTCCAGCCATGTGACAACATCCTCCGGGGTATCAAAAAATAGCGCTTTGTTCTTATGTAGCACCTTCAATCGTGCCGGATACAGCAGCATATATTTGACTCCCGCCGCCCTCAGCCTTCTTTTGACGGCGACGTAACTATGCCTCTGCCTTTGCACCAGTATCGTATAGTCCGGGTATGCTGTGATGTTGGTGGATGCTCTCTCTATCGTACCGCCCTTATGAAAATATTCGAGGATCTTTTCTCTGTCCCTGTAATTCAGGATCCTCGCAATGATCGGTCTTGGCGGGGCCCCCGGCCGGGGTTTTCTCATTAGGGCGTGATGCGCCCTCTCCACAGTAAATCCTTGCAAAAGATTCTCTGCTCCGATCCCTTGTAGGATCATGTTTTCAACATAGTTTGTGGGGTCTTGGCCTTCTTCCCCCTCCGGAAGGCCAACCACGCGAATGTTGTTCCTCCTCGCCCTTCCTTCAGCCTCTTCCACGCGATTTTCCAGGTTGGCGACCTGTTGTTTTAAGACATGAATCTCCTTCGCATTGCTCATGCTAACGTCTGTATTAATCTTCACCCCACTTTCCAGACCACTGGTTCTTTCTGCAAGCGCCCTGACATCTTGACGTAGCAGGGTGAGTTCCGTGCCTACAGCATCAATCTTGTTCTCCAGGGCTGTGCGTAGGTCCGCCATTGCCAAGTCCCATTTAGCACTCAGTCCCGTTATAGCCTCCAGGATCTGGTGCTTATCCCCTTCAGGGGCGTCTTCCGCGGGGGTCACGAACATGCTCTGCACCGATGTTGAAGGGGTCCGCTGCGATTTCGTTAAAGCCTCCATCGTGGGTTGCTTAGTCTTGACTCTCAACCCTTTCGCCGACATGGCGCTGCCCTCCACTCCTGTACGACTCCGCCTTGGTGTAGCTGCTGCGCTGTCCTTGGTCCGACAATGGTCTGGCTCCCCAGTCTCCTAACTCACATTCGAGATGGCACTTTCAATTGTCTTGCGTGTGGGCTATGGCCTCACACTCCTCATTCAACTTCCGTAGGCCTTGTCGCCCAGGCATCCAATGTTATCTCCTCCTGCAGTCAGATTGCCGAGGCTCCATTAGCGTATGCCAGGCCGGGCGCACTCACGGTGCTATCTCAAACACTCCGCCATATTTCCCTATTGTACTATTCCTCCAGGCAATCTTCCGCAGCCATGTCCCGCAGTTCCGGGGGATCAGTTTCGTTTCTCCTCAGAGGCCTCTCCTTTGTTAGCCGCCATCTTGGCGCCAAAGCGGCCACACAGCTGTGCCAACAAAAACATGTATTTCTCACGATTCCCCGGGACCATGAACTTCTCCCACAAACTCCACTTGGCGTGCAGCTTCCGACGCCTGATCCCCAAAGTTCTAGGCGCACGTTACAGTTTCAACTGGTAACTTTAGCAAAAATAAAGTCGGATCATCAGGAGCTCCTCACGCAGCACGTCCTATTCCATGGCCAGATAGCCAACCCCCCTGGCATACACTGCTTACCTTTGATTGGGCAAACACATTTCCTGGAACAAAACCCTTTAACACCCCTTTAATGTTATAATCCTACCCCTGAATCCCATCACTATGTTGACCAGCAGAAAACTCTTTGCTCTAATAGCCTGGCTCAGTCCAGCATACAAATAAATGCACAGCTACGAATTCATTTGGACCCTGTGTTTTGTTTGAAGATAATGTGAGGCCAGCAAGGCCATGAGTACTGCAATTCTTTCCTCCTGATCGGCTCTCTGTCCCTCGCCCCACAGCCCCTGCCAGTCCACCCCATCTTTTCCCTTGCAGTGTGCCAACTTTGCTCTGAAAAACCCCAACGGCACCGTGCTGGAAAGTGAATTTACTATATATATTTCATTTTTGGCCCCCTGATCTTGCTTGAACTTCCAGGTGCCTAGTCAGACCCTCCAGTTTATAGCGATTTTGCGATCCCGCAAAATGCTGCGAAAACGACAGTTTTGTGCAGAAACAGCATCTTTAAAAAAACATTATTTCTTTTTTTTACATTTTTTTTGTGAGTAATCTGCAAAAATTACTGTTTAAAAAAAAATAATACTCAGGGTGCCAGGTTCTCAACTTTTCTTTACACAAGAAATTAAATGCGCTAACACATCTCATCACTTGCGCCCCAAAAAAGTGCAGCCCAATCCACAAGAGACACATGAATGGGCACATTTTATATGTGTGCCCATTCAGAGGGCCTTTTTCACCTTCTTGATCAAATAAAGTGGCATTTCTGTCAATTTAAAAGCGCATCCCTCATTTCCAAGCAAGACGCACTTTTAAATGTGCAGAAATTGTAGGCAACCCTACGAGCACGGGATGTGGGGCTGCCACTGCATGACAGGGTCTTTCCTGTCATGCATTTCTTTTAAAGTATGAACCGCTGCTGTGTCGCTTGCATTTCTGTTCCTCAAACAGGATGCATTTTTTGGGTCGCATTTTACAGCGACAGGCACCTGGAGGGCCTGTCCCTGTGGAAGGCGCTGGGAGCTTGCAGAACACTGTCAGGAGAGCGATTCTATTCAAAGTACTGCCCATTTTGATGACAAAAATCTATCGAATGTTACAATTCGACCTATTTCGTCCAGTACTATTCGATCGTTTTTGAATTTTTTTTTTAATAAATACTGAACATGTGTTGCGGGGGTGTCACCCGCTCCCCATATTCAGTATTTTTGGTCTAGGGTGGTTGCAGAAGTGTTTTCCCCTTTTTTCCCCAAAATTGGAGACAGGGACAGAAGAAAAAGAAAATAACGAAAAAGGGACCCTGCGCAGTCGGATCCGACCCGCGTTAGAGGGGTGGATCTGGCACTGCAGGGTTGCATGCGAAGCGGCAGCGACCAAGCAGTTAAGTAGGGGAGGGGGTGGGGTGGTGGTGAAAGGTACATTTTGGGTTGTTTGGCTGAAGTGCAAATCAATTCGCAGCCAAATTGACTACGGTCAATTCCGCCGCAAATAATTACACTTCGGTCAAACAACCCAGAACACCATTCAAGGCAGCTGGCCAGCGCACAATTTGCGCTACAGCTCAAGCCTGTGGAAATGCGCCGGTCACCTATAAGAATAAGGTAACCTGCTCATTTCCAAAAATGGGTTGTCTAAAAATAGCATATCCTCGGTTCTTTTTTCAAATGCCCCATTATTTCAGGAACTGGGTCAAAATCTACAATAAACTAAAAATAAAAAAATGGTTACACTATGAGAGAGAGGGAGAGTGATGGGTGAGATGTGAAGTGATAGGCAAGAAAGCAGAGGGAGAGCAGTGGGTCAGAGGAGGAAGTGCTGCACAAGAGAGCAGAGGAAGCAGTGATGCGGTGGGCCAGAAATCTGAGAGCAAGCAGAGGTACAGAAAGTAGAGGGAGCGTGTGGTCAGTGAGCCAGAAAGCAGAGAGGAAGCGGTTGGCCAGAAAAAGGCAGTGAGCTGCAGATTGGGGGAAAAAGGATGAGGGAAGAGTGCGATAGAATGGGAGAAAGGATGCAAGATGCAGAAGCAGCACAAAAGAATGCAGGACTGTATATTGCGGGAGGAATTGTAGAGTGTAAAGTGTGAGCTGGGAGTATGATTTGGAGTGTGGCAGGGGCTGGGCAGTGCAAATTGTGACAGTGTGACATAGCACGTGAGTATTTGTATGACAGAGTGAGAGGTTAAGGAATGCAAGTTGTGATGGAGGGTTGGTGAGATGTGTGTTGGTCAGAGAGGTGTGTGGGTGTTTGGGGGATTGGAGAACATAGAAGGGGAATATATTCAGCATTACAATTAATAATGATCAATTTAGTTAATACTATTAAATAGGCATGAACATTAAACCAGAAATGTAGCCAAATCAAAAACTGTTCTGCCAAGCCAGAGACATCTGCGACTCTTCCTATTAAATTAATACAAAAGATACATAATAATGGTACCCTGGCTCTCTTGTAGCCTTGCACTCTGCCTATTTCCTGCAATGTGGCAATCTTACACCCTCCAGTTAATACAAAATGTCCCGCAAAATTGCTGCAATAAATAAAGGTTTGTGCTGCAGAATTTGCCATTTCATGCTGCAAAATTTGCCATTTCATGCTGCAAATCCTGGAAGGTCTGCAAAGTGGCCTTCGAGATATCGCATGAAGCGGCTCTAGCTGGATTACGTTCTTCCTAAGGAAATCTTCCCCTTACAGCATTAATTTTGCATCATGTGTTATCCTGACCTTCACTGCTCAGTTTGCAAAAAATAAAACACAGGAGAAATTAAGCCTGCAGCCTCTTAATATGGGCTGGCTAGGAGAATGCTTTTCCCAACTGTGGCCTACATGAACATGGCCAAACTGTGGACACCTATTTTACCTCTATCTCAAAGCCCTAAGCATGACCACTTATACTTATAAAAATAAACAATAAACATAGCCCCATGTGCATATGTGCCCGAAAAGCCCTGCCCACATAGCCTCTAAAATATGATAACAAAACCCAATTACTGCTACACATGTTATTATTCTTCACAATCACTGTGTTCTCAAACACCTATTTATCTATACCTTGGAACAACATCTTCATTGTGGGTTTTTGCATGTATATTTCTTTGTGCTGCACCATAATCTCTGTCATGTGGCTGTTGGCGTAACTGCACAGGCCCCCCTCTTGTGGACGCTTCATTTACCTCTCCTCACAACAGGGCATATAGGTAAACACCATTAGACAAGGGGGTACGTGCTGATGTCAGATAACCATGTGGCTTGCACAGTATGCCATATCTGTGGACAATGCCATGGGCAAGGCAGGAACCAATATAAATCATGGCAGATTTTCCTCTAGCCAATATAAACATATGGGTAGAATCAATCATTTCAGCAAACTGAGCAGAATGAACACTTCCAATACCTCATACTGCATACAAACTACACAACTCTTAGAAGCTTTGGCCAGATTATTACATAAACAAGGACCATCACTGAAAGGATCCTCTCAGGATTTTGCATTAGTGCATCCTTTAAATTAACTCTTGGAGACAAGAGGTTTTTGGTCAACAACAAATAATCATGGGGCTTCCCGTCTGAGAGTGGTGTATAACAATACATTAGCAGCAGAGATCAAGAGCTTTTCATACTTAGCTAAACGTGAATATGATATATGTTGATTATTCCCTCTTATAAGTAATGGCTAAACAGCATGAGGCACCGCTGCAGTAACCATATTCCCCTGAACCAAAGAGTCAGCCCTTTCTACTTTCAATGCAGTTTCTACCACTGCACATAAACAAGATGGTAAACCTGCAGCCACAGGATCTAGTATGACACTGTGATAGGCCATAGGGCAGTGTTCATTATCATGTATTTGACAGACATAATGCTGGAGCCTTTGACAATGTTTGCTTTATTCTGATAAATGCCTCTTAATTTTCACATGACCGTGGAATTAGTTCAGGAGTTGAATCAAGAGTGACTGTTCTGTAGGGGTTTAATAACTGAAGCATAGCCCATTATCAAATAGCAGCAGTAGCCCCAGCAGTCTAAGAAATCTTCTAATTTGCTTTCGGGTTTGAAGTTTGGGAACCAGCAAAATCACATTGATTTGATCTTTAGACAGGTGTCTCTCCCGAGCAGAGATATCATAGCCCAGGTAATGGACATGTGAACGACAAAATTAAATCTTCTTCTCGGGGGGTTGGGGGGGCGCTGTTGAGCAGCCAAAGAAAATGGCTGCCTAGCCAGAGAGCTCCGTCTCTGCCCGCCGGAATCCGTTGGACCTCAGCCTTCATCTGCTCACCAGCCCAACGAAACTGCCACGATTAGTTTCCCTAAATCCTCCTGATTGCGTGGTCACAATCCGGACCGAAAACGGAGATTGGAGATGGTGTGGCGGAACTTGGGCCCTGCGGCGCCGCGGTGCCTTCCTGCGAGCCCTGGTGGAGACTGCTTACTCCCGCCAGACGCGCTGCTCTCGCTGGCCCTGCCCTTCGCCGCCTCATCGCCTGCGGAAGACATTCGCTAGCGGGAGCCCTGAGGAGCGGGCCCTCGCCTGTTGCAGTCCCCATCCTGCTCCTGTCCCAGCCTTGATCTCCCACCGAACGGCGCAGGCATCCATTACCACCCCCGAGGTGCGGGCGCTGCCCCCTCGGCGGCTCGATGTGGCTCTGGATGGCTGGATCTATCCGGGGACCTCCTAGCGCTGCCCCGTAGAAGCGATTGACCCGGAGGCGGTATACGGGGGCCGCCTCTGAGGCGGCGGTGGCGCTCCACGCTGGCTGCCCGCGCACCTGCGCCGCATCGGCCCCGGATCTGGGCCTGACCTCGGGAGGGCGAGCCCCGACCCCCGGCAGAAGAGCCGCGTATCATGGAGGACAAGGGTCCGGCCACCCTGAAGTCTGTGAGGTGGGTGTCCACACCTGATCTGTGCCACCTCCCCTCAATGCGAGTGGAGGCCCCCTGCACTTCCCTGCACTGCAGGCTGAGGTTCCTTAGCCATCCATGGGCCATCCCCTGGTCATAGACTCGCTTTCTCATCCCCCTGGAGAGGGGTAACCTTCGTGTGCCTGCCGCCTCATTGGTCCCAAGGGTCGGCGGCAACTCCTGGGCAACTCAATCAACCTGCATTGAGAGAACTAGAAAGAAGCCCCTTCTTGCCTTACTAGTGGCGCTTTGCTCAGTGCACCCAACCACACTCGGAGAGCTAAGCAGAACACAAACCTAGCGGGCCCCTTCTGCCTCATCCCCAACTGCTGCTCCGCCACCATTGCCTCGTTACCAACTGGCCTCTACACCCTAGCTCCACAACACCGCGCCTGCGGCGCTTGGGCTACGCACGGGCTTTGGTCACGGCTTTACTGCTGCCCCACCACCGAGGAACTGTCCGATGGCCACTACCGATCCTAGACACGCAGGCGTTAACTCCCTCCTCTGCAATGCCCAGCAAGACGCGGCCCAAAGGTAAAGTGGGCGCCATGGACAGGTTCGCCAAGATAGCGCCCAGGGAAGACCAGGCATCATCCTCCGCGCCACAGGAGGAGGAAGAATGCAGTCCAGACCCCCCTCAACCAGACCTTGCCACGATGATGGACTCCATGGCCAAAAACTTTGCGGCCTTCCACGAAAAGCTGGACGACATCAACGCAAATGTGGCCTCCCTGAGAACGAAGATTGATCAACATGGGGCCAGAATCACCGAGCCGGAGCAAAGGATAGGGACCAATGAAGATAACGTTCATACCCTGCAAAACACAGTCTCGGACCTCGTCCGTGACATGAAGCAGGTCAAAGCTAAGTACGATGACCTTGAATCGAGGTCTGGTAGAAATAATGTCCGCATTGTGGGGGTTCCCGAATCAGCCCTGAAGGGTTAAATGGAAGTCGCGGTCGAACAACTCATTAGAGACCTCCTGGACAACCCGGCACTCTCACCATTCTTCGCCGCGGAAAGGGCTCACCGCTCCCTGGCTCCCCGGCCTAAACCTGGAGATTTCCCTAAACCAATAATCGCCAAGCTACTGAGCTATAAAGACAGGGACCACATCCTCCGATTGGCCAGGGAGAAAGGGGAACTTAGAATGGATTCACAAATCATCAGGTTTTTCCCAGATTTTTCAGTGGCAGTGCAGGCGGAGAGACGACAATTCAATGGGGTGAAGAAACTGTTGAGAGAGCGTAAAATCGAGTATGCGATGCTCTTCTCTGCTCGCCTCAAATTCACCCACCGCAACAAACACTACTTTTTCACAGTTCCAGATGAGGCCGTCAAGTTTATCGAGGCGCAGATACCACTAGCTGATCCTCCTGAGGAACGTATGGAGGATGACTAATATTTTAACCCTGGGACTCCTGCGGCAGACCCCAGTGATGGTGGTGCAATGACTGTTGGCCTCCCTGTCAGGCTCTGGGCCCCCCCCTCTCTGTCCCGTGACAGAGACTTTGGGGCCCAGCAAAAACTGCAGCGAGGGCATAATTTACTGACAGAGACGCATGCTGGCTTACTTAACTATACCTCCCACTGGCCTGAACTCCGCAAAACTGAACAGCACTGTCGAACACTAGCCTTGGAGGTGCACCCTATGACTTTGCTGCTCTAAACCATCAGGGTCTTCCCCTTGCGATCTATGTGTTCTACTATCCTCTCTTTGCAACCGTTTGTTCATCAGCTGATTTCCAGTCTATACGATATTATTGAAATTGATACTAGCACATGTGGGCAGAACGGCAGCGGCAGCCCCCACTGCAGTTGCAATCTCTTCTGAGCCTAAATGTTTGTGTTTTGGCCCCGGTTGGGCGAGTTACGATGCGCGACCGAGTTGGGGAAGGTGCGCGGTTGATAAATGTATGGGTGGGTTTTCAAACACTGCTGGTTGGGACAGGGCGGTGAGGGTCGGGGGTGCGGAAGTTGGGGTGGGTTATATACAAAATGGCGGAATAGTTGAGACTGGGTCTAAAGGGTGGCACCCTTATGCCGGTGCAGCAAACATGGCGGGAATCAACGACAGATGCTTTACTTGGGATGTTCCGTAAGTTAGTAATATGGCGGTCAAAATAATGTCATGGAATGTTAGGGGGCTGACAAATTTCACAAAGTCTCGCAGGATTGCGGCCTATGCGCAAAGTCATGGGGTCAAGCTCCTCCTATTACAGGAGACGCATGCTCCGAAACACTTATCGTCCAATATATCACATTCCTGGGGCCTCAATAGATACTACACTCAATACTCCACTCAAGCTAGAGGAGTCCTGACTCTTATCCATAAGTCCTTAAACTTCACGCTCCACACGTCCCACATTGACACAGAAGGCAGATATGTCATTCTACACTGTACCTTAGCTCATGAAGACTACCTACTGGTCAACATATATGCGCCCAATACTGACTCCCCCGATTTTTTCGACAATGTTGCCTCCATTCTAATGAGATATATAGATATCCCCATCATATGGGGGGGGGAGACATGAATCTGATAATCGATAATGTACTAGACAGAACGACAACCTCTCGCAGAGCCACTACGCGCGCTGCTGGGCGGCTCCGCATACACATGGACTCTTAAATTACCACGACATATGGAGGACTCTCCACCCCCACGATAGGGACTATACTTTCTATTCCACAGTACATGATAGCTCCTCGCGAATTGATCTGTTCTTGCTCTCTGGTGGAATGGTGGGTAGTCTCTGACGTCAGCATCCTTGCTCGCACGCTGTCTGATCATTCCCCTGTACTGCTGCAGATCCAGATTGGTAACACAGGGCCAACACTACCCACCTAGCGCTTTAAGTTCGCCGCCCTGGCGGACATAGTATTCAAAGCCGAAATATTAGCGGACATTACCACATTCTTCGAAGAAAATAGTACGGCTGACACAACAGAGGGGGTCAGGTGGGAGGCATTCAAGGTTTACATCAGGGGGATGTGCATCTCCAAAGAAGCAGGTGTCCTGAAAGCTATTAGGCAGGCCCTAAATGTCTCAGACACTAAGCTCAAAGCCCTTGAACAGGAATATCTTGCCACTCCGTCACCGGCGACCCTAGCAGGGATTAGAGCCGAGCTGCAACAGTTCGAATCACATGCTATGAGGGAGGTGCAATACCTTGCTCGTCCTGTAGCCGCCCGCAGGTATGGTGAGGGGGACAGACCGGGTAGAACACTGGCTAGGCTGGTCCGAGCGGAAGGTGGCAGGACTCGGATTGATTGAATCATGGATGAGCAAGGACTGGGGCACTGGTCTGACCAGTCCATCCTTGACATATGTGCTAACTTTTATGCTAATCTATATGGTCCCCAGCCTGGACACTCGGATCAGGACTTGGATGACCTCCTTGAGAATATCCCTATGACTATTATTTCCCAGGACACCAGAGAGCGTCTCTAGAGGAGATAGTCCAGGTGATATCAGATCTCCCCAAAAACAAGGCTCCTGGCCCGGATGGACTCACCTCTGAGTTTTACCAGGAGCATGTGGCTGCTCTGGCGCCAGTGCTGCACGGGGTCTGGACTGAGGCGCTTCGAGCGCACATCCTCCCCCCCTCCTTAAGCGAAGCCTTGATAACAGTTCTCCCCAAACCCAGGAAACCCCTGGAGGAGTGCGGGTCCTATGGACCCCTATCCCTCATTAATACTGACATGAAAATCTATGCCAAGATAATTGCAAATAGGTTTCTCCCCTTCATAACCCACATGGTGCATCCGGACCAGAGTGGGTTCATCCCTGGTAGGTCCACGGCACTCAACATCCGTCGCCTATTTAATGTGATGGCCAGGATTGACCCGAACGCCGATGCTGTAGCGGTAACTATAGATGCCCAAAAGGCCTTTGATATGGTCTCGTGGCAATATCTGTGGGCAGTGCTAGAGAAGATGGGTGTAGGCCCAAACATGCTCTCTTACATAAAGCTCTTATATACAGATCCATTAGCTAGGGTCCTAGTAAACTCAGTTCCCTCCTCCCTCTTCAGACTACACTGCGGGACCCGCCAGGGCTGCCCATTTTCCCCCCTCTTCTTTGCGCTCGCCATCGAGCCCATGGCGGACCATGTTAGAGGGTGCCACATCAATAAAGGCATCCGGTTGATTGACACCTCCGAAGTCATCTCACTCTATGCGGATGATGTCCTCCTCTATATCAGAAACCCTTCCACATTTCTGGACCCGATCATCCGCGACATCACTAAAATAGGCTCCGGGTTCACAATAAACTACTCTAAATCGGAAATTTTCCCTCTGACCGCAGCAACGCGACAACCAACATGCAAGTACCCCCTGCGCTGGTCCCCGGATGGAGTCAGATATCTCGGGGTCCAGGTGTCACTAACTAAACCGTCCCTACTAAAGAACAACTATGAGACTGCGTCTCACCTCATTATATCCAAGTTCTCCAAGTGGCGACACTTGCCGCTATCCTTGGCAGCCAGACTTTCCCTGATAAAGATGATAGTGGTTCCCAAGCTCCTTTATGTCTTCACTAATGTTCCAATCTGGCCCGGGAAGCAATACTTTAAGAGGCTCCACTCAGAATGCGCCCACTTTCTCTGGCATTCGGGGTCGGTCCGCAAGAAGTGGCAACACATGACTGCACCATGTGACAAAGGGGGGTTTGCTGCTCCAGACCTACGACTGTACTGGAATGCGGCGCAGGCCCAACAAGCCTCTCACTGGTATGCATTCCAGAATCCACCTCCGCATGTAAAACTCGAGAAAATGGCAGGGGGAGGGACCAACATCATGACCCTATTGTTGCACTGCACGCTCCAAACGGACGCCCATGTAGACCCAGTGACCACCACGATAAGGGCGTGGAATACTATTCTGTACTCCGAACAAGAATGCAACCCGTACTATAAGTGGCTTCCCCTGTGGCAGTTTCCTGGACTCTCCCCCACACAAGACCAGCATCTCGCGCGACACTGGGAACATCTCGGCTATCGGGGCCTGACTGATCTCTTCCCAGATGGCAAATGTATCACCCCCCAGACATGGCGCCCAGAGCACACTAATTCCCAGCTTGAGATGCTACAGTACTACAGACTACGAGCTGCAGTTCGGGCTATGTGGCCCTCATATCCAGACGAGCCCCAGAATCACCCGCACTCTGGTTCATAGCAAACTCCGCAGGCTCCAATGGGGTGCTATCCAATTTGTATAAGATGCAGCTGGGAGGAACAGTGACTGGGTCCCTCAAACCACGAGAGGCATGGGCTAGGGAACTCGAAATGGAAATAACCGATGGTCTATGGGGTAAAATGTGTGTACATACGCGCATGGTCTCCCTCAGCGCCAGATTCCGCTGTATACAATTCAAGTTCCTCAACAGGTTCTACTATACACCTTATAGAGTGGCGAAATTCACAGGTTCCCCATCTCATACATGCCCGAAATGCAAATGCCCCGAAGCAGACCATATCCACATGTTCTGGGCCTGCCCTATGATCAACGCATTCTGGGTAGCCGTGGCTGAGGCCCTCTCCGAAATAATAGAGTCCCCGGTCGATATGGACCCACTTGCCCTATTGTTTGGTATCTTGGGGGGGGTGCAAAGAAAATGTCTACATTTTTTAATGTGAGCGCCATTGTTGCTAAAAAGTGCATATTGCAATGCTGGAAGCGCCGCAACCCCCCACCTTTGTGATGTGGCTCAAAGCCCTTACATGGATACAAGTGTGCGAAGAGGAATACATTGGATCCCTACCAACCACATCATGACCCAAAAATATATGGACAGAATTCTGCAGTTATTTGAACAATAGAGATGCTGTGGAATGGCTGGCTACCCCTCCCCAGACACGGCCCGCTACGCCATGAAACTGTAATAATCCCCCCTATCCGTCCTCTCTGACCCTTTCCAAGTTACTAACTGTTCTTTTCCGATGAAGCTGTGCCTATCCGTTTGGTGATGATGTTGGTGATGCAAAATTGATTGATTGCTGCCGTGTAACCTGTACTGTACCTGTCTTAACTTTCTGCCAATAAACAAAGTTTAAAAAAAAAAAATTAAATCTTCTCTTTAGTAACATTAAATCCTTTCAGAGCAAGAGCAGTCAATAAATCGATAGAATCTTATTTACAAGATTCCGAAGTGGGATGCTAATAAAAGGTCCATACATACTAAATCGCAATGACACTGCCCCTTTGAACACAAGAAAATCAAGTTTTTGTTTAATATTTGAGAAAATAATGTTGGTCTTTCCACATACCCCTGTGGTAAATGAGTAAATCAGTAATGTACATTTGTATAAGTAAAAGCAAGCAACTACTGGCTGGAAGGATGTACAGGTATAGAAAATAATGCAGAACATTGATCCACTACTATAAAGTTTGTTGAAGTTGCAAGAATACAAGATAGAGCCGTTTCAGGATTAGGAACAATGGGGAAAGTAGGCAGAACTGCTTCATTAATAGCATGTAGGTTTTGTCAAAATCTATAGGTTCCTTTCCCAGATTTCTTGAGAGGTAAAAGTGGAGTATTAAAGGGACATTGGGTAGGTAAGCATTCCTTGCTTAAGCAATGACTCAATGACAGGCTTTTTTTCCCACTTCTGCTCCTTTTCAACTGGGATAAAGAGGTTTGTTTGGGTTCAGAGTAGTACATAATGGTTCCATGTTCAATTTTCATCCAACTTCATTCACATGCGTGGACCATACTTGCATAGGAACACTGTCCAACAATCCTTGTGTCCATGAGCAGTGTCATTTCACAGCTCCTTGCATTAATTCTGAGCCTAAAACTCCAATTCCTTATGTGCCAGTGCATCTAAATAAATACCATCAGGGGAACAGTTGAGAGTAAGACCTATTTTATAAATGCAACTAGATGAGGTATCAGTCCAACTTGAATACCCACTGCATTTACCACTTCGTCTGAACAGGGGCCATTTAGAAATTCAGAGGCTTCAATGGTGTGACAATGTTACTGGCTTTCCTATTGTTTATTAAACATGGAAGGTGGGGTAGGTGAAGGAAGTGACTGTGAAGAAGAATGAAGGCGCTAGGTTGGTCATGCTGACTATTTAGCTGGTTGATTTGGGCATTTGGGCTTTGAGTGACCAAATTCTTTAAAATAAGTACACAGATCATCGTACATATTTGACATCTGTCCACCTTGAACTACTCCTTGAACCACATTAACTGGGTCTACTCTTCCTCTTCCCCCTCTTTAGACCCTGAAAGCTGGTCCCTCTTGGTACCTGTCCATCCTCGTGAAGGCTGGAGCTGCCTGTTTTGTAATGCTTTAATCTAACCTCAGTAGTTTCTTTCTGTCTATCTGCCTTTTCAATGAAATGCCCTCAGCTAATGACACTTCAGTCCTATTTGTGCCTCCCCAGGCAATGATTACTCCCTTAATTTCTTCAGCAATCATGGGCTGCAGCCCCATTACAAATGCAGAAACCGTGTCTTGGTGGGCAGTTGTTGCTTCATTGGAAATCCCTGTTCAAAACATTGTTATAATCTCTCAAGATAATCAGCTGAATTCTCCCCTTTGTTTTACTTACAGGGATTTATTTTGGTTCAATATTTTCTCAGGGCAGATTTCCATAAAAGGGCAATATAGTTCGTTGGTAAACTCGTTCAGGTTATCTCTAGGTGGTTCTTGCAATGGACACATACATTTTTGCATCAATAAAGTGAAAGTATCCGGAGGAATGGCAGCTCTCAACAATTATATTGAGATAAACATAAACAGAGTGAAAACAATCATTCATTTTTCTTGAAATTTAACAGGATCTCCATGGGTTTTAGGAAATCTTTGCACAATATTAAATAGATCTGTGGGGCTCCATGGAGCATGCAATGTCACTATCATATTACCCTCCCCAGGAAACTGTCTCAAAGGGTACTCCGCAGGATCAGCTCGAGGGGATGTACTAGTGACCCTTTTAAATGTTGCACAAGCATTAGGTGCAGGTGAGGTACCAAAGAGACTGGAGATTAGCCAGCTACTGTGCAGGGCATCAATAGCAGTGATGTAGAGCTCCTCAGTGATCATATAGTACTACATTGACTATATGCCAGAGGTTCACTGAGGGATTAATCTGGGCTCTGAATTTGAGTCTGCCCACTTGGTGGTGATGGTAGAGCAGATGCAGCTGCTTGGGGTTGATCTGGTGCTTGATCGGGTACAATGTTTAATATAGCAGGATTATACCATTTTTAAATATCTTCAAGGGTTTCCTTTGGTGGGGTTATAACTCAGAGTGCCAGATAAAGTCTACTTTCCCTTTCTGTTTTTAGAGATGGCCAAGTTTGCTCACCTTGCTCTCAGTTTCTGTAAATTCTTTTGGAGCTTCCATTGGGAATCTTTCAGAGCTCTGATCTTAGACTGGGAATGCCTCTTTGTAGCCTGTGCATATCAACTGAACAAGTAATTCCACTGTTTTTGGTGATCCTTTGAGTCCAGGACCTCTAGTGTTCCTCTTAAATAAACAATCTTAGCTAGCAAATATACCTTCCACAGGGAACTGTTTTATGATGTCCCTACATGTAAAATAGGGCCATTTATCCAAAAATGTATAAGTCTAGGTCAAACAATTTGTGTACATAAGATGAACTCGTTCTCCCATAGAGGGAATTGGCACTTGCTTTGAGTGGCTTGTTTCCATTCTCAAAGAAGTAAGACAAGGACTAGCTCTTGTGCCATTCTTTGCAATGCCGCGCACTATAGCGCCAAGATGTATGTAGACCCGACACAGTTAAAGACTGGCCGCTCAGTAGCCACACCCTGCACAGCATTGTTATTGCTATTATTATGACATTTATTCAGCACTGGCCTAGCTTCAGGAAACAACAGAGATATTTACTGGTTATAGGGGGAATACACGGTCAGGGATGCAGATTGCAAGAGATCAATACAAGGAAGCAGGGAACTACCAAGAGGGGGGGGAGGAGGGCGGACAAATCAGCCGCAAGGGATCTACAAACAACCAAGAGATGAAATAGGGGGGTAGCAGGTCATCCAGCCTCAGGTTAGGAGAAGAGGTGGGTGGGGACCTAGGTGCTTAGGAAGATCCATTACTTGAAGAAGAGAGTATTCAGCTCTGTCCACAAATGTAGAAGTGAGGAGGCAAGTCTAGTGTTGACAGGGTGAAGATTAAAGGGTCTGTGGGCATCTAAAGAGAAGGACTCTCCTCTTGTTCTTTCTTTCCTAGACTGGTGGAGTTCAAGTCTGACCATGTCCTGGCATCTGCTGGTCATAGAGGAGGCAATTTGTTGGGGAACAAATGCGATTAGTAATCTTGGAAGTCTTACATCCATTCAGTAGCGGAGGAAACTTAACCAAATTATTGGCTTAGAGAGAACTGTTCTGGATTAACAGACTCGACGCAGTGACCCCTATAGGCCTAAATGAAGACTATTACTTGGGTCCATTTTTATAGCTACATTGTAACACACACATTGGGATAAAACTTTTGCTTTTACATGTCTAGTGTCCTGTAATTTAGCATCTAAGGTATAAATGAGTGTAAATACCTATAATGTCCATCCAAAGATGCTGATAGTAGACTGTACACCCATCCGTTTTGGGGTAGACAATTATGAAAATGACCATTTATTGTATACACGTTCAATTTTTACACACAAAACACTGGCCTTACTAAATGAGGGCTTTTTTCAATCATAGCAATGCCTATACTCAACAGGTGTCTTAATTACTGCATTCACAGACACATCTCAATCTTTGACTATATGTGCACAGCAAGGCAGGCCAGCCTTTATTTTATTTTATTTAATAGACTGATGGAGCAACTGTGCTCTCCAGAATAAACACAACTTTATTGTCAGTAAAGAAGAATTAGTATCCTGCTTATGCGAGCCTGTCGACAGGTTTCTTGTATTGCATCCACTCGGGATTAGCAGAGTTTTCGCTTGAGTCATTAATAATCATGGCACAACTCACGCATACTTCATTTTAGCCACATGACAATTCTTTCTTGTTGGCTAGTTATACTTTTCTACTTACCAGCATGCAACATTTATTTATGCCAGATACTAGGTTTATTTAATTCGAATCCGTTCGGGACTTGCAGTTCTTTTGATCTAGCAATTTACATATTCATCCATGTTTACACGTGGCAATACTTTCTTCCCCTGTTGGTCTATCTCCCAACACGTAACATTGGCTGACCCTACAGTCAGCCTATTTTAACTCTGTTTTTCTCTAACCAAAAGGAGTCACTGAATTTATTGTGGAGAATCTTCATTTACTGTATTGTGAATATCTAATGTTTAAAAAAGTCATTTATCTTGGACTAAACATTCTTGTCAAAATATCTCTTAGGCGTATTGCCTTCTGGAAAGTGTGCAGGGGACATAGTTTTCCATAATTTGGATCTCTTTGTTTTCTAGTATATTTCAGCCTAGATACCAAGGCTGAGTTTTTCTCCCCTGCACCTCAAATTCTGATAACACATTCTACTAAATCATATTACTTACCTTTTACTGAATTACAACCTAAAAGATTGGTGTGCAAGTGTATTTCTGTCTTCTGCAGGTCATAGATAAAGGATATTGTTTTTCTCCTGGTAAAATTGCCCCTGGCCTGAGCTTGATTTTGACAGCTCCTACCGCTTTCAACAAGCCAACGTCATAAGGTCTGCTGGTCCATAATATGCTTGGTACCTTCACTAAGTCCTGCGCGAGACATGGCACTGGTGCCTTTTCAGTAGATCCATTGTCTCCAGTACTTCCCTGTAATGAATTCTCACCCAATGGGTAATGCTCATAAAGAACACTGTCTCGAGATCTGAATAGTCATCTCAAAAACAATTCTTTGTCTGTCAAGTCAGTCAGTCTATGCCCCTGTCCTATCACAATCACTGCACTCCATGCTCCTGTGTCATCAGTCTTGTGTAGTACTATAATTTCGTCTCCATCTATAACTGTCTGCAATTCCAGTGGAAACACCTGTCCTTCTTCCTCGTCTAAGGGAATCCCTGTTCTAAACAAAATCTTGTTGGTCAAACAAAGCAGTTTAACATGTATTGCTGGAAGTCATGCTAATAGCACTTCCACTCCATATTGGAATAACACAGGGTCTACAGGCACCCACCTCTGTACGGTCTGACCGCAAAATGCATGAATACATTCTCATGCGTTCCTGTAGTGAATTCCTACGGTAGAACACACTATCTCTTGCTCAGTGAATGAAATGATCATGTTAAGTCAGCTCATCATGTCCTTTACCATTACGTTAACTGGTGTCTGTCGGGAATATAACAGTGGCATAGTAAGGTTGTGTTTCCCTATAGAAATTGGAAGTTCGTCAGTAAAAGAAACCAAATCCATAGCCCCAGAGAATCCTTGCACATTCATGGCAATGCCTGACATTGGGTATCTCCCCTCCCTAATACAGGATCTGGTTGCCCCCATATCCACGAAAAAAGAGAAAGGACCTGATCACGAGTTGGGCAGTATCCCAGCGGTAACACTGCCAGGATACTGCCCAATGCAAATAGCATTACTGCTACTCAGTCCGGCGCTATTAGTGCCAGATCATGAGTAGCGGTAAGGTGGGGAATCCCCATTCCACATTTGGTCCATTGGACCCAATGGGGCTGGGGGAGCTATTAGTGTGGGCAGTAATTGTGCCTGCGCTAATAGTGCTGAAAACAGGAGCTAAATGGGACTTTTACGCCCAGCAAAAAGCTGGAGGTGATACATCCCATTTAGAACCCAAATTGTGATCTGGCCAGGCCTTAAAAGCGGTGGTAATAGTGTTACTGCCACATTTAAGGGCCGCAGCCCAACTTGTGATGAGTCCCTTTAGTCTTGTCACCTATGGTTACCCCTACATGTGGTTCCTCGTTCGAGTCGAGTATAACAGATAGGATTAAACACATCAAGTCAGTCTGGGGGCTGTCCTATTGTGGGTATAAAGTCATCCCTGTCCCCGTGAAGGGGTTCCACCCACTACAGTCGCTCCCCCTAGTCTCTGTATGGAAGTCTGCATTGTGGAGTCACCATGTCAAGTGGCCTTCCCTTCCCCCCTGACGCACTCTCTTGTGCACGTTCTTCTCAAGAAACCTTCAGCCGACCCCTCCTGCCCCGCTAACTATTGCCCGATCTCCATCACTCCTTTCCTGGGCAAACTCCTGGAAAAGCTGGCCATCTCCCAGCTTAATGTTCACACTGAATCTGTTGGTTGTCTCCATGACCATCAGTCTGGCTTCAGAGCAGCCAGAAGCATGGAAACTGCTCTCTTGAACATCCATGAAGACCTGCTCTCTAACCTTGATTATAATGTCCCCTCTTTCCTCATCTTACTCAATCTCTCTTCTGCCTTTGACACGGTCAACCACACTATCCTGCTCAATCGTGTCTGTGATAATCTGGGTATCACCGATCAGGCCCTGGCCTGGCTGACATTGATCCTCTCTGATCGACCCTCCCAGTTCCAACTTGGGTCCTTCCTTTCCTCGATCTCACTCTCTACCTGTAGTGTTCACAAGGGGTCTAACCTCTTTCCCTGGCTGTTCAACCAATACCTGGCACCTCACGCCCACCGCATTGCCACTCTCTGGTCCAACTTTCAGTGCTATGTGGATGACACTCAGCTTGTTTTCAGGCTCCCATCTGCCACTCTTCTCCTTCTCTCATCTCTGACTGTCTGTCTGCTATCCAGGAGTGGTGTGCCACCAACAATCTCTGCCTTAATGCCAGTAAGACGGAGATTCTCCTCATCGGCACACATGCACCCTCCTTTTCATCACTCTCTGGCTGGCCTCCCTTGGCCATCTTTTTGCTCCCACCTGTAAGGCTAAGAACCTTGGGGTCATCTTTGACTCCACACTCTCCTTTTCTCCTCACATCTCTGACATCTCTAAGAAGTCAAATTACCAACTGCACCTCCTCTGAGGTATTCTTCCTTTCCTCTCCTTCCCCAGAAGCTCACTGTCTCTGGAGCTCTGGTTCTCTCTAGGCTGGACTACTGCAACAACCTCTTTCTAAATCTGCTGGCTTCTACTCTCTGCCCTCTGCAACTCATCCAGAGACTTGTCCTTGGCCTCAAGCCCAGAGATCGTGTCTCTCCAGCACTGAAATCTCTGCATTGACTCCCAGTGGCTACAAGGCTTAAGTTCAAGACCCTGTGCATTGTCCACAAGGCCATCTGGGGCCTGGGTCCTCAATACCTCCAACTCTCTCTTCATAAATACCTTCCTACTCAAGCTCTTCGCTCCTCCACCTCCAACTCTCTCAGGGTCAGTCGCTTCTCCAATCAACGAGTTGGTTATAGATCTCTTTCCTCGGCTGGGGCCTCCCTCTGGAACAGCCTCCCTGCCTCTCTGAAACTTGAGGAGAACCATCTCCGGTTCTGGAAGCGCCTCAAGACCTTCCTCTTTGCTTCGGCCTTCTCTCTTCCTCGCCCCTGCTGATTTCCTGTCTGATACTGCACTGGTCACCTGGCGACCCTCTGATTTCGGGCCCAGGTCCCTGCCTAGTAAGATCGTTGTCTCTGTCCTCCCTCTGTTCCCACTTCTTTGCCTCGTCATGCCTTGAAACACTTGTGTATAGGCGTGTTACAAATGCCATATCATATCATTCTGCTGCACTGGTGCTTGCTGTGCTGTTTGTGGTGGCTGTGTGTGTCCCAGTGCTTGTCATGTATACACCATGAGCTGTTGTGACTGTACTGGTGCATACTGCTCTGGCGCCATTTGTGGCGCATGTGTCTGCATGTGATCCTGGGCATTATAGTCTGGATGCTTGGCCTGGTATGTCAGTTGGTAGTTGCCCCCCCTCCATTCTACTGCATTCCACCTCTTTTTCTATATATTTGTGATATGTAGCCCACTCTGCCACACATCCAGCATTGTGGTTCACCACCTGTGGGTCTAGGCTGTCCTCCGTTAAACTTGTCTCCACCTTGCTGCACTGCGTACCCATCTCCTCTCCCCCTGGGAATCCCTCCTCTTCCCCATGGCCAATAATTGGCATCACCTCTACCTGCAAAACGTATCCCCGCAACCTGCTGTCGGTTCTGTGTGTTCTGAGTCACTACTCCCTCTCTGCATGTCAACATCGCCCCTTCCATTATATACCTTGACAGTTTTTTCGGAACTAACTTCGCTTCTTCCTGCTTTCATTCATCGTGTTTCTTTCTCGCTTTTTCCTGCATTATCCGGCAATAATGCACTAAAGTCAACTGAATTTCTGACCATGGCTTTGCTTGCATTTCCACTCATTTTATTTAATTGCTTGTGTACCTGCTCTGGAAGCCTTTGGCTTAGTATGTGATAAACTAGACCCACTGTTTTATCCCACAGCTCTCTCATCTCAAGATCCAACTTTCCTGTATCTCATGAATATAGTGAAGCGGGTCTTCCTCCTCACGCATTTCGCATGCCATAATCGCACTTATGTCAGATGTGTCTTGGTACTGTATTCTCAGAGCCTGCCACACGGCTGCTCTGCAGTTATTGAACGGTGCTCCATCGTGCGCTGTTTCTATGCTCTACTGCTGGCCTTCCATCCAGTTTGATTAATATCTGTCCTTGCAACCACTTATTTGGCGGGCTGTCACCTCATTGTCCCCAGTGTGTCCCTAAGCCATCTTGTCGCTCCCAGTCACCCCTAGTCAATTTCGCTTGCAGGTCACTGCGCTCCTTGTGTTAATCAATCAAAGTCCCTGTTTTCTTATTCGCCAGCTTCCCACCACTAGATGTGTCTTCGCTACTATACACAGGAGGTGCATAAACGGGATTGGTGAATCCTGCCGCTGCTTTTAATTCCTTCAAGCAGTAGAATCCCTGGCCTACAGTCAGAAAGGTCTGTGGTTTGAGGAGGAGGAGGAGTCGTGGGTGCTTTGCCCCCCACATCATGCTAGCTAAGCATCCATTCTCTCTTGGGTGGGTCCTCTAACCTGTCCTCAAACATTTTCCATAGTTCTAACATAGCTAATCGGTTAATTCATGTTTTGCCTTCATATGCATCATTAAAAAATACATGGGGAAGAGGGAGGACCAAATCTGACCCTCATGCCCTCCACACGATTCTCGACACAAAGGCTATCCGGGAGTGGTGTGCCACCAATGATCTCTGCCTTAATGCCAGTAAGACGGAGATTCTCCTCATCGGCACACATGCACCCTCCTATTCGTCACTCTCTGGCTGGCCTCCCTTGGCCCTCTTTTTGCTCCCACCTTTAAGGCTAAGAACCTTGGGGTCATCTTTGACTCCACACTCTCCTTTTCTCCTCACATGTCTGATGTCTCTAAGAAGTACAAATACCAACTGCACCTCCTCTGAGGTATTCTTCCTTTCCTCTCCTTCCCCAGAAGCTCACTATCTCTGGAGCTCTGGTTCTCTCTAGGCTGAACTACTGCAACAGCCTCTTTCTAAATCTGCCGGCTTCTACTCTCTGCCCTACGCAACTCATCCAGAGACTTGTCCTTGGCCTCAAGCCCAGGGATCGTGTCTCTCCAGCACTGAAATCTCTGCATTGACTCCCAGTGGCTACAAGGCTTAAGTTCAAGACAGTGTGCATTGTCCATAAGGCCATCTGGGGCCTGGGTCCTCAATACCTCCAACTCTCTCTTCATAAATACCTTCCTACTCGAGCTCTTCGCTCCTCCACCTCCAAATCCCTCAGGGTCAGTCGCTTCTCCAAGCAACGAGTTGGTTGTAGATCTCTTTCTTCGGCTGGGGCCTCCCTCTGGAACAGCCTCCCTGCCTCTCTGAAACTTGAGGAGAACCATCTCTGGTTCTGGAAGCACCTCAAGACCTTCCTCTTTGCTTCGGCCTTCTCTCTTCCTCTCCCCTGCTGATTTCCTGTCTGATACTGCACTGGTCACCTGGCGACCCTCTGATTTCGGGCCCAGGTCCCTGCCTTGTAAGATCGTTGTCTCTGTCCTCCCTCTGTTCCCACTTCCTTGCCTCGTCGTGCCTTGAAACACTTGTGTATAGGCACGTTACAAATGCCTTATCATATCATATCATTCTGCTGCACTGGTGCTTGCTGTGCTGTTTGTGGTGGCTGTGCGTGTCCCAGTGCTTGTCATGTATACACCATGAGCTGTTGTGACTGTACTGGTGCATACTGCTCTGGCGCCATTTGTGGCGCATGCATCTGCATGTGATCCTGGGCATTATACTCGGAATGCTCGGCCTGGTATGTCGGTTGGTATGTTGCCCCCCCCCCTCCATTCTGCTGCATTCTACCTCTTTTTCCATATGTTTGTGATATGTGGCCCACCCTGCCACACGTCCAGCATTGTGGTGCACCACCTGTGGGTCTAGGCTGTCCTCCGTTAAACTTGTCTCCACCTTACTGCACTGCGTACCCATCTCCTCTCCCCCTGGGAATCCCTCCTCTTCCCCATGGCCAATAATTGGCATCACCTCAACCTGCAAAACTTATCCCTGCAACCTGCTGTCGGTTCTGCGTGTTCTGAGTCACTACTCCCTCTCTGCATGTCAATGTCATGATGCTTACCCCCGGGGAGCCAGACCAAGTTCAGCAACCCCGGAAGCAGGCATCATGTTACCCCAAGCAAGCCCAACAACCCCTGCTAGGGGCTATTTGGGTGCAGTCCTGGCACCTATGGCGCCAAGCTCATATGGAGAGTCAGTCCTGGCGCCATAGGCGCCAGGCTCATAGATTAAAACTTACCTGATGCAGACCATGCTGCAAACTTACCTGATGCAGACCATGCTGCAAGAGCTCCAAGCCAAAAGAGGCTTGGAAGGGACTATTTTACCTAGGGACTATTTTTTTACTCGGGTGGGGCTGGGGAGGAATACTTACCTGGGACTACTTTGGAGGCTATTTAAACCATGCCCGAAGAGCAGCACACGCTTCGCGTTATTTTGCATCCAGCAGCGTAACGCTCACCGTGCCTGCAAGTCTGCATCCAGTCTTCTGCCACGCCCGCCTCGAGTTTGGAGCTCCTAGACAAAGGGAGAAAGAAGGAGAAAAGGTTAGAACAAGAGCAATACCTTTGATCCTTACCTGAATTCCTGATTCATCGCGCCTTCGAGCTGGAAGAAAGAAGTTATTTCATGCGCGTCGCCTCCCCTTCTGCAGTGCCGCGCTGAACTCACCGGCCTTCGCAGCATCTTCACATTTCACCACATCCTCCTGCATGTTCCCACCGCACTCTGGCACCAAAGTAGAAGACAAGAACAGCAAGGTAAGCCAAGGGAATACAAAGAGGAATACCCCCCATAGACTTACCTTATTTTACCACCAGTGGTACTATTCTTCTTCACGGGTCGGCGCAGCTTCCACTGCATCCTAGCCAAATCCCGGCCCCTAAGGGGAAACAAAAGGACAGCAAGGTGAAACAAGGGACTAACAAGGGGAACCCTCCTCACCACAAAAGACTTACCTGATTTTACCGCCAGAGGCATTATTCCCCGAGACTTCATACTTTCTCTCAGCGTCTGAATAAGGGAGCAAGCAACAGGTTACATATGGACATTACTTTATCGAACTGTGTTGGATAATACAAATCCTTACCAGAACATTACCGGTTGCCACGAGGAACTCTTCAGTAAGGTCAAGCTGCAACCTGCAAGGAATCGGAGAAGAGTGAAAGTCAGGCATTTGAACTCTTACGAACTACATACTTATGGCATCTTGCCGGGAATATCGTAGTCAATATTGTCCTGGAACTCACCAATTCCTTCGAGCCAGTGAAGCAACTGGTTATCTACGCGCCCCTGCGCTCAATGCAGGATGGAGAGCTCATCTTTTCAAATCATCAGGTGAGACTATAAGAGGGGACATCCAAGGTTATCAGTGGGGAGAACAACGGGGTGGGGGGATTTACGCTCAACTCCACGGGTGGTTAATTCCCTTTCTCCACTTGCAGAAGAATATTCCTACGGGCCAAGCAAACAAAGCTAGGTGGGCCAGTCCAGTCTGTCATCTCGGCCCTAGGCGTCACATTGGTGGAGATCGCAGCAGTCCAGTCCAGATCGACGCCTCTGTGGGAACCAGGTGAGCGTAACAGAACGCAATGCCTACCCACAAATTCCCACCCGGGCGTTATGGATACCTCAGAGACTGACCAATTGGCCCAATTACTAGGGGAACTGAGGGCTGAAGTGCATTCCGCCCGTCAAGAAACCAATGCTCTTAGGAGGGAACTGATTTTGTTAAAGGAGCGAACTGATGACCTTGCTAGGCAACTATTGCAAAGCCAGGCTGGACAAGCACCCCTACCGGATTCCGGGGGAAATCCAGCTCCTGTGTTATCGAGTAAACCTGTGCAAATAAACCTACCTGGAAATATTCCATTAGCTCCACCCAAACGCTTCGCTGGAGATCCCAAAAGGTTTGCCGTGTTTATGAACCAATGCCGCTTGCACTTTTTATGCAGACCTGGAGCCTTCCCAAACGATCAAGCCAAGGTAGCATTTGTATTGTCATATCTCAGCGGCAGTGCAGCTGATTGGTCAATTCCACTAGTTTCTCAGGATGACCCAATTCTTAGGGATTTTCAGGGCTTTCAAACGAGCATGGAAAGACTATTTGCCCGGCAGTCCCAAGGACAGGCCCTGGATAACAAACTTTTGTCCCTACGACAGGGTAACCAGGACCTTCTATCTTACATTGCGACCTTTAATAGGTTGATAGTGGAAACTGGATGGCCTGAGGTAAAACGAATCACGTTATTTCATCGAGGGCTTCGAGGAGAACTCAAGGATGTCTTGGCTCAAGTCATGAACCCACCTCAAGACTGCGCTGAATCTATAGACTTAGTCGTCCAGTTAGATCATACACTTCAGAACAGAAAGACTGATCGAGCCAAGTTTGAGAACAGGGTGTTGGTCAAAACCCACGCTAACCCCAAAGGAGCAGAGGCTTCAGAACCCATGCAAATCGGAGGGGTTAAAGGACCCTTAACCCAGAAGGAAAGAGAAAGGAGATGGCAAATGCAATTGTGTCTATATTGTGGAACTTCTGGGCATTTTCTATGGGATTGCCCTGTAAAACCGCCCAAGAAGGTGGTAGGAGCTGCTGATAAAAGCCATATGGAGTCAGACTCGGGAAACGACCACGCCGACAAGCGTAGAGGTCCACTTGTCGAGCTTAAAGAAGGATACTCAGACCTCGCATTTCATCATACCAATGGTCCTCGTAGATCCAGGGCAGCCATCGCATATGCACGCAGTAAGGGCATATATTGATAGCGGGGCCATAGGAAACTATGTGGACTACGAATTGGCTTCCAGGATGAATCTGCTTCTCTTCCGAAAAACCACCTCAGATGTCATCATCACAGCTGATGGAACTGAAATTGCCTCTGGGCCTGTAACTCATTCCACCGCAGAGATGACATTATTGGGTCCGGATGGGCATCGAGAGGCTATTGTGTTTGATCTAATCAAGGCCCCACAGTTCCAAATAATACTGGGGATACCTTGGTTGGAAACACATAATCCTTGTATTGATTGGCGAGAGAAGAGAATAACCATCCCGGATTGTGCGCAAACCTGTTACCCAAAGAAAAATCTGAGCGCAGGCCTGGCCACAGTAACCACAGCAGTCATGCAACTACCTCCTGAATACCAAGAATTCCAGGATGTCTTCCAAAAAGAACAGGCAAACACCTTACCTCCTCACAGATCGTACGATTGCCAAATCGATCTCATACCCGGTGCACAACGCCCTTGTAGCAGGATCTATGCTCTTACGGAACCTGAGAACCTTCACCTACGACAATACTTAGACCAGTACCTTGCCAATGGCTTTATTCGCCCATCTAAGTCCCCTGCATCTTCAGCTTTGTTCTTCGTGCCCAAAAGGGAAGGTGACCTCAGAACGTGCATAGACTACCACGCATTGAACCAGATAACTGTTAAGAACCGATACCCATTGCCTCTGATCCCTGAACTACTAGACCAAGTGAAGGACGCTTGCATATACACTAAATTAGATCTCCGGGGGGCATACCATCGGATACGTGTAAAAGAGGGCGACGAATGGAAGACTGCTTTCCGCACTAAGTATGGGTTACTCGAATACCAGGTGATGCCTTTCAGGTTGTGCAATGCACCTGCAGTCTTCCAATACTTCATGAACGATGTCCTTCGTGAACTCATTGACATTTGTGTTGTATATATCGATGATATTCTAGTATACTCCTCTTCAAAATCTGACCATGTGAAGCACGTCCGAGCAGTCCTTGAGAAATTGCGCCAGCACAAACTATATGCAAAACTAGAAAAATGCGTTTTTTCATGCCACAGAAGTAGAATTCCTTGGGTTTATCCTGACCCCAAAGGGAGTCCGAATGGACTCACGAAAGGTGGACGCGATCCTTAAAGGCATGGTCTAGTAAAACATTTTATTTAAAAAATAGATAGGCAACATAAGAAAAAAAAATACTAGCATTTTCTTTTTCAAAACTTTCCATGTAAAATTTTGAGCTATTCAAGCTCAAAATTCGCAAAAGCAAGCACATGGGCGCATCCATTTTGCTACCGCTGGGTGGCTTTCCCTTCATTAGTGCTGTACGCAGAGGACGGGGACCGGAGACCAGAGCAGGAAAGCTGCAGCTGAATCTCGGTAAGTGCTATTTATTTTTTTTTAAAAATAAGCACTAGCTGGAGGAGCCCGGAAAACTTAGAAATAAAACCGCAGCTTTAAAAACGTTGTATTTATGTTTGCGGTCGCTTTTGAAGTGACCGCAAACATAAATACAACGTTATTGTGTTGGAAAACGCTGCAGTTTTTCTTTCCAAGTTTCTCAGGCTCCTCCGGCTCGGAGGAGCCTGAGAAACTCGGAAAGAAAAACCGCAGCGTTTTCCAAACATTGTGTTTACATGCCGCGTAGTGTTTCTGCCTACAGCTGATTTCCCATTTGGGGCTCTCGGGCTCCCCGTGGGGAGCCCGAGAGCCCCAAATGGGAAATGCTAAATGCTGCGTTGTTTCTGCCTGAATCTGCTTTCCCATTTGGGGCTCTCGGGCTCCCCGGGAGCCCGAGAGCCCCAAATGGGAAAGCAGATTCAGGCAGAAACAACGCGGTTGTTTTCCGCAATGCTGCGTTGTTTCTGCCTGAATCTGCTTTCCCATTTGGGGCTCTCGGTCTCCCGGTGGGGAGCCCGAGAGCCCCAAATGGGAAAGCAGATTCAGGCAGAAACAACGTGGTTGTTTTCCGCAATGCTGCGTTGTTTCTGCCTGAATCTGCTTTCCCATTTGGGGCTCTCGGTCTCCCGGTGGGGAGCCCGAGAGCCCCAAATGTGAAAGCAGATTGAGGCAGAAACAACGCAGTTATTTTCCGCAATGCTGCGTTGTTTCTGCCTAAATCTCCTTTCCATTTGGGGCTCTCGGGCTCCCGGTGGGGAGCCCGAGAGCCCCAAATGGGAAAGCAGATTCAGGCAGAAACAACGCGGTGGTTTTCCGCAATGCTGCGTTGTTTCTGCCTGAATCTGTTTTCCCATTTGGGGCTCTCGGGCTCCCTGTGGGAGCCCGAGAGCCCCAAATGTGAAAGCAGATTGAGGCAGAAACAACGCGGTTATTTTCCGCAATGCTGCGTTGTTTCTGCCTAAATCTGCTTTCCCATTTGGGGCTCTCGGGCTCCCCGGGAGCCCGAGAGCCCCAAATGGGAAAGCAGATTCAGGCAGAAACACAACGCGGTTGTGCTAGAAAATGCCGAGGATTTTTTTTTCCGAGTTTCTCAGGCTCCTCCGAGTCAGAGGAGCCTGAGAAACTTGGAAAGAAAAACCGCAGCATGTTCCAACACAATAATGTTGTATTTATGTTTGCGATCGCTTCAAAAGCGACCGCAAACATAAATACAACGTTTTTAAAGCTGCGGTTTTATTTCTAAGTTTTCCGGGCTCCTCCAGCCCAGAAAACTTAGAAAAAAAACCCCAGTTAGTGCTTATTTTTAAAAAAAAATAAATAGCACTTACCGAGATTCATCTGCAGCTTTCCTGCTCTGGTCTCCGGTCCCCGTCCTCCGTGTACAGCACTAATGAAGGGAAAGCCACCCAGCGGTAGGTTTTGTTTACTACAGCTGGCTGGCTTTTCCTTCATTAGTGCCGCAAAAGCAAAAGCCAGCACAGGAGTGCATCCATTTCACAAAATGGATGCGCCCATGTGCTTGCTTTTGCGAATTTTGAGCTTGAATAGCTCAAAATTTTACATAGGAAGTTTTAAAAAAGAGAATGCTAGTATTTTTTTTTATGTTGCCTATCTATTTTTTAAATAAAAATTTTTACTAGACCATGCCTTTAAGTGGCCATCACCAAGTTCAGTTAAAGGAGTACAAAGTATGCTCGGCTTTGCCAATTTCTACCGCAGATTCATCCCAGATTTTTCACATGTTGTACATCCCATCACAGCACTCTTGCGAAAAAATAAACGCTTTATGTGGACTGAAGAAGCTGAAAATGCCTTCCAAGAGCTGAAAGCGAAATGCCCGTCTGCACCTGTATTAAAGCATCCGCGCCCTGAATTTCCATACATAGTGGAAACTGATGCATCCAGTCTAGCCATGGGAGCTGTCCTGTCTCAAAAGGACCCTGAAACTGGTCAGCTTCACCCAGTAGCGTTTTGGTCCACAAAGTTCTCGGCACCTGAGTTAAACTATGCAGTAACCGATAAGGAGTTATTAGCCATTAAATCCACCTTCAAGGCTTGGTGGCACTATCTTCTCGGTGCCAGGCATACCATTACTGTGATCACCGGAACTTACAGTATTTAAAGACAGCCAAGGCCCAATCGTCACATCAACTCCGATGGGCATTGTTCTTTGCCGAGTTCGATTTTGTGATAACCTATCGACCAGGTTGTAAGGATGTAAAGCAGATGCCTTATCCCGAATAGGGATGGGAGAGGCAGAAGTGAACCCTGAACCAGTACCTATAATTCCAGAACAAAGGATTCTTGGCATGACTACTCTACAGACCATAGAGGACATTCAGGTAAAGATCCAGCAACTCTTTGATTCTACAGCCTTGCAGGACTGGGTAAAGAAAGGCCCGGACTACTCTGTCACCAATGATATGCCTTATTACCAAGGACGGCTATTTCTGCCACACAAGGAACTACAAGAGCTAGTAATTTCCCACTATCATGATACCCTAATGGAGGGGCACCCAGGTATTGCAAAAACTGAAGCTAAAATTAAAAGACAATTCTGGTGGCCCACCTGGCGAAAGGATATTAAATCATTTGTGATGTCTTGTGGCATTTGCGCCCAAATCAAAAGTCAAAAGAAAAAACCAGCTGGACTCTTACAACCTTTAGACAATCCGCCTACACCATGGCACACCTTATCGTTAGACTGTATTACTGATCTACCCCCATACAATGGATTTATCACCATTCTAGTAATTGTGGATCTTTTTTCCAAGATGGCCCACTTTATTCCTTTAAAGGGATTACCTTCTGCTTCAATCCTGGCCAAGGAGTTCCTCGAAAACATTGTTCGCATACACGGATTTCCGTCCGTATTGGTCTCTGACCGGGGCAGTCAATTCATTTCACATTTTTGGAAAAAATGCTGTCAATTGGCGCAAATTGATGTGAGGTTATCGACCAGTCACCACCCCCAGACCGATGGTCAAACGGAGAGGACCAACCAGACTCTCGAACAATACCTGCGTTGTATGTTACATCAGACACAGAGTAATTGGAAAGACATTCTTTGGATCGCTGAATATGCATACAATAATTCAGTACACTCTGGAACTGGACAAAGCCCCTTTTATACCTTATATGGGCACCATCCTCGAACCTCAGACCTTGACTCACCCCAACACTTAGAAATGCCCGCAGTGGACCATCTGCACACTACGATTACACAAGCCTTTAAGGAAGCAACTACACATTTAAATCAGGCGAAAGAAAAATACAAGAAAGATGCTGATCGGCATAGAAGTGATTCTCCACAATACCAAATAGGGGGCCAAGTATGGTTAGCCACAAAACATATACCACTAAAGGGGACACAGACCTTTAACCCCAGATATTTCGGACCTTACTCTATTAAGGCCATTATCAACCCGGTGGCTGTCAAGTTGGACTTACCTGCTAATATGCGAATTCATCCCGTCTTTCATGTGTCACTTTTGAAGCCAGTACAACCAGGGACAAGACTAACCAAGCCACGAGACCCCATCCTTGTAGACGGAGAACCCGAATTTGAAGTTAAGAACATCCTGGACACCAAGCTGATAAAGTCAAAACTTTTTTATTTAATCGACTGGAAAGGTTACGGACCACAGGAAAGGTCATGGGAACCTAGTGACCATGTTCATGCACCCCGATTGTTGAAAAAATTCCACCGAAATTTCCCAGACAAACCGAAACCACAGGGAAGAACGACTTTAGGAGGGGCCTTGGGGGGGAGTGCTGTCATGATGCCTACCCCCGGGGACCCAGACCAAGTCCAGCAACCCTGGAAGCAGCCATCAAGTTACCCCAAGCAAGCCCAACAACCCCTGTTAGGGGCTATTTAGGTGCAGTACTGGTGCCTATGGCGCCAAGCTCATATGGAGAGTCAGTCCTGGGGCCATAGGCACCAGGCTCATAGATTAAAACTTACCTGATGCAAACCATGCTGCAAACTTACCTGATGCAGACCATGCTGCAAGAGCTCCAAGCCAAAAGAGGCTTGGAAGGGACTATTTTACCTAGGGACTATTGTTTTACTCGGGTGGGGCTGGGGAGGAATACTTACCTGGGACTACTTTGGAGGCTATTTAAACCACGCCCGAAGAGCAGCACACGCTTCGCGTTATTCTGCATCCAGCAGCGTAATGCTCACCGTGCCTGCAAGTCTGCATCCAGTCTTCTGCCACGCCCGCCTCGAGTTTGGAGCTCTTAGAAAAAGGGAGAAAGAAGGAGAAAAGGTTAGAACAAGAGCAATACCTTTGATCCTTACCTGAATTCCCGATTCATCGTGCCTTCGAGCTGGAAGAAAGAAGTTATTTTATGGGATTCACCTCGTCTGCTGCAGCGCCGCACTGAACTCACGGGCCTTCGCAGCATCTTCACATTTCACTGCATCCTCCTGCATGTTCCCGCCGCACTCCAGCACCTAAGGAGAAGACAAGAACAGCAAGGTGAGCCAAGGGAATACACAGAGGAATACCCCCCATAGACTTACCTGATTTTACCACCGGTGGTACTATTCTTCTTCACGGGTCGGCGCAGCTTCCACTGCATCCTAGCCGAACCCCGGCCCCTAAGGGGAAAGAAAAGGACACCAAGGTGAAACAAGGGACTAACAAGGGGAACCCTCCTCACCACAAAAGTCTTACCTGATTTTACCGCCGGAGGCATTATTCCCCGAGACTTCATACTTTCTCTCAGCGCCTGAATAAGGGAGAAAGCAACAGGTTACATATGGACATTACTTTATCGAACTGTGTTGGATAATACAAATCCTTACCAGAACATTACCGGTTGCCACGAGGAACTCTTCAGTAAGGTCAAGCTGCAACCTGCAAGGAATCGGACAAGAGTGAAAGTCAGGCATTTGAACTCTTACGAACTACATACGTACGGCGTCTTGCTGAGTCAATATTGTCCTGGAACTCACCAATTCCTTTGAGCCAGTGAAGCAACTGGTTATCTACGCGCCCCTGCGCTCAATGCAGGATGGAGAGCTCATTTTTTCAAATCATCAGGTGAGACTATAAGAGGGGACATCCAAGGTGATCAGTGGGGAGAACAACGGGGTGGGGGGATTTACGCTCAACTCCACGGGTGGTTAATTCCCTTTCTCCACTTGCAGAAGAATATTACTACGGGCCAAGCAAACGAAGCTAGGTGGGCCAGTCCAGTCCGTCATCTTGGCCCTACGCGTCACATTGGTGGAGATCGCAGCAGTCCAGGCCAGATCGATGCCTCTGTGGGAGCCAGGTGAGCGTAACAGTCAACATCACCCCTTCCATTATATACCTTGACAGTTTTTTCGGAACTAACTTCGCTTCTTCCTGCTTTCATTCATCGCATTTCTTTCTCGCTTTTTCCTGCATTAGCCGGCAATAATGCACTAAAGTCAACTGAATTTCTGACCATGGCTTTGCTTGCATTTCCACTAATTTTATTTAATTGCTTGTGTATCTGCTCTCGAAGCCTTTGGCTTAGTATGTGATAAACTAGACCCACTGTTTTATCCCACAGCTCTCTCGTCTCAAGACCCAACTTTCCTGTATCTCCTGAATATAGTGAAGCGGGTCTTACACCTCACGCATTTTGCATGCCATAATCGCACTTATGTCAGATGTGTCTGGGTACTGCATTCTCAGAGCCTACCATACGGCTGCTCTGCAGTTAGTGAACGATGCTCCATCGTGCGCTGTGTCTATGCTCTACCGCTGGCCTTCCATCCAGTTTCATCAATATCTGTCCGCGCACCCACTCATTTGGCAGGACTGTCACCTCATTGTCCCCAGTGTGTCCCTAAACCATCTTGTCGCTCCCAGTCACCCCTAGTCAATTTCGCTTGCAGGTCACTGCGCTCCTTGTGTTAATCAATCAAAGTCCCTGTTTTCTTATTCGCCAGCTTCGCACCACTAGATGTGTCTTCGCTACTATACTCAGGAGGTGCATAAACGGGATTGCTGTATCCTGCCGCTGCTTTTAATTTCTTCAAGCAGTAGAATCCCTGGCCTACAGTCGGAAAGGTCTGTGGTTTGAGGAGGAGGAGGAGTCGTGGGTGCTTCGCCCCCCACATCATGCTAGCTAAGCATCCATTCTCTCTTGGGTGGGTCCTCTAACCTACCCTGAAACATTTTCCATAGTTCTAACATAGCTAATCGGTTCATTCATGTTTTGCCTTCATATGCATCATTTAAATACATGGGGAAAAGTGTGAGGAATAAGGGCTGGAAGCGCACAGGAGTAACACGTTTTGTTTCTTAAACCTCCTAGGCAAGTACGGAGGCAAGAGTACAATTCCCAGCAAGTCACGGGGGGCTTGTAGTTCAAGTCTCGGCCACAGGTGTATGTCATGTGCGCGTTGCCAGCTGCAGTGATTGTGAGCAGCATAAAGGGCAACGGCGCATAAATCAGGTGTGGCTTATTAACAATCTGGGTGCGGTTGGTGTGAGGAGCAGGTCGATGGAGCGCTACGGAGCCATGGACGGTGAAGCTCTGTCCCGTTAATTGCAGCAACAAAGCTTCGCACGATGGACCATTGAAGCCGCCAGTGTTCGCTCGCACCGTGCAGAGCAGGCAGACCGGCTGCGACTCACAGTGTGCTACAAACACTCCGAGGTGTCCCGTGGACCCTCGGAGATCAGATAAATGCTGCAGCCATTGTGGAGTGGGGCTCATTATGTACTTTCTTTCACCTGCATTGGATTTGTCCTTGGCAATCACGGAAGGTCTGAGTTGGTTGCTGATAGTGGGTTTGTTACCATGATGCGAGAACTTCACTGAGTGCTTATGTGGGCATAATCTCGCCTGTTTAAACTTCAAGGACATGAAGTTACGTGTTTGTGTATTGCATCAAGCTTGCCTTACGGGCCATGTGTTTTGTCCTTCATTTATGGGGAAATTCCCTTTGTCCTGTGTTCATCCCGCTTGCTACTACATGTGAATGTTTGCTTCTCTGTGTTTTCTTTTAAGTCAAGTGCATACGTATTAAGGTGTGTCTTCGGTTATGCTTTAGGATGTTTAGGTATTAAGGAAACAGGAACCAGACAGGAAGGGTTCTTTCCCAGTGCTTCCCCCTACCTATCCAACTTAGGTTTGCCCTGACCCTTTTTCCGGTTTTCCTAACTTCCCCTACCCAATCCACAACCTCTCCCTAACTCCTCTTCCCCCCACTGGCTGCCACGTGGTGTCCTGTGTACTACTTCAGGCACCTGTGCCAACCACGGTGGGAGGGTCAAATTCATTCGGCTTCTGTGGTTCGGGGAAGAGTGTCAAGTCCTCTCCTCCCTCGTTGTAAGTGTGTTTTGACAAAGAGGGAGGACCAAAAGAAAAGACAGATGTGCCTCACTTTTAAGCTTATCACTGCAATCATCAATATATCACAGGTGTGAGAAACGGTATTCGCTCAGACAGCCATTTAGACCATGCCCAATTGACGATTTGGACGGCATGGAAATGAAATCGATCGAGCAAGTCGACTGACCACAAAACCAGAACTCAATGAAGTCATCACTGACAACATGACATAACCGCACTTATACATAAAGTACATATTCATTCATTCATGAATCTACGTGAACATGCACCAGTTTCTTGCACATAGGCACGGAGCACATGCTTATGACCCATGTAGGCGGAAGACGGACACACCTACATATCTCTACATATTCATATATTTTGTAAAAGCTGAACCCGCGAGATGCAAAATATTCATATATTTAGCTTGCACATGCTTGACTGCCACTAACATGGAGAAACCATGAGAAACAATATAGAAGCAAGATTGGTCTCTGAAGTGAATGAGAAAGGAGAGACAGGTTTTGGGTACATGGAAAAGCTGACATGATCGCTGCTGCCTGAGGTGTGTAGAAACGATGCACCAGTCAAGGACAAGTGGAGACGGGAAAGTTCCAGTTACCAACGCAATGAGCTACCTGAAGAAAATGAGGCTAAAATCCTCATAATTACAAGCAGGACAGCTCCATTCCATGGTCTCAACACACGTGACATAGCAGAACAGGACAATGCCCATTTAGCCAAGGTAGACGGAGAAGGCTGTTCCCATTGAACCAGAGGAGAGAGGTTACAAGTGTTGCATATGAACTGCAAACTGAATACACTCTCACAGGCTTAGGTGATCAGAGATGGCAACATTAGAGAACACGTTGCAACTGCATGTTCATTCCCATTACCTTGAAAAGATACACTTAGGGCCTCATCACCAGCTGGGCGGTATCTGGGCATAATTACTGCCGAGCGTTATTAGAGCTAACATCAGGATTAGTCGTGCAGAAACTGCCTTTTCACGAGTCGGCGGACACGCGCACACATCCCTGGCATTAACCTGACTACTGCTTGATCCAAATAATGCTAACACCCGAATTCCCAGCCTAAATATCACTAGTGCTGCCGGCAGCCGATATCGCGCAGTAACACTGTATAGTAACAGTGCATAGGAAATGTGTAGCTGCCGGAATGGGAAATATTGCAGTGGCCATTTTGGAAATCACAATCCATTAAAAATGGGAGCTCCTGGTAGCCATCAAGAGCAACTGAAGTCAAAAAATGTCACAGGAGCATGCAAAGGGCAAGTCAGCCCAGGATCGGATCTGTAAGCCGAAATGTACAGTGTCTGAGCTCAACGTCCTTGTGGAGGAGGTGTTATAATGGGCTGTACGGGCACAACACAAAAAAATATTGTTCAAAGCTGTGCAACCACATCTGGGGCACCATCAGCAAGAAGGTGTCTGCAGTCGGCTGCGTCCACAGGGATTGGGAAGACTGCAGGAATCGCTTTAACGTCCAGGGCATCCTAGACGAGCACCGGACAGACTGCATGGCAACCGGTGGAGCATCACCACCACCACCGGAGCTCCTGCCATGGGAGGAGTGCTGCAGCAGCAACATAGACATGGCAAGGATAGAGGGAGTTGGAGGATCGGAGGCAGGCGCTGCCACCCAGGAGGCCGAAGGTGAGTCACCCCCCCAAATAACAAATGTAATGTGAACATCCCACCACACCATCCCCCAGTGAGAATTCCCATGAGCCGGGCATTGTGACTGGGTGCAGTGTATGTGAACCACCAGAGGCACCCACAGCATCACCCATGTGCCAGTGCACCTAGGACACCACTGTGCGCCTCAGCTGTGGGGGAAGGCAACCAAGGGACACATCCAAGTGCCATGCAACACACAGCCATGGCCTGGGCACAGCAGTGCACCGTTGCCAACTGGCCATGTAAACCAGATGCTTGCCAGACAATAAATGTCTATGCCAACAATCAACCCCTGCCTTGCCACCACTGGGAAGCCACATTCCCAAGTGTGGGCCCCCTCCCGCACCATGCCGCATATATACCAACCCACTGCAGAGTCCAACCACCTCCTGAAACCTCTCCCCTCTAAGTACTGCTATGCATGCCAAAGAATGTGAGCGAATGTGACCTAATGCCATCCCCTATGTCCCCTTCAGGCATGCAGGCATCACCTGAGTCATCCAGGGAGGGTGAGGGCACAGGGCCATCCCATCGAGTACCCACCCACAGCTCCACCAGCACCCTGCGAAGGGGCCGAAAGCCAGAAAATCCAAATGCCTGCCTACATCCAATCTACCTCCACCACCCCCACCGACGAGTCCCACCAGGGATCCCCTCACGAACGTCACAATGCAGGCTGCTACAGCGCTCTCCGAATCCGGTACACATGGGAAGTGGCCACGTACCCAGTAAATGGACTGTGCACTGTCGGCCTGAGGGGAAATCACATGGCCACATGGTTAGGTGGGGGGAGGGGGAACTGTGTGCTGGAGAGTTGGTGGTGGGTGGGGGAAGGGGAGACTGTGTGCTGGGGAGATGGTGGTGGGTGGGGGTGGGCGGCTGTGTGCTGGGGAGTAGGTGGTGGGGTGGAGATGGATGGAGTTAGTTTCACAATTATTAAGGCCCGTTGAAATCTGAAAGAATGCAAGGATGATCATGATTGTGTGCCATACTTGCCAACCCTATCGATTTAGTCAGTAGGATACCGCTTTTTAAGCAGTCCTACCACCTAACGATTTATTGGCAACAAATACCGATTTTTAAACATTATTATTATTATTTTTTGTAATTATTTTTTTTTTTGGCCACGCCAGCTTGCGGGAGTCTTTCAAGCACTCCCCCGAGCTGGCGTAGCGGGAGAAGGTGCAGCATGCAGGCTTTTGATGTAAAAGGCAGCCACAGTAGCAGGCTAAATGCATCCCTCCGCCACGGGTGCCTTTGACAAAAGGTGCCATTAGCACCCCACCACGCCGGCTCGGGGGAGTCTTTCAAGGGCTCCCCCGAGCTGGTGTAGCGGTAGAAGGCACAGCATGCATGCTATTGATGTAAAAGGCGCCCACGGCGGCGGGCTAAATGCGCCCCTCCGCCGCGGGTGCCTTTGACAAAAGGCGGCATTAGCCCCCACTATGCCAGCTCGGGGGAGTCTTTCAAGGGCTCCCCCGAGCTGGCGTAGCGGAAAAAGGCACGGCATGCAGGCTTTTGATGGAAAAGGCGCCCATAGCGGCAGGCTAAATGTGCCCCTCCGCCGCGGGTGCCTTTGACAAAAGGTGCCATTAGCCCCCCACCACGCCAGCTCAGAGGAGTCTTTCAAGGGCTCCCCCAAGCTGGCTTGGTGGCAGAAGGTGTGGAAGGCACCTCATTGTCATTGAATGCACCCGCGGCGGCGGGCTCATTCAATGACAATGGGCTGCTGACGCGCCCTATTCCTATCATTACCTCCTCGCCTGACTATTTTTGAAACTTTAAGCTTCCTACAGATTTTTGGTCACAGAATGTTGGCATGTATGGTGTACTAGTGCTCTTTATTCAAAATGTGCAGGTCGTGTTCTGAGTCCAGTCACTGTGCTAAAAATGATTATCGATCAGTGCCTGTCGGGCCAGCCTCCTCTCCCTCACCCCATCCCTGTTCAAATTCTGAATATTCAGCCCTTACGCACTGTGGGCATTCCTGTGAGCAACAGGGCCATGCAATGTGTATGTGTGATGGGTGTCTGTCCTTCCTATTTCATGACATGCATTATTGTCCTGTACATACACCCTGTGTTGTTGAGGTGGCTTTGCAGTGGCGGCTGACAGTTAACTGCACATGGGATGGCTGCTGTGGCATGGGTGGACACAGCACAACAGGTAAGGGGGTGCATGTGCCACTTTTGCTCATCATGAATAGGCATGTACTGACATTTTGGACTTATAATATGGTGTAGGAATATTCCCTTCAATTATTGTGCAAGGGACACCGGGAGCCTTGTGCCCCGTGTTCCCCCTGCACCACTCCTTCGATAGGGTTGGGCTAGCGGTGCATGGAGTCCCACAGGATGGGGCTACTGTTATGACTGCCTGATATGGGGAAGTAGGCATTTGTCTTTTGATGTGCCTGTATCACTAGATGATGATAAATGTTCATTACACCAACAATTTAGTTCAACGGTTGATACTTGTTTCAATGCACTAATGGGATACTCTCTCTGTGATGTTAATGTACATGTTAAGTCCTCAGTATTCATTTCACACAGTACTTTAGGGAGGGGTATCCTCTCACTTTGGATTCCTATCTGGGGCCCTGGGTGGACTCGTTGTTGGGTGATGGGGTGTGGATCTGCACTGCAGCACATTCCATGTGCATTCTGGTCATTGTGGTCTGAAGTGTTGTGCATGCAGCAATGTGTGTACATCATCATGTGTGATCGGGTGTGGTGGCTGTGTGCATGCACCCTTGGATGCCCCCCGTTAATGGTGCAGGTTCTGCAGAGATGTTGACAATGCTTCCTATTGCCATGCAATGCTTCCTGTGGCTATAACTCCCTTTTTCTACTCGTGCTTAAACATGCATTTGTATCAGGGTTTGTACTCACCCACTATCCAGGTCCGTTGACCCCTGTGCCTCTCCATGTAGGTCGGCAGTGTGCTGTTGCGTAGCACCATGGAGTCGTGGGTGGATCCATGGTAGCGGACACAGCAGTGGCTGATGATTAGGTCAGGCCCACAGGTCACCTGCACATTCAGTGAGTGATAGTGCTTGTGGTTCTGAAAAGCTGCCTCATGGGCCTGGGGCGCAACCAATGCAATACGGGGGCAGTCGATGGCTGCAATGACGTTGGGGACTTGTGCAAAGCCATAGAAGCGTGCCTTGAGGTCATTCACCTGGGCCCGGACGGTGGGCAGTGCCATGTGCAGGATGACATGGCGTAGCAGGGCCACAGAGTGCTGGAAGATGCCTGTCCCCAGGAACTGCTGGACTGCAACCAGCTTGACCAGTGGCGGCACCGCTGTGCGTACAACAATACTGCTCCCAATGTTGTTTTGTATCATGGCCAGCAGCTCAGTGATGGTCGCCCAATCCAGCCGATACTTGGCGTTACTATCTGGGTGTCACTGGGGGCCCAGTGTGATAGCCTGACCCTGGATAGGTGCACGCCTTGCTGGGGCTGGTCTCCTCCTCCTCCTCATCCTCATCCTCATTCCACCTCCCCTGTACTCCCTGTGCCCTGCCCTGGTTTTCCAGCATCTGTAGCTCCAGGCGGTGCATGTGGAACTGTATGTCAAAGCTCCCAGGAGAGAATGGCAGCATGGTGTTGGAAAGTGTGTTTTGGGACTGGGTGGGTCTTTTGTAGCCCTCTAGTGTGCAGAGTATGCACCTGTGGCTTTATTCCTGGCACGTGGATTCATTTACCTCCAGCTGGAGGCTGGAGTAATTCCAGCTGTATTATTGCCGGTTTTCGGGCAGTAATACTGTTGGAAATGGCGATGATAGGTCTGTGATAATGAGCTGTATTGATGGCAGCATTACCATCGGCTGTAATAACGTCAGCTCTGATACCGCACGCTGTATTAATGCTGGTCCCTTTTGGGCCCGGCACTAATTGTGCAGGGTCATGATCTGGCAGAGCGTTATTCCAGGCAGTAATATCGTTACCACCGCATTGAAGGGCTTCTGCCCAACTCATGATGAGGCCCTTAGTATGGTAACTGTCCAGGATCCCAGGGAATGGGAGGACACATTCTGCCCAATCCAGATTCACCTTTCACGTGTGGATATAATTTGCTGCATGGGCCAATGGTCCCTCTGCGACCCTGCAACATTGTAGATTGACACTAGTAGAAGTGGTTGCAGGGGTATTGCTTCCGGATCCGTGTTCCCGGAATGGGGACTTACCAGGTCATTCCGCCCTTGGTGGGACCGGTAAGTCCCCATTCTGGGAACCATTCCCCATTCCCATTTGAGCCCCCATAGGGCTCAACAGGGATGGAGCTAATAACGGGCCCGCTATTAGCGTGTCCATTATTAGCTCTGATGTCCCTCAACGGGTCCCTTCTTGGACCCGCTAAGGGACCTCATAGTAGGGCGGTAAGGGGTTACCGGCACCGGTGTCCTTACCTGTGCCGGTAATCCCTTACCGCCTACCGTGTAATGAGGCCCAGTAACTTTGCCCCATTCCTGAGTCTTCCGTTCTTGTGCCGGGAGTAGTTGATGGGCCCAAGTGTTCTCTACTGATAAGTGGGCTGACTGATAGAGAACCCCGGCCACGCCTATACAGTGGCCATGTGTTGCAGCACAGATTTGGAAAGACTGCCCTCCCGGGGCCATGGCTTTGCCATTTTGCCATCTGTTTCGCAAATTAATTCTGCGCTATACTTGCATATTTTGTTCTGATATTGCACAAGTGTCTCAGGGGTGTATCCCCCAAGGTGGTGTGTACCTCTCGGACTGCTGATACTTACTTGACCTCAAGTCAGGATTTATTACACCTTTCAATAATTGTCAAGTTAACTGTTCCAATTAACGTCAATTCTTAGTCAATTTCTCCAAAATCACAACACCTCTCAATGTATTGCACCAGCCTCTCCGGCTTCACCAAAACCAACAAGAGCATGCTCCATGCACCGCTCACACTCTTTTCGCTGCCCTCAAAGGCCAAGCTACAATTCCTCCACATGCTCCATGAGCCCAACCCAAATGGTACAACGATTCTTAAAAGCTTCACCACCACCTCGTCCAGTTATGCAAACCAGCATCGTTTCCATGTTTATTCTTTCTTTTGCAAACCATTCCGTGTCCCGCGGTGGGCTTTCACCCTCACGTCAACATGTTATGTCCAATTAACCTTTTATGTGACATCACCAGCCCTAGTACAGAACCCCGATACTTTGAGTGCACTCCCAAATCTCACAATATCCCAAGACACAACAACAAAAATAACCCACGGCCATCATCCTGCTTTTCAATTCACAGGGAATACCAAATCTTAAAAACATGTGGTCCTTCTTCTACACTGGAGCATATTTTCTATTTATTTATTTATGTATTGGTTATTTGTAATGCACACTATACAGCAAAAATTGTGTTTCAAGGCACATCAAGACGGGGGAATAGGGAAGAGGAAGAGGGAAAGAAACAAACAAAATGTTCTGAATAGGTCGTGAGACGATTTTGAACGTGCAAGTGATGAACATGAGAAAGGGTGAGAGGGTGCGGGTGAGAGGTGCAGGAGGGGAGGAGGTGAGAGGTACATAAATAAAAAACAGGTTAAGCAAGTTAACAGAGTGCAGGAACAAGTAGGTAAACTACATTAAGGAGAGACCAGATATGCAATTGTGACAAGTAGGTAAGAGTGGCTGCAGCCTGGAAAAGCCTTGCCTTATGGAATGAGAGCCTACATCAGGCATACAGGCAAGCAACTGTGACTAAGCAGATAGGAGTGACTGCGGCCTGGAAAAGCCTCACCTCATGGAATGAGGGGCTACATCAGGCAAACAGGTAAGCAACTGTGACTAAGAAAACGACATTGGAATAGATGATAAGTGCAGCAACGGACTGCCTCGCCTCGGGGCCAGGGGGCTACATCAGGTAAGCAGGTACATGTAAATAGCAATTTTTGAAAGCCAGACAATCAGATTAAAAAAGACAGTGTGCCTCATAACGACCTCGGCGGTAGCCATGCCGCTACTGGCGGCATGGCTGCCGCCGAAATCGCGTCCAGGTCTGGGTCATCAGAATGAGGAATTACTGGGCCATTCCGAGTTCGGAAGGCCTGGTAATTCCTCCCTCCAAGGACCCGGACCCGGTCCTTCCCCATTCCCATTTCAGTCCCCATAGGGCTGCCGTCTGATCTGCTTGGTGTCCCACTGGGAGAGGGCAGGAATTTCTACGAGGTGGCTCCTGATGACCTTCTCAATATCCATACATGGTTTTCAATCTGGTCCTCACGGGTCGCGACGCATCCCTTCTGGCACGCGGTGGGAAAAACAGTTTGAATTCTTGGGGGTTTTAGCGACCGTCCTCTGTTAGCACTTTAATTAACCAACAAGGCTTAAACATGTCTGTGTATGCTTGTGGTCTCGTGCAGAAGGGATGTGACCAAGCAGTTTGGGGTTGACTGCCCCCTTTGGGCTGGGACCCAGCCTGATTTGCACATGGACTTTCCCTTTTGTAATGGCTTGGCAGGCGAAGAACGATGGTCTGGAGGGTTGCACAGAGCAATGCCAGAGGATGATATTTATTCTAAACCTTCCAGCCATCACCCCTTTTGTTTTGCTATAGTCACCACCTGAATTAAGGCAGGAGAATTTTCAAACTCCCTAATTAGTAGCAAGAGGTACTGGGCCGAGGAAATCCCCTGCACCAAAAAGCATACAACAAATGTTTTACTGTCTTTATTAAAAAATAATCAACAGGGTTTGAGGCATGAAAAATGCAACATTTTCCAGTGCACTGTCTCCTCGATCACAAGTCTGCCGTCCAGGTTTGATGCTGTGTGATGTCACCAATGAAAGATACACCCAAAATACCTAACGGAGATCAGGATTTGCTAGCGAGGTAGTCTACATGTATATTACATTGGGGGTTAGTTCATCGATTGGATAAGGCTACAAACAAAGGGGGTGGAGTCCTGCCTATATAATTACTATTCCTTTGCACTTTATTCTAATGCTGCTATTATTTCTTATAAGGCTGTCTGTCATCATATCATTAACTGGCATCCACTGCCTGGTTGTGTATAAGAACTGCAGTGAGAAACTCTGGGGCTCAGTTTATTATTGATAACTGACCAACTTTTTTTGAAATATATTCAAACTTAAAACAAGAGCACTATACAACATATGGAAGAGTGCGCAGCTAGACTTTCACAGAGTGCAATACATATCATCTCATGAATCTAGACGTTTTACAAATGATGTGTAGGGTACAGCTAGTGAACATCAGACATTTACTTCATGCTAATCTTCATAACAGTACTGAACATAGGTATTGTTTCACGCCTTTACAACTTTTCCCATAATTGGAGAAGCATACAGTAGTCATCAAAGTGTTCATTACTTTCCTGTGTGAACATGAAGTTTCCTAAAACAAAACCGAGTACATTACTTCATGTGGATAGAAGCTCCAAGTGTTGAGAGGTATTCTATATCTTCCTTTGGTGGAAATGTATTCAATGTATTCCATCTAGGTGGTGTGACCTTCAGGAGGTCTATTTTGTACCAAAAGTCAATTATCAGTCAGGCTAGGGTGTGACCTTGTAACAAGTCGACGTCTAGATCTTGAATCAAATCCCTGAAGAGGGGAGAAACCAAAGGGCACCTGCAAGGTTGCGCTGAGGTTCAGAGATGTTTCGGCGTGTGGCGTAGTAAAGCCTTCTTCTGGAGCCAAGGCACTTGAGTCCCTGCAACAAGCAGAAGGGACCATGAGAGACTAATTCATAAAGAACAACTATTGTTTATGAGTACCTTAGTTGAGTATTGCAGCAATGTGTACACATATTAAAACAATAAATTAGAGACTAGTTTACTAAAAAGCACAGTTCCATACTGGTACTGACTTTAATGATAATGGCAACCGATATAGTTCCTATACTGGCTTGTAGAATTGGTATAGGAGGGTAGTGGGCCCATGTAAGGCGAAATGCTGCGGTTAACACATCACCCAGAGATCAAATAGTGTCCCTAAAGCAAGTAAAAAAGAAAGAGAGAAGAAACAATAGTGCGCTTTTAAAGTCATGAGTCCATGGACAACCATGGTTGTATGGCACTAGAGGTCACACTCTGGTTAAAGAGAAAATGTTAGTGTACCTTGGTGTCCTTAGGTGAAGTAGGTAGTGGAGGAAAGTGAACTCTTCTTATTCCCCAGTGTTGAGATTATAGCACGCAGGTTAAGTAGTGCTGGCTGTGAATCTAAGAGAGGCAGAATCGAAAAAAGGGGAGAAAAAATGCTCCCTGTAAGGACTATCAGGGTAATTCATAGAATCCAGCGCACAAGTAGCGCACGCGGCTGGCGCACAGCGTGCGCCTGCGATAGTCTGCGCCAGGCACGTGCGCTAAAACTGATTTCCGCGCACAGCGTATTCATGGATTTCATGCTCCCAAACCAGCCGTGGCGCAGAGAATCGCAGCGAGCCTGCAGCAGCGCCAGTAACGCCCCCAAGAACGCCCTCGCGCAAGGAAAAGCCATCAAAATCGCCAAATCATCGCTAAGGGCTGCGCTAACCCTGGACCACTTCACAGGGCAGGCAAACAAGGAAAGCAAAGCGGGCAATCTTCAAATCAGGAGTACGCGGGAAGTTCTACACGCGACTAGGCAGGGAACGTGAATTACAGGGGTACGCGGGAATTATCACACGCGAACAGCCAGGGAACGCGTATTACAGGGGTACGCGTGAAGTAGAACACGCGATAGGCCAGGGAACGTGTATTACAGGGGTACGCGTGAAGTAGAACACGCGATAGGGCAGGGAACGTGTATTACAGGGGTACGCGGGAATTATCACACGCGAACAGCCAGGGTGCGTGTATTACAGGGGTAGCGGGAAGTTCAACACGCGACTGGCCAGGGTACGTGTATTACAGGGGTACGCGTGAAGTAGAACACGCGATAGGCCAGGGAACGTGTATTACAGGGGTACGCGGGAATTATCACACGCGAACAGCCAGGGTGCGTGTATTACAGGGGTAGCGGGAAGTTCAACACGCGATTGGCCAGGGAACGTGTATTACAGGGGTACGCGTGAAGTAGAACACGCGATAGGCCAGGGAACGTGTATCACAGGGGTACGCGGGAATTATCACACGCGAACAGCCAGGGTGCGTGTATTACAGGGGTAGCGGGAAGTTCAACACGCGATTGGCCAGGGTACGTGTATTACAGGGGTGCGTGGGAATTATCACACGCGAATAGGCTGGGTGGGCCCTCACAGGTGTACCCTGTACACCCTCCACGGCCCCTGCAGGCAGCCCACAAAACAGGGGACTACCCTGCACACCTGATCATGTCCCCCTGCACCCCCATCCACCAGGGGCACCCTCCACCAGGCCCCCACCCATGTCTCCCACCACCCCCACCCCCCAGCAGTGCAGGGGCACCTGCCATCAGGCCCCCACCCATGTCTTCCCCATCCACCAGGGGCACCCTCCACCAGGCCCCCACCCATGTCTCCCACCACCCCCACCCACCAGCACTGTGGGGCACGTGGCCAGCAGGCAGTCAGGCAGCAGCAGATGGCAGGTGGGAGCGTGCTCAGGGCTCTGGGGGACTGTAATTTGGCCTCCTGGCCAGGAGCGTGGTCTTTCGTGTTTGAACGCGTGGACAGCCTGATAGGGAGTGATTTTGCACGTGAAAACCCCACACTCAGCGAATCGCGCGAAAACCCGTCACCAGCATATGTGCGTCTATAGTTACCTGCACGTGCAGTGTCAAAGCGTGTGATTGGTGAAAATGGATCTACACGCAGGAGTGACAAAGCGTGTGATTGGTGAAAATGGATCTACACGCAGGAGTGACAAAGCGTGTGATTGGTGAAAAGTGAGCTACACGCAGGAGTGTCAAAGCGTGTGATTGGTGAAAAAGGATCCACACGCAGAAGTGACAAAGCGTGTGATTGGTGAACATGGGCCAAGCACGTACACGCCGTAAGTGACGCTGTACGTGTGGGCCTGTATATAAGGTAGTGTAGAACACCATTTCCTTGTACGTGCTTTTCGTGGAGAGCGAGTGGGTGAATTCTGTACTTCTTGTCGTTTCACACGCGATTTACTTCACGGCGTTTCCAGTTCGTACTCCCTGTTACCTCTGACAGCTTTTTCTCTTTTTCCTCTTGTACTGGTTTACCTGGGCCTGTTCCCTCAAACAGTGTCCCCTTCTACTGTTGTCCTGTCTCCTCAGACAGCGTACACATCTTCTTTTGGCGGGGGTGTTGCCAACCAAACGCGCTCATTTTTCACGCTCTTTTACCTGGCAGACGGTGAGTCACGCACGTATCTAACTTCTGTGCTTGCCCCGTGTGTAGCCTACCCCTTCAGAGGTCATTCTAGGCTGCGTGTGACACGCATACGTTCATTGTGCTACTGGATTCCACAGCGTAGTGCAGGGTTTTCCATCAGCACACGTGGTCTAGGAGGGGTATTGTGCACGTTCCTTAACTTTTCTGGGGTGCCTGTGCATTGCGTGACCCGTCATCTTTCCCCAGGGGTGTCATATAGCCTTGCCACTGCACTAGGGTACGAATACCATCTGGTACCCAACCCCTTTGACACCCAATTGCCCAGGACAATTGTGCACACCGACTCCCATACGCACAATAACATCAGTGCCATGGTTGGGAGGCGTGCAAGCCGTAAGGGTGGCAAAGGTGGCCGAGCCACACGTGGTGGCCGTGGAGGATCCACTAGGGGACGTGGTTGTGACTTGCAGGGTGCCCCTGTCCCCCCCAGTCTGGAGGACCAGTCAGGGACACCCATGCCCCCCCCCCCCCAGTTGAGGGTCATGTGGCTGATACCAACCCTGCTCAGCCCTTGTCGGACCAGCCCATTGTGGCAGCAGACCTGTCCGAGGGTGATCCCATCGCTGACATCCAGGTCAGCAGGTCCACTGCACGTGCACCGGTGCACATTGGTGTCATCAGGGCACGCGCATCTATGCCAGATAGGTCATCTGCTGGCCCCCGTAGCCAGGGTGTGGCTCCATCCACCCCACCTCTCATACACCCTGCCAAGACTGTGTCGGTCCTAGTTCATGCACCTCAGATCAGGCCTGACCCCATCCCACTACCCCCAATGCCTGCACCTACTCCCATGCTGAGTGTGCAATCCCACACACCCAGTACTGAGTCCACCACGGCTCCTGCCCCTAGTGTCCACAGCGGCGTAGGACACTCTGGATCCCCACCCCCTTCCAAGCGCAAGAGGAAGAGTGCACGTCCGGCACAGGCTGATTCCCCAGGCACGGCTGCACAGTCCGGCCCATCAAGGAAGCCAAGCTTCACAGACGCCGAACTGAATGCACTTGTTCAGTATGTGTCAGATCATGATAGGGAAATGGTCATCGTTGCAGGGTCCAAGACCACACATGCCAGACGCCAGGCACACTGGCAGACCATTGCTGACAGAATAAGTGCCCTTGGAGTAGTGAGGCGCACAGCTAGTGATTGCCAGAAGCGCTGGAATGACCTTAAGCGCAGGGCAAAGGATAAGCTGGCCTCAAGTCATGCCGCAACCTTGGTGACTGGAGGTGGGTCCCCAGCACAGGAAATAGAACTCACACCACACGAGTCCGTAGCTGGATCCTACGTCACCGAGGGACAACTCCAAGGTGTGGGAGATCTCCCTGATTACGAGGCATCATCCGGTGAGTGCACATGCATGTGTGTATTATCCATGTGCATGGTGTGTGTGTGAAGCATTCATGTTGGGTGCCTGTCAAGGGGGTGTGTGGCAGAGTTGATAGTGGCACCCATGTGCCTCATCCAGTATGTTCAGTGCAACACCATCTGCCCACAGCACTATCCCAACTGGCAACAGTGCACATATGGCCCTACACCATGGAAGTTGCCCTTGAATTGTCATTTTGTCACTACATTGTTGCTCATACTCCCCTGTCTATTCATCTGATGTCTTACATACCATTCCTATACTTTCCCCCAGCCAATCAAGTTTCATCTTCACATGCCTGACATGCAATGATACCACATGCTAATGCGTCCTCTGTATATAAATGCCAACCAACATGCTGTCATACTGTGGATGTTGCCTTGACATCCACCTCCTACCTGTGTGCTTTGGTACCGTCTGGTTTCGAGCCCCATTCCCTCACACTCCATGCTGCTCTTCATGGTCTATCTTCCCTGACTTCTACAGTTCAGACCATCGTGCCCTACTCACGACACCTGCTTGCTAACAGTCAAATGAGGGCACCCTGCCCTCCAATGCGACCCACCCTATTGCTGACAAGTGCATCTGAGCCTACTCAAAGCCAACTCTCACTGACATCTGCTCATACATGCCTTTGCCTGTCCCATAGACCCTTCACATGGTCCCTGTCCTCTCTCCTTGCTCCTCTTCCACCATCAATGGTGGGACCCGTTGGGGTGTACTCCTGGCCTCCTTCCAATCCTCAGAGGCCACAATTGATGTGCATGGTAATGGGAGCATCTCAGTCCAAGGCCCTTAGGCCAACCTCATTCTCCTTGAGAAATGCTAGCCACATCTCATCAACTTCCTTTCCTCTCCTGCTGTCCCCCCTCCTCTCTCCTCATCAATCCTGCACTGCCTCCCTGCACCCTCCCATGATCCTTCTCCGCCTCCCACTCCAACTCCTACACATGCTGCACCTCTGATCTCTAGCACTCCCCGTAAGTCCTCCAAGGCTGTCAACCTCCTCCACAATTACACTCCTTTCACTGCGGCTGCATCAGGCATTCCTCCGATATCTGTCACTTACATGAGGTTATGCACCTTGACATCCTTGGTCTCATGGAAACATGTCTGACGGCCAGCTCTGTCTGCATCCTTCACACACTCCTACCTGATGTTCAGGAGACCCTCTCCTTGGCCCGCCACTACTGTGCAGGGGGGGTGTGCCCTTGGCTTCCCTGAGGGTATTCCTGCCACTGTCACTCCTACTTAGACCTACTCCACTCTGGAATGGCTTGTGTGACGTCTCTCTCTACCACACCTTGACATTCACAAACTGTGCGTACTGTGTCTGGGAAAACTGGTCAAATGTACTACTTCCTTTCTGAGTGTCCTCACCTCTCCTCCTCACTCATGTCCCCAGACACAGAAATCCTCTTCCTTGTTGCTGTACGCATCCACTTGCATGCTTGTTGACCCCCCCACGTGACCTTTCTGTGACCTCAGCAACTCCCTCTCACCCTCTAGACTCCCGTCTGTCCCTACTCATTCTGCAGGGCACACTCTTGATGCTCTGATCTCATCTGACTTTCCCCTCTCCGTCCATCTCTGCACTCCTCTCTCCTGGAGTGATCACATTCTCCTCTCCTCCCAGCTCACCCTCACCACCCCACAGGCAAAGCCACCCTCACCACTGTCACACACCTTCTTGGTATTCCAACCCATGAAGTGTGTGTCAGTCGAGGCTCATGCTGCCAAAATCTCCCCCCCATCCAGCTCCCCCTTAGGCTCACTCCCATCCTGACAGGGCCCACTCCATGCTCCACTCTATTTCAGGTACACTGGATGTCTTTGCCACGGTCATGACCACCTGTCTGAAGCCCCATGCCAATGCAGAGTCCTGGCATGACTCGGATCTTGTGAACCCAGACCACAGGTGCCGGGTGGCAGAGAGGGAATGTCCTGCATCATGCCCATCCTCTGGCAAACTGGCCTGCCACATGCTCCAAAGGCAATAGCGCCTCACCCTTTTCACCAAGATGAGATCCCCAATCCAAGGGCACATATCTGCGGCATGTGACAACTCTGCAGGACACATAGAAATCTGCAAGGACCTTGCCGAGCCAGATGCAGTGTGTACCTCCCCTGTCCCCTCCGAGCCCACAGCACTGCATGATTGTCTCTGTACCCCTATAGGCCACCCCCCCAGCACTTGTCTGCGCCTAACACCATCTGCCCTTGACGTTAAGTCCTACTTACCTTGTACAGCACTTCCAGCCGCCACTTCCCCTTGCACTTCATTGTGCCACCCACCCCTGCACTTGCGTGACATGAATGACACCAGCACCAGTAGGATTGTTGACTGGCATCCCCTACTGCCCCACCACCCCTCAGTGCTCCGCTGTACCTTCATACATTTCTGGACCGGTGCTTCACGAATGCTATATGATTCCTTTACAGGTGATGGGGAGGTGGAATCTCATTGTTTACTGCATTTTGTTGATGTAGACAAGGCACTGTGCATCGTGGCCAATTTGGACTAGCAGATCCATGTACAACATGTTAACTTATTGATGTGATGATGCAATGTCAGGACCAGAGTGGTAGAAATCCAAAAAAGTTGCCCTCCTCTCCCTCTTCACTTGGTGGCTATGTCACATGCCATGTGTGTGATGGCATGTGCCTTTGACATGGCAATCACCGGCCAATGTGTGATGGCAGTGCTAGGCAGCATGGTGAGCAGGCGTTGCTCTCCAATCTGTACATTGTATGCCCTGAGCCTCCCCTACAGACCCAGTGATGGTGAATGCATAGGAGGTCTCCCAGTCATGTGGGACATGTGTCGTAGAACTACTGCCTCTGTTGTTCATCAGCCCTTGTTGCATGCCATGGTGCTAATGCCTGTTTCCATTTTTCTCTTTCATGTCTTTGCAGGGGACGAAGCACTTGTTGATGCTGGGGATGTGGTGGTTGAGCTGTCCCAGGAGGGCAACCCGGGCCGACCTTCCACAAGTGAGGGACGTGGTGTGTTTGTGGGTGAAAACCCACAAGTGCTGCAGGTCGTGCTGTCGAGGGGTGTCTCTGGGGGTTCCTCCCCCGAGCAGTATTCAGGTGTAGACTCGGAGGATGACACCTATGTGCAGTCGCAGGTGAGTGTTCTTGGGAGAGAATCTCCTCTGTCCGACCCACCTGCAGCCGGGCCATTGCCCTCAATGGGGATGTCAGTGTCGGCAGCTCAGCCTCCGGTGGTTACGGATGCAGGGCCACACCACACAATCTCTGATCCTGTTCCTGGGGCTGCAGATCAGAGAGGGAATGCAGTCCTGCAGCCTGAGGCCTTGCCGGCACAGCAAGGCGCAGTCCGCCTTGCCCCAGGCAGGTGTGGTGCCCGTCAACGTGGTGGCCGTATGCCACCTGGCAATACCGCTTGGGAGCAATCCATCTACGGTATGGCCAACCAACAGGCAGCATCATCCGAGATGATTGCACAGGCCATGGATAGGGTGGCCACTTCCATTGTCCCCCCAGAAAGGCTGATGGAGCGACTGGAGCAGGCTACAGAGTCCATCTGCCAGGCACACAGGGAGGATATGTTGGCGTCCAACAAGGACAGGCGGGCGGCACTGGCGACTCTGCGGGAATCACTTTCCATGGAGTCCCAGCGCCACAGGGAAGACCTGAGGGAAGAATTCCATCACCTCAGGTCGACCCTGTTAGAGCTTGAGGCTTCATCCCATAGAAGGACAGAGGAGCAGCTGGAGCGTCTGACACGGACGCTCTCGGCCGAGATGCAGGCAACTCGTGCGGAGGTCAGGTCATCCCGGAAGTTACTGCATGGGGACCTCCGCATGATTATAACCCAGAACCAGAACTACCAGACCCGCCTGCTTGCAGCCATGGAGGAGCAAACTCGTGCTTTGCGTGGGCTGCCTCCCATTGTCACACCATCTTCTGAGGCAGCTCCCCCACCTCCTGAGTCAGCTGCAGGGTCTGGCCAGAGCGATAGCGACTCATCTCCCACAACAGAGTAGCCGTGTGGGCCACGAGCCTATGGGGTGTTTTAGTTTCCCATGATCCACACAGGTGGATTGTGGCGTGCATCCTGTCCTCGGACCTCATAGGTGCCCCCCCCCCCCGCCGGCCCTTTCATGGCCATTTTTTCTCAATTTTCTTTTTTCTTTTCCAAGAGTGTTGCCTTGTGTGGGTACCTGGGCATACACTGTATTGTGGCTGGGCACATGCAGGCTTGTCCTGAGTTTGGTTTCGATGCTTGGGTAGCAGACATCCACACCCCTCCTGCTTCCGTTTCCATGGGCTTGCAAAGGGTGTGCCCAAGTGACAGCAAATTACACGGTGACATTGGACTCCCATGAGCTGTTGGCCAGTCCATAGTCAATACTGTGTAGACATTCATAGTGTACATTGTTGTTGCACCTAACTATGCATGATGGTTTGATATGTGCCTCTACTTACATATGTTGCTCATGTTTTGCAGGTATTTCACACAGTTCTTCACACGGGCATACTCTCTGGAGTCAGACTACATGTCGGTAGATGTGCACTGACACTTTTGCGTGGCGCCATCACTGTACATCTGGACGGTGAGGACATACCAGCAGAATCAGGTAATGAGACTACCATTGATTACATGCATTGTGTCTTGTTTGGGTGGGCTTCAGGGTGGGTTGGTGTGTAATTTGATTGAAATTACTCTTACACAGGTGTGTAGTAGTGGCTCCAGCGCGGTTCGCTGTTCAAGTGCGGCTATGTTCCATTTGGGGCACTGCTATTTGTGACACCGGTGTCATGTTGTGATGGCCAGTTTGTTTGCTCTCACATACCATGACATGGTGTCCTCAGTGGCGGGACTGTGAAGGGAATGGGTGACATGGCAATGTTGTCATGTAGTGAATCGCCTGTGGCAATGCATATTTGATTGATGGAGTTGTGTCTTTTCGTTGTGATGCATTGCTGGTGTATGTGTAGGTAGGGGTGCACACATAGTGACACTTCCATGTTAACAATCTCAGGCTGATGTGTATCTGACAGTTTATTGTCAAGTAATTTTGTGACATTGTCAGGTAGTGTCATCATTGATTGTCAGATGGTATGTGCCAGAGCAGTGTGCACTAGCCAGCACTGTGATTCCTAGGTGAAGAAGTTGGCCACCAGTTGCGTACGGGCTGCCACCCCCCGTGCCCTTTCCCCTCCCATGCGCAGCGGGCGTGCATGTGGTTGTGGATGTGGGGGCACCACCATGTCCACGGGCAGGCCCCGGCGTGTTGCAACGTTGTGCAGGACACATGCTGCCACTATGATCCTGCACACTATTCGGGGAGCATATAACAGCTGCCCGCCAGAACGGTCAAGGGAGCGAAAGCGTGACTTCAGCACTCCGAATGTGCGCTCCACTATGCCCCGTGTTGCAATGTGGGCTGTGTTGTACCTTACCTCGGGTGGCGTGGTGGGGTTCCGGATTGGGGTCATCATGTGGGGGCTGATAGGGTAGGCACTGTCCCCTGCGGAGGTGGTGATGGGTATCATTAGTGGTGTTGTGTCATGACCCAGTATCTGACATGCATGCATGTGCAGTGGCATTCATGCTCACCAAGCAGCCATGTATCTCCATGCTGGCCAGCCTCTAGGTCCCGGCATAGTGTAGACATTCTGTAGATGAAGCTGTCGTGGGTGGACCCGGGATAGTTGGCATATACTGATGTGATTATTCCCTTGGCATTGCATACAACTTGCACGTTGATGGAATGCCAGTGCTTGCGGTTTCTATAGATGTGCTCTGTTGCCCTGGGTGGACGTAGAGCCACATGTGTGCAGTCAATTGCACCAAGCACTTTGGGGAATTGAGCCACACCATAGAATTCCTGGATGCACGTCCGCCTTTCTGCATGAGTCCTGGGGAGATATATGTGCCTGCGGACTGATGGCCGTGCAGTGATGATGTTCAAGACCTGGTGTAGGCAGCGTGACTGCGTGGCCTGTGACACACCACCCACTATGGCACTTGTCCGCTGAAAGGATCCAGTGGCCAAGAAGTGCAGTACATTCAGGACCTTCTGCAGGGGGCTGAGTGCTTGGGAGCACAGGGTGGGTGATGTGAGGTCATCCTCCCACTCACTGACCAGGTCCAGTATGATGTGTGCTGGAAACCTGTACCTCCCATACACCTGGTCATCAGGCATCCCGAATAGGCTGGTTCTGGGTGTGAATATTCTGGCCCTGACTCTCCTCCTCCTCCTCCTTTGGTAGCCCACTGCCACTGCTGCTAGGAACGGTATGTTCATCCTGGCATCTGGCTTGTTTATTGATAAGTGCGCAAATTAATGCCTTGCGCGTGTTCTAAGCGAGCGTGTGACCCTCGCACCCCTGGAATCTAGTTCCCACTCCAATAGCGTGTGGAAATTCCCACGCAGCAGGCATACAGGTGCGCTGACGTACTTGCGTGTGTAAGTGCCCGCGCACCCCTGAAATACACGTACATAGGCCAATGGCGTGTACGCGCACTTTTGGCCAATTACACGCGATATAATACACGTACATTGGCCAATCGCGTGTACGCGCACTTTTGGCCAATTACACGCGATGTAATACACGTACATTGGCCAATCGCGTGTACGCGCACTTTTGGCCAATTACACGCGATGTAATACACGTACATTGGCCAATCGCGTGTACGCGCACTTTTGGCCAATTACACGCGATGACACTCTGACGTGCAGTATTTCCACGTGTGCTCCGTCATCACGTGCTGAGTGGGGAACGCCCGTGCGGATCACGTCAGACGCGCTTACGCGGTGAGGGACTCTGGTCCAATAGAATCGCGTATGCGTGCTGACGCACTTACGCGCTAAGGCCCTTTCCTCGGATTTCACGCTGACGTGCAGGAATTTCACGTGCCAAATCACTCCGTATCAAGCTGGCCACCCGAAAACACACGGAACACCACGCTCCTGCCCAGAAGGCCGAGTTACTGCCCCCCCAGTGCCCTGAGCAGCCTCCCACGTGCTATCTGCTGCTGCCTGCCTGCCTGCCTGCCTGCTGCCACCGTGCCCTGCCATTTGGTGCCTGCACATCAGCCATCTGCAGGGGTCCAGTTGCTGTGTCCACCCCTGCTGGAACTGAAGACTCCCAACTGGGATTACATCGCTCCACAGCCCAGCCCCAGGACCCAGTTGCCCACCCACACCTGCCTCTGGGGTTGCCATGTCGGGCACTTCGACATCTGGCACCAGTGGCAACCCCAGGCCAGAGGGGCAGAGGGGCACCAGCTTCACTGCCACCGAAGTTGGTGTCCTGGTGGAGCATGTCCTGGGGCAGTATGATGCCCTCTTTGGATCGTCCCGCGCCAGCAAGGAAGGACGGGAGAGGATCTGGGCCGACTGTGTGGTTGCCATCAACGCGGAGGGGGTGGCAACCCGCAACGTCCAGAAGATCAAGAAGCGCTGGGAGGACTTGAGGTCCAGGACCCTTGTGAAGGCCCGGCGCCTCGTGGAGGGGGGCCGGGGCCGCATGAGTTCCATCCAGAAGAGGGTCCTGGAACGCGTACGCCCAGCGCTCCACGCCCAGGTCCTTGAGAGGGAGACCCGTCTGGAGTTGAGCGGTAAGTGTGCAAGCATTACTGTGTGAGACAGGGCATGTTGCGGTGTGCTGGTTCTATGATACTTGCCTGTATGTGTGCCATGGGCCATGTATGCATGTATGTGTGCAGGGACATCATGGTAATGCATGTGCGACCAGTGATGTATGACCCACATGGTTGTTGCATGTGTTGAAATGTGGCATGGGGAGCCCTATGCAGATTTAGGACATGAGAGCATGCCAGTCTCTGTACCTGGACATGGATGGGGGTGAAGGATGGGTGCTGATGCCAGGTACATATATGGTAGCCATGTCTGTGTGCCTGACCTGCGTGTCTGTGACTTGTGCATGCCATGGATGCATGACACATGTGTGTGACAATGCACAGATTCTGTGACGCACCCAACTAACCCTTGTTTCGCCTGTGTTCGTTGTGTTTGGGGCCAGATGGATGTGACTGAGGTGAAGTGTGTGCATGTGATATGCATGAGCCATGATGCATGTGAGTTACATATCATTGAATGTTTCAAGAGTCAATTGGACATGCATGGAAATGTGCATGGCATGCACCATGCCTGTTACTGTGTGTGTTTTGCCTGGACTGACCCATGTGTTGTGGAGGGACATGATGGAAGTGTACTTTGACAGGGGTGCTCATCTGCTATTGCTTCCTGTCTAGGGGACCATTTTACAGTAGCCTGATGCTTGTGTCCTTTGTCTCCCTCTACGCAGCGGCTAGTGAAGAAGAGGGCGGAGACGGCGCTGTGGAGCAAGGCGGCGGGGATGCCCCCACGGCTGCAGCGGAAGGGGTGGGTGAGCCCCCACAGGGGCCTGCTACGGCGGGAGACGGTGAGGAGCCATCCAGGTTGGTGGTTTGCACAGAGGAGGAGGAGGCCGACACTGGTGCACACATGGGGCCTGGTGGGAGCATCCCTGCTGGTGCAAGTGGTGCAGTCCAGGGCCAGGGGCAGGAGGCAGCACAGGTCACCGTGGAGGTGCCTGTGCATGTCGCTGTCCCTGACCCTGTGAGTGCACCACCATGCACCAGCAGGGATGCCCCGTCCCAGGCCCGTCCGCAGGTAGTGGGGATGTCCATGTCAACTGACTCCCCTCCACCTGCGGCCGTGGGAACCCCTGGCCGCGTGGAGCAGGTCCTGATTGGGGTCGCGATGCGCACGGCTGTGATTCGTGATGACGTGCGTGCTTCCCGGGAGGAGCACGCACGTCATCACGAAGTGCACCGTGCCGACGTGGCCCAATTGGGATCGGCCATGTTCGGGGGGTTCCTGCATGTGTTGGCCAATCTGACGGCCCTCTCATCCTCTGTGCAGGCTATCCACCGGTCGTTCTCCTTGCCGTCTTCCGGCCCAGATGCCACCATGGCCCCCTGTGGACCTGCCCCGACCAATGCAGCCAGCCCGGTGGGGATCCCATCCCTGCCACAGTTGGGAGTCGGAGGTCCAGCAGGGGTGGACGACACAGCAAGTGGACCCCAGCAGATGGAAGATGTGCCGGCATCATCGGGCAGGGCACGTGCACGACGGCGTCGGTGGTTACCATCAGCCTGGATGCCGTCGTGCTGGCAGAGGCAGTGGCGTCGGAGGCAGCAGCGGGCTCGACGTGGGAGGCATCATGGCTCAGGGCCATCAAGATCAGAGGGGCAGGCATCGGCCGGAGGGCAGGGCAACCCTGGCATGGCGGTGTGTTCCGTGTGGGAGGAGTTTGGCCAGCGGATAGGTGCGAAGCGGCAGCGGGCGGAAGAGGAGCGGCTCGCCATGGCCAGGGCGGAGATCTCCATGCGTCGGGCATTGAGGCGGGCTGAGTGCCTCGAGGAGGCTCGCAGGGATTTTGGTGAGCACATGGGGTTGTCCCTGCGAGACCTCGGGGCCAGGACAGAGTCCCGCCTCCAGGACATTGACATGGAGTTCGAGGATGCCCTGGCCAGCATCACCAAGTGAGCCGCAGGACTAGCCCGCTGCCTTTGTATATAGTTTTTTAGTTAGTTAGTGCTAGGTTTCCTTTATTTATTTTTATTATTTTGGACCGCTCGGACAATGGCCACTTTTTTGTACATATTTATTTTATTAGTTAGTATTAGGTTTCATTTGTGCTGTTGGGCTCATGGACCCTGGAACATTCCTGTATATATTGTTATATTTTGGGAGATACATTTTTTAATTTTTTTATTGTTTACACCATGACGTAATGGTTTTTCTTTGATTTCCTACTACATGGTTTTGCTTTGGACAAATTATATTGATTTTTTAATCCTTTGTTTTTTGGTTTATCATTTTTGTTCTCGGACATGGACCTTTTATTTACTTTGCCACATAGTTGTATGTTTTATTGGTTTACTTGATTTGTGTTTTTAATACATTTTTATATTATCTTACACTTGTGTTATTTTCTCTTTGGTTTCTTACATGTCATGATATGGGTTTTGACATTCACTTGCACCCATTGTGTATGTGTGTGTGACGGACATGTGTTCTTTTGCATACTTGCCTTTGGGGTTGTGTCATGTGATTGCATTCACTATGTGGGTGCATGCAATCCTTGCCTGGGTGTTTGTGCTGGGTATGCTGGCCATTACTGCCATGATTGTGTATCGTCAGGACCTGGGGCCAGGGGGACATGGGTGGGGGCCTGCTGGCAGGTTCCCCACAGTGCTGGGGGTGGGGGTGGTGGGAGACATGGGTTGGACATGGGTGGGGGCCTGCTGGCAGGTTCCCCACAGTGCTGGGGGTGGGGGTGGTGGGAGACATGGGTTGGACATGGGTGGGGGCCTGCTGGCAGGTTCCCCACAGTGCTGGGGGTGGGGGTGGTGGGAGACATGGGTGGGGGCCTGGTGGAGGGTGTCCCTGGTGGATGGGGGGTGGGGGTGGTGGGAGACATGGGTGGGGGCCTGGTGGAGGGTGCCCCTGGTGGATGGGGGGTGGGGGTGGTGGGAGACATGGGTGGGGGCCTGGTGGAGGGTGCCCCTGGGGGGTGGGGGGTGGGGGTGGTGGGAGACATGGGTGGGGGCCTGGTGGAGGGTGTCCCTGGTGGATGGGGGGTGGGGGTGGTGGGAGACATGGGTTGGACATGGGTGGGGGCCTGCTGGCAGGTTCCCCACAGTGCTGGGGGTGGTGGGAGACATGGGTGGGGGCCTGGTGGAGGGTGTCCCTGGTGGATGGGGGGTGGGGGTGGTGGGAGACATGGGTGGGGGCCTGGTGGAGGGTGCCCCTGGGGGGTGGGGGGTGGGGGTGGTGGGAGACATGGGTGGGGGCCTGGTGGAGGGTGTCCCTGGTGGATGGGGGGTGGGGGTGGTGGGAGACATGGGTTGGACATGGGTGGGGGCCTGCTGGCAGGTTCCCCACAGTGCTGGGGGTGGTGGGAGACATGGGTGGGGGCCTGGTGGAGGGTGTCCCTGGTGGATGGGGGGTGGGGGTGGTGGGAGACATGGGTGGGGGCCTGGTGGAGGGTGCCCCTGGGGGGTGGGGGGTGGGGGTGGTGGGAGACATGGGTGGGGGCCTGGTGGAGGGTGTCCCTGGTGGATGGGGGGTGGGGGTGGTGGGAGACATGGGTTGGACATGGGTGGGGGCCTGCTGGCAGGTTCCCCACAGTGCTGGGGGTGGGGGTGGTGGGAGACATGGGTGGGGGCCTGGTGGAGGGTGCTCCTGGGGGGTGGGGGGTGGGGGTGGTGGGAGACATGGGTGGGGGCCTGGTGGAGGGTGTCCCTGGTGGATGGGGGGTGGGGGTGGTGGGAGACATGGGTGGGGGCCTGGTGGAGGGTGTCCCTGGTGGATGGGGGGTGGGGGTGGTGGGAGACATGAGCAGGTGTGCAGGGTAGTTCCCTGTGGTGTGTGCTGCCTGCAGGGGCCGTGGAGGGTGTACAGGTAATGCCTGGGAGCACACAGCCAATTCGCGTGTGGAACTTCCCGCGCACCCCTGAAATCCACGTACCCGGCCATATCGCGTGTGGAACTTCCCGCGCACCCCTGAAATCCACGTACCCTGCCATATCGCGTGTGGAACTTCCCGCGCACCCCTGCAATCCACGTACCCTGACTAATCGCGTGTGGGACTTCCCGCGCACCCCTGAAATCCACGTACCCGGCCATATCGCGTGTGGAACTTCCCGCGCACCCCTGAAATCCACGTACCCTGCCATATCGCGTGTGGAACTTCCCGCGCACCCCTGCAATCCACGTACCCTGACTAATCGCGTGTGGAACTTCCCGCGCACCCCTGAAATCCACGTACCCTGCCATATCGCGTGTGGAACTTCCCGCGCACCCCTGAAATCCACGTACCCGGCCATATCGCGTGTGGGACTTCCCGCGCACCCCTGAAATCCACGTACCCTGACTAATCGCGTGTGGAACTTCCCGCGCACCCCTGCAATCCACGTACCCGGCCATATCGCGTGTGGAACTTCCCGCGCACCCCTGAAATCCACGTACCCGGCCATATCGCGTGTGGAACTTCCAGCGCACCCCTGAAATCCACGTACCCGGCCATATCGCGTGTGGGACTTCCCGCGCACCCCTGAAATCCACGTACCCTGACTAATCGCGTGTGGAACTTCCCGCGCACCCCTGCAATCCACGTACCCGGCCATATCGCGTGTGGAACTTCCCGCGCACCCCTGAAATCCACATACCCGGCCATATCGCGTGTGGGACTTCCCGCGCACCCCTGAAATCCACGTACCCTGACTAATCGCGTGTGGAACTTCCCGCGCACCCCTGCAATCCACGTACCCGGCCATATCGCGTGTGGAACTTCCCGCGCACCCCTGAAATCCACGTACCCGGCCATATCGCGTGTGGAACTTCCCGCGCACCCCTGAAATCCACGTACCCGGCCATATCACGTGTGGGACTTCCCGCGCACCCCTGCAATCCACGTACCCTGCCATATCGCGTGTGGAACTTCCCGCGCACCCCTGAAATCCACGTACCCGGCCATATCGCGTGTGGAACTTCCCGCGCACCCCTGCAATCCACGTACCCGGCCATATCGCGTGTGGAACTTCCCGCGCACCCCTGAAATCCACGTACCCGGCCATATCGCGTGTGGAACTTCCCGCGCACCCCTGAAATCCACGTACCCGGCCATATCGCGTGTGGAACTTCCCGCGCACCCCTGCAATCCACGTACCCTGACTAATCGCGTGTGGAACTTCCCGCGCACCCCTGAAATCCACGTACCCGGCCATATCGCGTGTGCAACTTCCCGCGCACCCCTGCAATCCACGTACCCTTACTAATCGCGTGTGGAACTTCCCGCACACCCCTGAAATCCACGTACCCGGCCATATCGCGTGTGCAACTTCCCGCGCACCCCTGCAATCCACGTACCCTGACTAATCGCGTGTGGAACTTCCCGCGCACCCCTGCAATCCACGTACCCTGACTAATCGCGTGTGGAACTTCCCGCGCACCCCTGAAATCCACGTACCCGGCCATATCGCGTGTGGAACTTCCCGCGCACCCCTGAAATCCACGTACCCGGCCATATCGCGTGTGCAACTTCCCGCGCACCCCTGCAATCCACGTACCCTGACTAATCGCGTGTGGAACTTCCCGCGCACCCCTGTAATCCACGTACCCGGCCATATCGCGTGTGCAACTTCCCGCGCACCCCGGTATGCACGCACACGTTTATTTTTTCTCTCAGCGCGTGTCTGTGTTTGTGGGTACCCCTTTGTACGTCATTTGTCCTGGAGGGCCACAGTATTGGACATTGATCATGTCTGTATATAGGTGCTATTTGTTGGCGCACCTTTTAGCACACATTTCTTGCAGGCGCAGAGACGCTACCGCCTGCTTTCTTGTGGCGGTCGTGTTTGTGCCTGTTTGTGCCTGTGCGCTGCTTTGAGCGTGCGCTTTTTTGCCCTATTCTATTCCATGAATACGTGTTGTATGCGAGCGTGTGGGCGTTCCGCGCACTTGCCTCCTATACTTTCCCCGTGCCGCCCACATTCTTCCCCATTCCGAGTGTTGTGCCCCATTTTATTCCCCATTCCGAGTGTCCCGCCCTGTGTTCCGCCTACTTTAGAGCTGTGCGCTGCGCTCGGAGTGATAGCGCAGTGGCCGTGGCGCACGACGTTGGTTGACCTGTGCGCCGGCCTGCGCCGCGCGCTTTTTCAGCGCACGTCCTCTGCTTTTCTTGCGCACGGACTTCCATGAATCGACGTGCGCTGGTTTCCCTGCGCTTTTCGCTAATTTTCGGCGCAGCGCACGTATTGGCCCCTCTGCGCCGGGATTTTCGGCGCACATTTATTCCATGAATCGGCCTGTATATTGGAGAAAAAATTAAAGAAACTCATGGTAAGTAAAGGCCTTTGGTAAAAGGCTGGTGGGGCAGTTAATGAAGAACTTACTTCCACGATGCGCGGGGACTCAGGAAGTGTGTCCGCATTAGTTCGGCAAGTTGCTGTTCCAACGGGATAATGCTGAGATATGTATCCCTATGGAGCGGTATACTTAAATAGAAAAGAGCATGTATTGTGGGCGAGACACTGCTCTCTAGTGCATGCGTGAATGGATGTGCATATGTAGTAATTAGGATAGGCGTGTGTGCTGAGTTTAGAATGCTATTCTCTGGCGCATGCGCGGGTGGAAGCACATTGTATCGGCAGTAAGTGTCTCTGGCGAATAATGGGGAAAGTGTTGTACGCATCGAGAGGAATGAAGAGCAGATGCCATTGCGTAAATAAAGGTACACATATTTGGCGATGCGCTGGGGAGAAAGCCCGTTGTATACTCATGTAAGAGAGCTATATATAGCCCAAACACAATCAGGTGGACGCCCATCCAAAGTATCAAGATCAGATGACATGTATATGTAATAAGGGTGGAGAGGGACACTGCCCTGAGTAGTCCTGTAATTAATGGTCACAACGGAGATGTCTGCCGTTTTAAGAGCGGACACTTTTACTTGGAGCACAATGTGATATGACCTAATCACTGAAGACGATGTGCAAACAACTGAAATGTCAGATAGTGGTCATACTTAAGCAAGTGAGCGCCCTGTTAGTGGTTGTTGTGTGCCTATCAGATGCCAGAATGTTTGTACAGTAAATGGCTGCATCTAATTATGTTTTTTTTTTTTTTGGTTAATTATCCAGGTCCCCTAAATAGGGGCACAATAGAGTGCGAAATGCATGGCAACTGGGCCCGGGACTACATGTAATGACATGTAGCAGGTGTAGTGCCAATAACTATCCAACAGTTAGTGACCTGTATGTTATTTCATGTGAGTGTGCCTAATGGTCCTGCCTCATTAAGCCCCAATATAATTGATTTTAGCTTGAACATTCACCAGGCTTCGATTGGATAAGACATATCTTGAGGCTTCTTCTGTGACCACCTCCTAAATGTTGCCACTAAGACATCTCAGATTGGTGTACTGTAATTGGGTACTGCAACAAAGTGTGAGATTAGCGTGGAAGCTGGATAGGGATTGGTCAAAGAGGGTCTTCTGTGCCTCTGAGCTTAGGAAAGTTACCAAACCAAGTGCAGCTTTTCAAGGTGGTGAGAACGGCCCCAATGGTTCTGCATGTTCTCAACAAGTTACCATCTCCGATCTGCTAGGCCTTGAGAAAGAACATTCAGCTTTGAACCTGGTATTACTTTTGTATCATCCTGTCTTCGGTTGGATGGGAAAAGCCGCATTAGCCTGGCATGAGAGAATAGGCTCTGTCTCCCAGGTTCAGATCACTTCTGCAGGGACCACAAACTTGATTTCTCCTGCTTGCATTTATGTGAATGTCCTGTGTGTATCCTTGCAGGTCCCGTATCTCTTTGGTTAACTTGTAACTTTTCCTTCTCTCAGTGTCCTTGGCAGGGCTGTGCACAGTGGCTGCACTGGAAGTCTGGTTTGCGCTTTTCTGCAGGATCGGCCTGTCAGCTCCTTTCTGTCAGCTTCATATCTAATGCATCTACGTCATGGCGTCAGTCGTGATGTCAACTTCTTTTGAGGTTACAGTCAGTCGACTTGCTCCATCGATTGCAGGCTCATCTCTTCTATGACGTCATCAGGATAAGATCTGAATGGCTGTCTGAGAGACTAGCGTTTCCCACACCTGTGATACATTGACGATGGGGAGGAGGGACCCAGGAACGATGTATACCTTTAATTTCTCTGTCAAAGAGGCGACAGTGGGCTAGATACAGTTCTCCCTCTTCAGGTCAAAAAAGGAATAGCCCTTATCTTCATCTGCCCTTTGCTTCGGATACCCGGGAGAGAGACGCCCTGTGATCTAACTATTAAGAAAGTAAAGGAAGGGGCATGGCAAAGCAGGTGAGTGGGGTAAGGGCACGTGACCTAGAGCCACTTGCATCAGATGACCAACTGCAAAAGAAGACCATCAGACTTGGTTTTTACACACCATTAACACCATCTGCTAAAAACCATGCCCCACGCAGCACCACTGAGACCCAGTTTAGTTTTGTAAAGGTTTGTATAAACCAATAATAACAGGATAATTCTTATTTCATTGGTCTCAAGACGAGACTGTACAAGCCAGCCAGACAGGTATACATTTAAATTCAGGTAGTTCCAGATTTCACTTTACAGTAGGTTATCTTGTGAACAGTGATCTGGGCAACCTGACAGCCCCCTCTGATAGGAGCTGAGATATGAATAAAATGCCCACATCCACAGGAAGGGTTTACCCAGATTGACAAGGCCTTTAGTAGGTAAGGTATATTACTCTGATTCCTCACCATGTTTGCCTTCAGCATCTTCCCTGTTTCAACGCTATCCAACTTGCCCTTCCTCGGTTTAATACCAGGATTGCATATCACTACCCAGACCAGTACTTTTTTATGAAGATACTTCTGAATATGAACCCAGTTGACTGAGGCAAAGGATAGAAGCTGAAGACGCCTGCATGCTTGGGTCAGTTGAAAGCTCTAGTAATAATCATGTAGTGCAGGTAAACAAACAACTCCCTTTGCCACCAGAGAAGGCATGCACCACATGGAGATGCTGGCCTTTTTAGTCCTCACAGTAAGGACAAAACATTCTAATCACATATCAAAATGTATTTCCCTGGGATGGTGTCAGATAAGTGATTCAAAGTATACTGCGCCTTTGTTTTGCCCGATATAGAAGGACCTAAGATGCCGATTTGGTATACCCTGTCTAAAGAAGAAAGGGTTTATGCAATAAGGAATAGCTATTCTTTATCTATAATGGCTTAGTCGGTGTCTGTTCCCCCACTGTTTTAAATGCACGTTTTTTTTAAAACCAATCTTCTGATGTGGTTAATTGCTGGTCTTGTGTATATTGTCAGTGAGTTGATGAAAGGAGATGGTCTCTATGAGAATAGCAGGCTTGTTTCCACACCTGATTAGCCGGTCTCTTCAGATCCCACACAACCTGAATTTTGATAGAACGCTGTACATGTAATTTTCAAACTCTTCCTTGTGGAGGCAATTGCATCAAATTCACTGCTCTGGCTTTCGACCAGTATGTCTCTGAGGGTCAGTAGTTTATTTCCATCTCAGGAGTAAGCAAAGGGGAGTGGATACCGAAGTTGATGACCTCTCACTCCTTATCAGAATAAACCACAATAAACTGGATCCAAAACCACTTATTATTTTTTATTTGTTTTATTGATTTCTTAGTTTATTACAAACTTTTATCATTTCCTCTTAAAAAAGAAATCAAGAAATAATTCAACGAAATTTCATCCCAACCGCCATCAGTTCCCACTGCTCCCTCCCAACCCAAATTGAAGAACAACAAGTTAAAAAGAAAGTACAGCAGTGGGGGGTATTTTGGAATATCAACCATCAATGTCCTGCGCTAGATAAGCAGAGGTGGCAGCTGAACAGTGGAGTGACGAAGTGATAGACCCCCTACTCCGGTAAGTATAAGTAAGTATATAGGGCTCAGGAGGAACCCTGCTCCACTTTAGATCAAGCGCCATACAATAAAGAAAGTACAAGAGATTGTCAGATTTTCATGAAGTATATTTTAACAGACAGTTGCCCTATAGAGACACGTGTTTCGGCGAATCACTCGCCTTTTTCAATCAGGGCTGATTAGTGAGACAGAGATCAAAAGGAGGGGAAACAGGGAGGATTGTTAGGAGTAATAAAGAAAACATCAAAAAAAGAGAGAAAAAGCAAAAGGAACAAATCATTAGATTTTATGTGTATACAAATTATATTTGTATCGGTATCTTTAAAATACGGAGAAATTGCTTACCTAATTGGTGAGAGATAAAGTTCACTTATTCAAATAGGTTGGTAAATTTGGTAAATTTCATGGGATCAATCCCGCCTGTTAAAGAATTATACCCAATCGTGAGCATACTCATTTGGCATATTAGCTAAACGTTGGTTTGTTGTTAGCGAGCACTGTGCACCAAACGAATAATTTCAATATGCGTTGTACATTATTTTACCATGTTATTTGGTTCAATAGCTAAACGTACTCAGTAGTCAAACTTGGCTAATCAGTAGTAAGGGAATGTTATTTTCCTGACAACGCGTAGTTCACGCGCATTTCGTGTCATACTGTTTTTGGTGCACTAAAGCGCAGGCACGAATACATTTGGAAAGCAAATTAATGCTAAAGTGGAGGGCTTAGGGCTTACCTCACAAGAGGTGGTCTCCTTCACAAGCGTCGGCGTCTGGAAGCGAGCACAGACGCCGCGCTTCGCATCGGTAATAAAACTAACGTCGCCATAGTGACGGCAGTCCTTCTACCCTTTCGGTTATTAGTCGAAAAGCAGAGTGCCATCTTATAGATGTGTCAAAGTTACGAGTTTTGCTTTTTGTGCGAATAGAGTCGGAAATTATACAATATGCAAATAGGTAATTATGTTTGCGAGAACTTTCTCCATGTTAATGGAGAGGTTTTTTGTGTTGAATATCATTCAGAAAATGAATTTGCAATAGTATTTGCATTCATTTTAAATTATAGACATAAAGCTCGAGCATCAATAAAGTTACCATAGATGAAAACCTGTTACTAATAGGTTTTATGTTATATGTGAGGTGTTAAATTTTCACTTGCATATTAGTGTATATATATCGAAGCAGCAAGCAAAAAGAGACTATTTGTGGTGTTAATTAGTGGGAACAAGTTGCAATCAAATAGATATTCAGTATTAAGATCATCAATAATATCTAAACTTCAATTCAAAAATTACATTCAAAGACACATAAGTTTCATTAGTTCAAAGAAAAACTCCCATCTCATTGTCCGAGTTCAGGCCCACTTTAGTTGCTCTAAAATGGCATATGGTACGGGCTTCCTGTTGTCTCAAAGATAGTTCTCGATTCCCCCCTCTTCTTCCTATGCCGATTTTTTTGAGGCCAATGAATTGAATACCATTTTTGTCATCCATTTGATGGTTCAGTTGCCAATGGACTGCAAGTGGAAGTAGGGAGTCTTGACTCCCTATTGATGAGAGGTGTTCTCTTATTCGTATCCTTAGTTCACGGATGGTGCTACCCACATATATCTTATTACAAATACAAATAATTGCGTATACTACAAACTTGGATTTGCAATTAATGTTCTCTTTAATCATGGCGGATATACCGAAACTGTCTGTAAATTTCATGGCGAAAACATGTGCATGTTTGCACATTGTACAGCATCCACATTTTCTAAACCCAAGACTGGATGTTTGTAGCCAAGTGTGTATTGGAGGTTGATCTTCTTCTGGTAGCATAGAAGGACTGATAGTTGATTTGATTGTTCTGGCTCTTCTATAGATCATTGTTGGGTAATTGTCAATGTATTTACAGATGTGCTCATCTAGTTTCAGGAGATGCCAATTTTTTCGTAGTATTGATCGTAAGGTCCCATTATTTGCACAAAAAGTGGTGATGAATTTTACAGTGTCTGGTCTTTTAACTGATCTTGGACGTGTTAATTCAAGAGTTGAATCTCTAGTAATCTTATGGGCTTTTTCGGAGGCTGCTTTTATGAATCTTGGTTTATATCCTCGTGCTTTGAATCTGTTGTGTAGCGTTTCGCATTCTTGTTCAAATATTTGTGAGTCAGTACAATTGCGTAGGGCTCGAATGAACTCGCCTTTAGGAATGTTATTCTTCACAGGATCAAAATGGCAGCTTGTAGCAAAAAGGGTTGAATTAACCTCTGTCTGTTTGCGATATGTTTTTGCTAGTAACTTGTTTTCTTGAACATAAATGGTGAGGTCTAAAAAGTTAATTTCTGTTCTACTGGACGTACCAGTAAAGACTATTCCAAAGGAATTACAGTTTGATCTCCTCATAAATTCATTCAATTCTTCCGGTGTTCCTTTCCATATTAATAGGACGTCATCTATAAAGTGTGACCACATCACCACATTTTCATCGAACATTGTATCCGTGTAGATATGTATATCTTCAAACATTCCCATGAATAGGTTAGCGATAGCTGGGGCAAATTTTACTCCCATCGCTACTCCTCTTTTTTGTCGATAGTACTGGTCATTGAAAAGGAAAATGTTGTTGGTTAAGGTTAAGGATAGCATTTCTTTTAACATTTCTACAAAATGATAATGAGAGGCGGAGTCGTCTCTAAACGTGTATTGTAGCGTTATCATTGCTGCCTCATGTTCAATCGAAGTGTACAGCGCCTTGACATCCCAAGTTGCTAGTAGATAATCAGGTTTCCATTCGATTTCACTAATTTTCTTGATTGTGTCTGTAGAGTCTTTTAGGTAGGCCTGAATTTTCGATACCCTGGGTCTGAGTATATGATCTAGATATTCTGCAATTCTTTCAGTGACCCAACCAATCCCATTGACAATAGGTCTACCTTCCGGTATTGTTTGGTAAGGTTTATGAATCTTGGGTAAAAAATAGATTATAGGTGTAATCGGTTGTTTGATCCAAATCCATGCCTTTTCTTGATCAGTTAATAAACCTTTCCTGTACCATGATTGAATTTGTTCTTCTACTTCAGTTTGTATATTTGGTCGGGGATTAGTTGCTAGTAATTCATAGCAACCTGGTGTACTGAGATGGTTAATGGCCATTGACAGGTAATCCGATCTATTCATAATTACTACATTTCCGCCTTTATCGGCTTCTTTAATTACAATATTTTTGTTGTTTTTAAATTTCTTCATAGCTTGTTGTTCAAGACGGCTTAAGTTATTTCTCCAGATTCCTTTTTGGGTCAGATCGCTTAGTCTCTTTCTGTTGATAAATTTTGCCTTGTCAAGATCATCTGTCACAGCTTTATAGAGGCAGCAATGATAACGCTACAATACACAATACATATCGCTAACCTATTCATGGGAATGTTTGAAGGTCCTGGGCCCTTCCACTCTCCACCTGCACTCCCTGTCAACCCCTGCACTGGGGGACTGTCTCAGTATCCTACAGCCCCCCTTGACGTTTAAAACCCAGTTGCACTGTCCTAGCTATGAAATAATTTCCAGACCTAATATATAAAATGAATAATTTTAATAAAGATCTGATGGTGAGACTAATTTCCTTTTTTTATGTTTTTCAAATAGATACATCGTCCATTATTGTCTGTGTCACGAGTACCAGACACCGGCGGATGGCTTCTATAATCGCCAGTTGCTTCTCCGCGTGAACAACGTTAGCACCCTGACCATTTTGTGGGACGATCGCCAAGTACAAGTATGCCCTTACGCGGTACTAATGGCTAGATGCAACATACAGACCGTTGTGGTGCCCTAGTGCCTCGTTGTTGGAATAGCCATGCGATTATCAGTGCGACCGAAGAGCTTATTTTATCGTAAACCAACACCATGTCTACTGCACACGAACATCGCTTGCCTCAAGACGAAATATTTTGGATCGAGAGCAAATAAAAATTCATTTATCTAAGACCCTGTGTACAGCAAAGGAACATCGTGTGCCTCGAAACGAACTTTTCGGAACGTGAACAAATAAAAATGCAAATCGCTGAATATTCTCAAAACATTTGATGTCCAATAAATGTACTTTGCCAAATGTACAATCTTGCCGTTTGCTTTTAAACCACTGTTTCATATTCCGAATTGTGGCGCTGTATTGTGAGATGATCTAAGACCCTGTGTACAGCAAAGGAACATCGTGTGCCTCGAAACGAACTTTTCGGAACGTGAACAAATAAAAATGCAAATCGCTGAATATTCTCAAAACATTTGATGTCAAATAAATTTACTTTACCAAATTTACAATCTTGCGGTTTAATTTAAAAGTACAGTTTCATATTCCCAATTGTGGCGCGCTGTGTTGTTTGAGCTCATCTGTGTTGATTTCCTGGTTCTGTGTGGAGTCGCGTATAAGACGCCTGGGCGCGTTTGCCTACGCAGCTCAGTCACGTCACGGATAGAGGCGGGGAATATGAATGTTTTGATCAAGTCTGTTTCAGGGGCGGGGGATTTGATTTAGTGCCGCAAAAGCAGGTGAGCCAGGGCGATGCGGCAAGTGATAGGATTATCATAAAATGGCGGCTGATTTCGAGTGCGTTAATGGACGAAAAGTCGGGTAAGGTCCATAGGAAAGTTTTCCACGATCTACCGAGTTATGCTTAAAAACACATGGCCGAACCGTAGGGACAATAAAAAAAATGTCCCGGAACTCTCCTTTAACTCCTTGCACATTCGTCATTTCCATATCAGCATTTTTAGTAGAAGACTTAGTTGTTTGAGACGTCTGCAGAACAAACATATTATTTTTGCTAGAGATCGCTCCTGCAATTTTATTTAAGTATCTTTTGAATCTTTTATTAACAAAGGCATAGAGAAAGGGGTTTAGGCAACAATGCAGAAAGGCCAGACCCTCTGTCACTTGCATGGCAAAGTCTAAGTGTTTGCTAGTGTCACAGTCCGAAATCACGTGAAGGTCTTGCAGTGAATGAAGGAACACAACAACATTGTAAGGGAACCACAGGACAAAGAACACTGTTACAGGTATAACAATCAGCTTGAGTGCTCTCTCTTTGTCGTCAGCTTTAAACGCAATTAGGGAGACTGATATGCGACAGTAAAAGAAGACCATGCACAAAAACGGAAGGAGAAAGCCCAGTACATTCAACTGGAATTTAAGGATCAATTTCCAGATAAAGTTGAGTTCTCCATAATCATGATCACAGGTTTGCCTCCCATTATGGTGCATGACCCGACTGAAAATCATGTCTGGGACTGAGAATAACAAAGCTATTATCCACATAATTGAAGTCACCAAGAATCCTTTGCTTCTTGTCCTTTGGTTTCTACGGGACCAAGCATGGACGATCACAAGGTACATGTCCAAGCTCATGCAGTTTATGAAGAAAATCCCACTGAAGAAGTTGACTGCGTAGAAAGTGCTTATTAACTTGCATAAAATGTTTCCAAACATCCATTCGGAAGCTGCATAGACTGACCAAAAGGGTAGAGTGAGAACAAATAGAAGGTCAGAGACACACATATTCATCAAATATATCTCTGTCATGCTTTTGTGCTTGATGTACTTTATCAAGAGGATGAAAAGCAGAACATTACCAAGCAACCCCAGCACAAAAACCAGTGTGTAGAGCACTGGCAGGAAAACCTTGCCGAATGTTTTGATGCTTTGCTTTGCACAGATGTAGAAAGAAGTGTAGTTGTAATAATCATACTCATAGTCATTCTGCTCAGTGCCTAGAGTCATTACGAAGGAGAAGTGTGGGTGGCGGGGTCATTGCTGTTGGCTCAAGATTCTAAACAGCCTTCTCTTGCATGCTGCACAAAAACTAAAATGGAAAATACAATTAGCTACATAGAATACTTGGAAAATGTCATTCTACATCATAACACATCTGTAATAACTTTTCTTAAAGGCTCTATCATAACATGTCTATGTATTGTTTAAGTGTTTGTTTTGCATACCTGTGTCAAATGGGAAGTTCCAGGGCACTATGCTCGAAATCCTATATGAGTCTTGTGTCATTCTGCACTGTAAGTGCTTTCTTAAGGGTATGGCATTTGTAACGTGGAAATCAATCCAATAATGATTGCTATCAGGTCAATTCAAATGTTTCATTCACTTTGGAATCAACCGGCAACATTTGGTCTGCTTAAAAATTAAATAAAAGAGTGGAGACCACAAAGAAAGGAAGAAAGCTATATTAACAGAGAGTATATTACACATTCTGACCATGGCTTTGGTGGGTGTGTGATCGAGTGAGAGAGAAAGAGAGAGAGAGATGGATATAGAGAGAGAGAGAGATAGAAAGAGAGAGAGAGAGTGAGAGAGAGAGAGAGAGAGAGAAAGAGAGAAAGAGAGAGAGAGAAAGAGAGAGAGACAGAGAGACAGAGAGTGAGAGAGAGAATATGCTTGGGGAAAGCCTGTTTCTATGATTGTTGAGTGTTTATCATAACCGAAACAATATGTGTCAGATTGTGAGTGACAAAGTGTGTTCGTGTGGATGTTGTCAGAGCGTTGTGGATGTTGCCTGAACGTTGCCAGAGAAATGCAATGACATTCTATTATACTTTTATAATTTCTGAATGTGGTCAAAAGCGTTCTGCTCCTGCAGCCACCTTAGCAATGATATAGTTCTTGTTTACTACAAATACTTTGTATAATAAAAAATGTTTATGCATGTGCTTGGTTTACATTAAACCTTACACAGTACAAAACGAATCCCAACTTTGAAACACTAATAGTCTATAATTTACATAAATGCATTTCAGATGTAATATTACAATAAACATTTATAATATAAAGCATTATTTCTCTTCAATTAAAAAATGGAATGAAGTAATCCCAAAGTGCCACCAGTGAAAGAATCAATTACATTTGAGTACCATTTAAACATCTAAACCAGAAACTCACAGTTAATAACGTTTCAAGATTTTTCACAAAATGACAGATACATTCTAATGGCTACTGTGCCTTTGCAGTAAATAAATACATGAATAAATGTTTTAAACTTTCTATGATGTTCTAGGACTTACACCGTCTGCAGATTTCATTTTCTCGGGGGATCCCACTTCTAAAAAATCGAATTTGCTTGGTTTCCAGTAAATTAAAACAAAATCACATAAAATGTGTTGCCATTTTCTGTCAGTAAATCTTCGCAAATATTGCTGTACTAATTTATAATTGGGGGAAACGTTCATGTATTCCATTGTCACTGTTCTATTGGCATATAAACACTTTCATTTTTAGTCCTCACATGAAGGAGGGTAAGTAATGGGACCAGTTAGTTTCATATTCAATTTCCATTAAGAATTCCCTAGCCTCATTTGCATAATCATTCAAAGGGCACACCCCAGCCTCATAGGAATCCTTCAACACCATCTGGGCTCATTTAACATGGTTAATACATTTAAGGTATGGGGGCGTGGCCAACGGACGTGGCATGAAGACGTGAGCTCTCGGTGCTCCTGAGGCCGGCAGCCGTATCCTGCAATATCCTACCAAAAAACTGAATCTCCATGTGAAGAGAAAGATCTTTCCGAGTGTCGGAACATAACGTCTTTCGCACCCGGTGGTCCGAGTGTGCAATCCGACAGCCAGTTCCAGAGAAATAAGCCGCCGAAGAGTTGGAAGTCTCCAAGATGGCCACCGGGCGCTGTTGAGCGCAAACCTAGCGACGCTGCAAGCACTAATCCCCGGGGTAGAGGTGCTGTGGAGAGACGATCGCCGCTGCGGAGGAAGAAGACTGCCCTTCCTCCCCCCCTGCGCAGACCAGCTTATTGCCGGAGGGCGGGTGACTGAGGGAACGGACCGGCGGCGAGAGGAGACCCGCGCCGGACTCCCCGCCCCCCCCGGCCTTCCGAGTGGAAGCGGGCGCCCCATACACCACCGAGCACCTGCCAGCCTGCTACATACCTGCCGCTCTGCCGGCCTGTGCCGGGGGGAAGAAGCCGCGAGACCCGGTAAGGAGAGGCGGGGGCGGGCCCTGAATTCAGTCCATCTGCCCGGGGTGTGCTGCCGAGGAGGAACCCCCGCAGCACTCGCGGCCCCCTCTTGGTGCGGGTTGGGCGCCCCCCACCCCCCGCCTGGGATGGCATGTAAGCCTGAGTGGTCTCCGGCTGAGAACTGCACTTAGATCCGTCCACTTCCCCGACGCGGGCGCCAAAATCGTGTGGGCCCAGCCCACACGATCTCCCATCCCGGGCTAGTACGGTTGTGGCCTGCCGCCTACTGCACAAGAGCTCGAGAGAGTGCTACAACAGCGGGGAACTGTGCGCTATACCCTGGGCACACGCAGGACACTTTTGCAGCTCGGAGAAGGGACACCACCATAAAGCAGGCTAGATGCATAGTCACTGACACGGATTGCAGTAAAGAGAATAATCATCTCCTGTTAAGTAGGCAAAGAAACCACAGTGCTCCAAGCAGTGAAGAAAAGGGCATGCCATAACTGGAAACCATACTCGCTCTTAACAACACGGGAACAAGGGACCACTTGTCTGAGCCGCGCACGCCCAGAGAACGTCGTGCCGGCCCGAACACAATGACCTTCTGAACAACTAAGCAGTTTATCTCCGTGGCGTAACGATCAGTTCCTCCCAACCGCAGAACGTGCTTTTCCTCGTAATATAAAGCCCGCTTCGCAAGATGGGAAAGGACAGGCCGAGAAAAACTTCCACACAAAGCAGGATAGAACAGTATGCAACCACCCCGCTGTCCCGCTCACCAGAGAGACCAGCATCAGCTCAATCTGGAATTATGGAAGAAGACATCTCCCTCAGGGATGTAATGGGCGCCATTGCCAGCTCCAGGACATCCATGGAAAAGAAAATGGACGCCATAGGGGCTGAGGTATCCGTGCTGAGGCATGACTTGCAGAAGCTGACGGCACGCACTGGAGAGGCGGAAGCACGCATATCGGAGACCGAAGACAATCTGCAAGGAGTTAACCGCCAGATAACCGGCATGTTACAACGTATAAAGTCCCTGGAGGGAAGAGTAGATGAAGGGGAAGGTAGATCACGGCGCAATAACGTCCGCATCCTAGGCCTTCCCGAAAAGGCGGAAGGAGAATGCATGGAGCTGTTCCTTGAAAGATGGCTATTGGATATATATGATGCTGAATCCTTCTCCAAATTCTTTTCTATCGAAAGGGCCCATCGCATCCCATCGAGCAGGATCACCCCGGGTGCACCACCGCGTGCAGTCATAGCAAGACTTCTGAATTATAGAGACAGGGATGCCATACTACAAATGGCGAGAACGAAAGGGTCTATCACCTTCAATGGCTCGAAAATCTCCTTCTTCCCTGACTTCACGAGGGAGGTCCAAAAAGCGCGCCAATCCTTTGACCCACTTAAAAAACGCCTCCAATCATGTGGAATCAAATATGGCCTGATTTTCCCTGCTCAACTTAAAATATACTACAAAGGCACGACAGTACACTTCACGAATCCCAAGGAAGCATGGGATTGGGCAGAAAGGCACATTGAGAGTGACTGGAGTGGAAGGAAGAAGAGTGGAAACGACCGTAATAGGCCACATCCAGAAAGACCACCAAACAACGACCCACCACAGCGACAGGTGGATGCGGCACAACAAGGGAACGCATGATGGAAAATGGCAATGGATAAAACAAATGAAATCACGAGACGTGGAAGAAAGCGAATCCAAACATAACGTGTCTCACATGACAGGAAGAAAGTAATGGCTGACGGCTGATACCGTCCCGCCCCTTCTTTGGCAAGAAACGTACACATAACGATAGGCAAAGTTCTAGATTGCCTAGATATACTGTTTAAGTAAAGTTTGAACTGTTGAAAGGGCGACAGATGCTTCGGTTGGGGATGAAGTATGGGGAGGAGGGAGTTTGGCACAAGTTTACAAATTGGAACCACTCAATGAAATACTACATATTACAGAAGATAGTGATCACTCAGACAGCAATTTCTGTTCCCTGCTGCGAATCAAGCGAGTCCAATGCCCCTGCTAAAAGAGGCCTTATCCCCTGCTGGAACCATACACACAAACGCGACTCTGCAGGATAACAAGTACAAAACGTTAAAACTACTCACCTGGAATGTAAACGGCCTAGGAAACAGCCTGAAAAGGAGGCTAGTGAGACAGTTCCTGAACCGACACAGCCCGGACATAGCCTTCCTAACAGAAACCCATTTGGCAGGTACTTCCAACGCGCTATTTAAACGATCGAACTACCGCACAACCATACAAGCTGGTTTTACCATGGGAGCCAGAGGGGTATTGATGTTAATCCATAACAGGTTACCGCTCACCCTCACCAAAATAATACAGGACACCGGGGGCAGATTTACATATGCCACGGGCATAGACGATATCCCTTATGGCGATCTACGCCCCACCGGCTCTTCAGTCCAGACTTATGGAAGATATTACGCCCCTGCTAACCAGCGACACCTCAGATGTTCTGGTCCTGGGAGGAGATTTCAATGACGTCATGAATAATGTACAAGACCGTACGCATCTATGCAACAGAGACCCCAATCGCCAAACCAATCTGGCCACGTTTGTAGAGGCTTTTGGCATCAGGGATGTGTGGCGTGACCTACACCCGGAAGAAAAGGGGTACTCCTTTCACTCAGGAGTGCATGCATCGCTGTCACGACTGGATTATTTCTTCATGTCTGCGACATTAACGCACACAGTAACGCAAGCTGAATATCTTCCGCGGGGCATCTCGGATCACTCCCCCCTACTCATATCACTTACAACGTGCAAACCAGCTCCTCCACCGAGGTGGAGATTGAACAACTATTATCTAGGCTCTCCTGAACTAATAGAACGTATACAAAATGTCACAACAGAATACTTTGAGACCAATACGGGAACAGTAGAAAGTCCCGCGGTACTTTGGGAGGCATATAAACCATTACTACGGGGAGAAATCATCTCCTGGACGACGGCCCAAAGGAAAATACACCTGGAATCACTGCATGAAGCAGAAACGAATGTTAAACAAGCAGAAGACGCAGATCCCACCAATGACAGTCCAGATACTAATAGAGCGCTGATACTGGCTCAAAAGAAACTGCAAAATATCGCACTGGACAACGCCAAACAGGCACATAGTGCAATGAGGGCCAGAATATATGACACTGGAGACAAAGCAAGGAAGGCCCTAGCCTGGATTGAACGGAGAGACGAGGGACATTACCATGTGAGATCGATTGTGTCCCAAAACTCGGAGTCCTGCCTCGCGGACAGAGACATAGCTGAGGAATTCACAAAATTCTATGAAGACCTATACAGGGCCCCCACAACTCCCCCTGAAAACTCTATACTAGATGATATCACCCTTCCGATCCTCAATTCAGAAAGAGACATCACGGAAGATGAAATAGCAGTGGCTATGACCCAGCTCCAGTCTGGGAAGACCCCTGGTCCGAACGGTTTCCCCATAGAAACCTGGAAGAAGATCGGCTGTAGCAACATAGCTCCCCACCTACTACGCAGGTTCCAACAAGCCCGGACAATGGGATCCCTCCCGGCAGACCTGAGGAAGGCCACAATACATTTAAGGTATGAAGGCCCAATTCTGATATTATCAGTTGAATAGTTAGTAAATGATGTTAACCAAACACAGGTTTCCTCAAACTCCTCTCAAGCATTTGAAACCAATTCTCTCAACACCTTACAACAGAACCTGTATTACTTTTGATGTACATGCCTCCATCAGAGGCAGTAACGAATAGCCCCTGTAAAGTTTAATTAAACATCTTGAAGCCACCATTGTGGCAATGATCTAATTCTTAAGTTTATTGAATGTTCCCTACAAGTTCTTACAATCAGTGTGGAGATGTCATGAAATGAGAACAAGAGAGGCGATGTGTAGAGTTTAACTTCATCTTTATTACATATGAATCGTTTCAGGGTTGGGTTGAACAACGTCTGGAGGAGGTAGGGAAATAACCTGATAATAATGAGTCAAACTGACGAAAAGTGTCAGGTATGGGACAACTAAATGTGGGGGTTTCCTAGATGTTACCAACACCTTAGCATGTTGATATCCACAAACATAAACAGTCTTAAACTTAGTGTTAATAAGTCCCTGTCCCTCCAGTTACATCCTACTCTACTAAACAAAGTGTAAAGGAGGTAGCCAGCAAAATAATACATTTAGCCTCTCTGTCAATCCTCAGTTTGTAAGATAAATCTTCTTCAATTCTTGTAAACAAAAGTGTTCATAAACCTAGTCTATCAAAGTATGACCCTAATCTATAAACAAACCTCATAAGATGATTCCTCAGATGATTCCCTCTAGGGAATACTAAAGGTTTTGTCTTTTTCATGGTTGCTGAGCTCTTCCAGTTTTCTAGACATTTACATGACCTTTCAAATCCTTCTCCAAACCTCTGCACAGTCGCCATGTCTCTCCACTGTCTTCCCCACTTGCTCAGTGGTCAGGGCATTTGAATCTTCTCTTATCTTGGTGGATGGGTAGATATTTCCTTTACCCCCAGCCGAGAATCCACTAATTTCTTCAAGAAGAGAAGAGGAATTCCTGACATCCCTCCCTTCTTCGGTCTATGTTAGGAAAGTCTTTCTCAGCCAGATCGCACACTGTGTATGCCCTCCAGGGATTATTCAGGAGTTTGACTTTTCCACTGTTTTCTCTAGACTTCCTTACAGTCTCTGCGTTTCTTCAAGCTCCCTGAGGAATCCCTCCCATTGAGTATTTCCCAAGTTCTTTCTCTGGACCTCTCAAGGTCTCCTGTTTTCTTCTGGCTTTGTGAATAATCTTCTCTCCAAGGAGACCCATGGTCTTTCCCTAAGACTCTCAATGGTCTCTTAGTTTCTTCTTGACTCAGGATTCTCTCAAATGCCTGAGTGACCACCCCTTCCCCAGCCGTTGTGGTTTAGGCTGGTGGCTTTTTTCCTTCACCACCCAACAGTTGCCATCACTGGAGAGAAAGAGTATTTGTTCTCTTTCTTTTTTTGGGTCCTTCTCAGGCAGTCAATATTGTAAATCTCCTTCTAAGGGTCTCCCTGTTTCGGGATTATTTCAGCTCAGGGGTTTCTGGGAAGTGCCCTGTGTTCAGGACTTCCTTATCATTTCAGGTTTCTGCAGGGCAAACTGGGGCTGTGGTCCCCACCTAATGTATTTATTTATTTATTTCATTTGTAAACCGCGCACAAACCCTTAGGCATCAGGGCGCTGTATCATGTACACCATGATTCTTGGTATTTTGATTCCTCGCTTGCATCTGGCAACGTTTCAGCTGGACTGCCATCAGCAGGTAGGCCAACTCTATCCAGATATTAGCCTGCCTTTCGAGCGAGTGTTGAGCAGCTCGTCTGCTTTCTCCTGGCTTGTGCACCTCTCTGTCTGCCCCTAGCCCCTTCTATACAACTGGGACGATTGGCATAGTTCTAAACCGGCCCATGCTTGGTTCTTCCCATGGGCAGCCTGTATCGGGTCTCCTGATCAGGCATTTCTCCATTGGTTCTTTAATTGGGTTGTTATATCATTATTATTACAATAATGGACAGAAGGTACATTTACTCTATTACCCTTACATATTACCCTTACCTTTCGGCTCTCTAGTTTCAAATGTACACAGTTGTCTGTGCCATCTGTGAACGCCTTATAATGGATCTTGCAGTTCCATGGTTATCTGTGGCTGCCTGGTTCTGCTGGATACGTGGGCGCAATGTCAGGAATCTAGTTTCACTGATTCTGTTAAAAGTCCATGGTTAGACTGTACCACTACAGCATGGTCTTCCCTGCTCAGAGACTGTGACCGCTGGGACATGTAGTCCCCTTGTGATGTTTAAAGGGTTGATCACTTCAGAAGTGAAAAGGGAACACTGCGTCTCAGAGAGGTCGATAGGCCCAAGAAATACTGCTCCATCTACCCTCTGGGGGGCTCATTGGGTAGCATACGGAGCATCCAGTACCCAGTGGATTGGCCCCTTTTTAACATTGGATATGTAGTGGGTCTAGCTCAACACATTAATTACCTCAAAATCCAAATAGCTCGTTTATTTTACTACCTATCTTTCTTTACTTGTGTTTCCAATATAATCGATGAATTTGATGTGGAATAAGGTAACATAGCATCAAGGCCCCTCATGAACCCCAATGGGGTTAAATCCAATAGCGCTGTGCCATCCAAGTATGACAGCCAGTTAAAATGCGTTTGAAACCTATTCACACTCTTGAAAGTATTAGACATATCAGTCATATAGAAAATGAAATAGGTGAAACACACAAACTTGTTTTAGGTCAGATTTAGTTCTAATCTCATGCAATAATGGACCAATTCACCAATGTGTCACTATATTGCAATATTCCGAGTTTCAGTAACCCCTCCTCTAATCCAGACAGATGTAACTTATTCCTTTGTTTTACCCCTTTGACTCAGTTAAATGCTGCTGAATAGTCATGAAACACGACAAAGGGGAGTTCCATTTCATTATGGGCTGATTAATTAAAACCTTTAAAGTTATTCCATTGTCCAGCGTACCCATGCCGACCTAAAGATGGTCTAAATACTGGCTGGGTCCCTTTTGAGTCTGATCAGTGTTGTGACCCCTTCCACAACAGTGATGTTCAATAACGCAATAAGCCTAGAGCTTCTGAGATCCACCTACACACCTTTCCTGTATGTTGGAATAATTAACGATTCTGTCCAGGACGCAGGTAACAGAAAATGTTATAGTATTCATACATAGATCAGAGAAGGTTCCAGCCCAGTCTGACGGACTTATCTTTAAAACTATATGTTCAACGCGGTATCCAGTCATCCTATGGATGGAATATCCTCAAACTGTAGGATCTCATTTCTTCCCACCTCTTCTATAACTGGTTTATCAAAGTGCGCTGGCCTATCTTCCTCCTCCTTTGATGTCCCCTGCACTGTGACAAGAGACTGAGTACCTTTTTTATTTATTAGTATATTATGGTTACTCATAACCCTTGATACAAATGAAAAACAATTACATCTAAAACATGGCATCTACCAAGTTACTTAAATGTACACAGAATCATCAAATATACAACACATTAAATTTTGCCTTTGTGCCTATAATTGGTACATTTTCATTTTTTTCAAAATTCTTGCATCAATAATTTGGAGACAAAACTAAATTGCAAGGGTGAACTGTTTAGCTAAGAAGAAGCAGACTTCACATGTCCTCACTTTGGACACAGTAAATCTGCTCACAGGTCTAAAACGTGGCACTTTCCAAATTATTTATTTTTTACTGTTTTCATATTTTGGGGACTGAAACAAGCCATTTTACCCATTTCTGAAACATATCATTGTTTTCATGGTTAAAGCATTAAGAGACAGTGTGGTGTATTATTGTTAAGTAAGCCATACAACCATTTCTGTGCTGTCAAAAACCCTGAGTTTACTGTGGCACTGGGATACTGCAGAGTGCTTAATACCAGCCTGTGATGCTCCTCGAATTTCTTTGGTCAGGAGAACTGGATTCATCAAAGCCCAGAGGACGCAATAGAGGAATACTTCCAGGGGATTTATTTATTTATTTAATGAAAACTACAGGCACAAAAATTCATTTTCTGGCCCAAAAATGCTTGCAAAAAATGTTTACGTTGATTTACAGAGCAGAGGAGCAGTGTCCTTGACAATGGGTGAAAAGATGTGGACATAAGACCAGATGGTGCAGGGGAGGTAGAAACATGAACCAGGGTTGTGTGTGGATACTGAAAACTCTGTGATTTTTGTACAAGTGCTCTATCTATCCCTATTACAACAATTCACCAACTCTAGTACGTGTAATAGTTTTCATGCCGGACACATTTAATTTGTCCCAGGCGGCCAGATCGTTTTCCACATGGCATATCAGTATACTGATAGATTCCAAAATCGTTATACCATTCCAAAATGGCGCCTGATAAACCATGAGCAGCAACATAGAAAATGCGCAACCAATACTATTGAAATCCAGGTTGCCATAACAACAGCTACCTATGAAGCAAACAGAGCCGACAAAGTGCCGCGAGATAAAGAGATACGTGGGACACGTACACACAGTGCAGGTTAGTCCCCAAGGCAATCATGCAACGCATTCTCTACCGGCCCGAATAGAAATAGTAGGTCTTATTGGCTACTTTTTCCAAATCTATTGCAGTTTAGCACGGATTACCGCGTGATCGCATAGTATTATACAACGGCCACCGAACGAGCGTATAGACGCTAAGAGACATCAGTTTATTGAAATTCTCTGAAAGAAGCCGGACAGCCACGGACACCCCGAATACCAAGAGAGAGACGAGCGTGTCCCTGTATCAAGGTAATTTAAATTGCTGTATGTCTTTAAGAGCAGACACAGAAGGGTTGAGAACCTTCGTTTTAGCCTAATGATAACAGAGCATTCCAACACAATGTTCCTCGCTCTATCCATTACAGTGTAACATCACATTCCATTCTTATACGCCTTCCACGACCCGATCAGCACTTTTTTCTGCGGGCGCACCACCAGGGTCCTTTTAGGCAGAATCCTGTGCAGTGCCCTTGGGGACCACTACACACGATTAAGAACACAGGTGGTAATACAAGTTTTACCTTTGGTACAAGCCTGTACTACTAAGTTATAGTGGTAGCAGTAGCAGAGCAGCCAGGCTTTTCTCAAGAGTATATGAGCAGTAGCAGAGATTACACAAAGGGACCACAATTACTGTGACTCAAGCAAACACTGACTCAAGGTTTCAGGTAAAAAATATAAGTACATTTATTTTTAAACCATCAGTTATAAACACAACACTTCTATTAACCTTTAAACAAAACCACACGTTAAATATACTACAACTAACCAATTCACTTTGTACAGTATGTCTCAAGGTAAGTACCCTGTGTTTGAATGAACCGGTGTTATGAACAAAACACGATACCGCGGATACGGTTGCGATCCCTTTTTGACAGTTCGGTCTACTAAATAAAAGCGTATCCGTGACATGAAATGCTACCGGGGAGAAAACACACTTAGCACCTGAGATACCCAGAGGGAGTTGGAGGCAAAAATCACAGGCAATATTTAGGTTAGGCAGACAGCATCGAGAAACAATCAGAAACAGGAGTTCAAAAGTCAAAGGGCCGGAGCCAGGGTTAAGTGACACCGGAGACCTGTTGCCGAAGATCACACCGTTAGACAGTTCAGGATTCAGCGTAGCCCAAAAGTACTTTGATATTGTCAATGTTTGGAAGCAAAAGTTATAAGAAGGAGGGAAGACAAGGGCGAGCCTTGAGGATGAAGAAAAGGGATTCACCCAGTTTCCTCGAGCAGAACACAGTACCTTATTCCAATGGTGCAGCTGGTGCCCTACCAGTTGTGCCTGTTGGTTTCCCGCAGACCCACGATTCCTGGAGCTTCGTTGTGAAGGATGACGTCTGAAGGGGGTCTGCACCACACAGGGATGAAGCCGGCAGCAGCGACAACGAAAAAAAAGTTTGCTCCTTAAAAACAGGCGAGGCTCGGCAGGCGGCTATCCGGACCACTACAGCAGTGTGCAGCGATTTCGACCACGATGGAGACCTCTGTCTGAAGAAGATGAGCTGGTTATCCCCACCAGGCTCAAGGGAAGAAGACTCCGGACTGGATCTTCTCTTAGTCGTCGAAGGGTAGATAGCTCAGGACTGCAGCAGGACTTCACCCGGATGGGGTAGTTGCAGCAGCCGTCGTTCTCTCTGCTTCTCTTCGGTTCCTTGTAGTTCCAGAGGCGACTCTGACTTCTAGCCCAAGAGACCTGCCTTTTATGCGCAAAACCCCCATTCACACAGCCTGGCTGTCAATCACGCAGCAGGGGGGTTGTTCAGCCGCGACAACCACCTCAGCCAATCATGGCAAAGTGCTACTTGGGTTTCCTAGGATACCCTGTGCAGGGGGTGACTACACCCCTTCCCCGCATTCAGTCTACCTAGACACCCAGGCGTCAAGAGGAGGGCTTCTCTGCAGAAGCCCGCCAAAAGACGGTGAACAAAGAAGGCGAACCTAGTTTGCTGCGCAAAGTAAAACACAAGGACTTTAACAAAAAGAAATGGCGAATAAACCCAACCGGAGCCAAAAGAAAGACGATTTGGTCAAGTAGGTTTATGCTTAAGGCTGTTAAAATAGCCAAAAGTATTACCACGTTTATCTAATATAATTGCGGTAGAAAAGTTAGGGTAGATACCACTGCCACCAGCCAAGTCTAAATCCTAAAAGAGTTAAACAATGCTTGGGGAGGTACAGACAGAAAAGGGGTACAGATTAGCCCTTTCCAGTACTCCATGTAAGATGGGGTGTACTGGGTCTGTGGTAAAAGTGACTATGTAAAGTAAATGGCAACTTTACCTTTCTCTGGGGGACAGTAGTCAGCCCTAGCGAAATGGAGTCAGAGGGCAGTCTAAAAGACAACCCTGGGTTACTACAGTGAGGGTGCTGTGTAACCCATACAAGAACAGGGGCATCTGGAGTTGTGTGCTCCAGTGCCCAAGATCACACAATGAGTAAAAACACATAGGCCAAAACACATGTAAGAGTGAAAAAGGATGTACACTCTTACCAGGTGGAAAAAATAAACTCCAGAAATCCAGCAAAGCTGCTGGGGGACTCACTAGGTGAGGGAAATTAGCCCTAGAAGGAGAATTCTCCCTAACAGGTCCCCACCGCGATCTACATCACCTAGCAACAATAGGTGAGAACCTTTCCTATACAAAACACCAGACTAATTGTTAATACGAACATTGGAGCCCAAATAAAAGGACCTTATGACTGTATATTAAAACTGAGATGGAATCACTCTAGTTTGTTTTTAGCGACACTCGAAGCATTAAAACTGTATGCTTTTCTATTTAATAGGCCAGAGGAAGATCGCCATGAGCACCTCCCTCTTTGTTATATTGAACAAGGACGCCCTCTCCTAATCCTACGTAGGTAATATTCCTTACCTAGGGTAGGATTTCTTTCGCTCATTTAATTGGGAATATCTGGAAATCTGAGAATCTATAACTCACTCCAGTACTTTGTGTTTTGTTTTTGTCTGTTAGGGATGAACAGCACAGCACAGAACGTTTCTTCAACAATACATTAACACATGCCAGACACTTGTACAAATACCAGGGTTGTAATCCTGATGAAATTTCTGGAACAATTACCATTAAGAACTGAAACATGTCGAGATGTTAAACTGTGTAATGTAAATACAGTCACAAAATTGATGCAATCATTGACTAAGTGGTATGCAGAACCTATGGTTGATAAAAAGAAATGATTGACCACAGGCAATTAATTTTTGGTTCCAAAAACAGTTTGTGATTATACCCTAGCCACTAAAGTGGCGTTTTGTACTTTTAAGTGTATTTAAATGTTTTGATTTTTTAAACCTACACTTTGGTTTTTTAACAAACGAATTTTTTGTCAATTGACTTTGTTTATGTATTAAAATGTATGAAAATTAAAATGGTTTTTAACCACTGAAAGTGATTACACTTTCAGTTTGCCCCCCTTAATAGACTTGCCTCTATCTTCTTTGTTTTGAATGTTATATGCATAATGACATTCCACTATTAGAAATGGCCACACAGGCAGCCCGAATGTAGTCCCTGCATCCCCCAGGTAAGAACACTCATCAAGTTTGCTTAAGCTATACTCCCACTTATGGCTAGCATCTGCAGTTCTAATGTCCACTTTCACTCCTATGCAGATGATACACAACTTTACATCCGAATTACAGGGCCAACAAACACCTTTAACCAAATAAAGCTTTGTCTCAATTAAATTAAACCCTGGCTATCAAAAAAATATATATTTAGCTCAATCCATCAAAATCAGAACTGTTCTCTTCATGCCGCAAACATCTGCTTTGTAACTTAATTCAACAATCTAAGCCTCCAGCACTGTTTGGCATCTCAATCACACTAAAAATAACAAAGTAAAACATCTTGGGGTCATATTGAACTCTGAATTGACCTTATCTACTCAAATGAATGTGTGTGTCAAACAAGTCTTTTTCAGCATCTGTCTGTTCAGGAGGGTTCTCTTTTATCTTCCAGTTGCCGACCAAGCCTCTGTAATCGGCACAGTAGTACACTCTAAGCTAGCCTATGTGAATGCTCTCTTTGCTGGCCTACTCAAATATCTGATTCACTGCCTCCAAACTGCTCAAAACATTTTGGTCCGACTCATGTCGAAATACCAACTCATTCATCAATCAGATTTCCAGACGCAGTCTCCATTGGTAACCTCGGCATTCACAACTCCTATTTGAAATCTTATGTCTTGTCTTCAAGTGCGTTCACAGACTGGCACCACCCTATCTTGCCCAGAGAATACAACTCTACCTGCCCGACCGTAAACTCTGATCATCAACCGCTCATGGTTCCCAAAAGCCATTGTTCAACAAGTGGCGACCATCGCTTCTCAGTATTTGGCCCAAGGTCGTGGAACAACCTCCCACTCCTCCCTCCCAATTTGAACATCACCTGTGTCCAGATGCAATTTATTCTGCTTACTACTTAGTAGTTGTGCATGCTTATAAATTCAACTGAAATAAAAATGAAAATGAAATGCCAGTACAACATGACATTGCCATTGTAGGTGAATGGCCATACTGGCTACCCCAATGTATTCCCTCCTTGAGATCCCCATGTAAAACACTAATCAAGTTGGCTTTGCCCATAATGCCTGTAAAACATTCCATTAAAATACCACTAAATGGAAAAGGGTCTTACTGGATGCCCCAGTATAGTCTCCCCCACGGATACACATAAGAACACTCATGAGGTTTCCCAGAGTGCCAATAAAACAAGCAATGCCACTGTATGAAAACATACATACTGGCTGCTCCACTGTCCTCCTTCCCCCACCTAGTCATGCTTGCTGGCCTGAATAAACACATTTATACCGATTTTCATGCACCCAGTTATGCACCCATACAACATACTTACCTCTCTCTTATTTACATGCACACCTATATACAATATTCACACTGCACTCTCATTCATATTTGTCCTTGCCGCAAAACAACCCCTCACATGCAAGCATACATACATAGATGCATACACACCCTGTCATCCACAAATCAATGCATACATAAACACATACAACAATGCTGTTTTTCTTACCTGCGCTGGACTTGACACTGCCTGCTCACAAGCTGTTCAAGGCCCCTCTGGCACCCCCACAAAATGCAGACAGGAACCAGGAAGCAGGGGGAGACCTCTCTGGTTCCTGACATGCATATGGAGCCAGAGCACCAGAAGCTGCTGCCCATGCCGTCTGAATGCCGTCTGAATGTGCGGGGATGCGCATGAGTGTGCCCTATGCCATTTGGACTTGCAGTTCCCCACCCTTGCATGGCCCACTGGGCACACGCATTAGGGAACTGCAAACTGCAAAAGGAAACTATGTTTCCCTGGTTTGCTCCCTCAGTGGCTCCTTCATAATGGATCAGCGCCCCATTGTTGTCCATTATGTATGAGCTGTCACTGCTGCAGTGGAACTTTATCACAGGTGCTGAATGTGGTTATGTTAAAACTTTACACAGTTGGCTGATTTGTTGGGATGTGTATGATTTGGGCGTGGCATAATTCTTCGCGGGCGAATTGAATGTGGTCAATTTTGCCACAAAGACAATTTTGCCGTGGCCAAATCTGGCAAAACTTTAACCCCCCCCCCCATTTCCCACAATACATCCCCCACTGACTTCCTAATTACCTTTTTGACGTCAGCTTTTCTTCTGACCCTGCAGCGTCAGTTCCGTCCCTCCTATGTGGGTCGGATCTGACACTTTGGGGTCCACATTTCTTCTTTTCTTTTTCCGTTCCCCACCTCCAAACCTCCAGAAGCATGGGAGACCCCTGCAACTCCCTCAAAGGCCATCAATACCAAACATGTGGAGCAGGGGACACCCCCGCAATCCTGACTCCCCAGGTTTGCTAGTGATTACCCAAATGGATCGCTTCGAATGGTACTGGCTGAATTCGGACAGATGTACCATACGATCAATTCGAAACGATCCAATTGGGTAATACCATTTGTTGCAGTGTGGATTAATCGAAACAAGTCATGGCCACAGTGTTTCATTTGTTAAAAAAATAAGTGCCAGGGCTCAAATAGTTTATACCATGCACATGTCACGTCAGGATGGCCAGCTCCACGCACTCTGCTGCCACCACCCACGGCTGCTCCCCATGATGTCAACATATATGGAGTTAAAGGCTAATTGTGGTTGACGGATTTACTCAGTCACTACGGCTGAAGTGTGATTTACAAATACCAAACAACATGCACATAAAATAACTTACTTGTGTTTTGACATGAAAACAATGTTAAATTGTGTATTGAAACACAATTCTCATTTACGTCTTACTCTGATTCCATAGGTGTTAATTATGTGAATGGCAGTTACAATAATAAAGTTGCCAAAACACCACATCCTTATCAAACTGAGTCTGAGACAATAAGTGCCCGGGCTCAGAAATAAGTGCCAGGGCTCAGCCCTGGCAAACACCCCCACAAATTAAGCACTACATGGCCATGCTAAAGTCACATTACTTAGCAATAAAATAGGTGAAGGTGAGACATTGATATGAGCAGGTCATAATAAAAAGTGAAGAATGACGCCTGGGAGGTTATGAATGATTGATATCACGTGACGTCGTTTTACAGCCTGCCATGCCAACACTGAAGAGGAAAAGCATATCCTATTCAAATTTGGTCACGCCGCAAAACGGGCAGTCCACCCAGACTGCTTTGGCACATCCCTTGAGACAACAAGCCCAAGCCAGACATGTTATTTCTTCATTGAGCTTCAGTGAAAACAGCACAAAGTGAGATTCTGAAAGATGACAAAAGAATAGAAAAAGATAAAGGAGAAATTCAACTGCAACACAATGCAATAGCCTACTTCTGGCCAGTGAACTACACAATTCAAGGACATTCGAAGAGAAAAAGATAGCTCAATGCTTTTGGATTTGTACCTTTTCCGTTAGTTGTCGTTGATCGCTGCCGTCCTGAGGATCCAAGCCAGTGAGCAACACACATGAGATCGCTCAGAGAAATCCATGGCGCGCGCTCCGAGTTTTAGCCTGGTTCCAACGACTCACTAATTCATGACATCGATTTATCCGCTAACGTTTTTTTCTATTGGTGGATGTTGCCTTCCCTCTCATGGGAGTGACTCGGTTTGTATGGAATTAAGCGAAAATACCACACCCTTAACTTTATATGGAGGTCTGTAATGCTGCTGTGCAGAGGATATTGAAATACGACATCTCTGAGTGGAAATATTTGCTGCCACGTCATTGGATGTCCATGTAAACAGCAAGTTGGGCTCCACCGTCGGTTAAGTACTTCAGCATCCTGGCGACGTACGTACTGTGACACATACATGGCAGATGTTTATGCTGGTTTAAACTCCTGGTAGAGAAAAACACTCTGACCATGGATTTGCTTCATGTTTAAAACAAATCTAAACAAAAAGAGTCTTTTTACTGAAAAAAAACTTCTAACGATAACACATGATTCAAACACACAAAAAAATAAGTTTTCTTATTTTGAAATGTCAACATTTAATTGATGAAAGAAAGAAGGGGCACGAATCTTCACAACATATTTGTTGGAGGAATGGCCTAATAAGTGAAACTAGGCATGTGTGGGTTAGAGAACAAGCAGCGCTGGCCAATGGGCTTCGGCTCTTGCTGGGTCCGAGTTCCAGCATAAGATGTCTGGCTGCATCTAGGGACCGGCCAGTCTCAGCCCTGACCAGACTATTCCAAGCCTCCAGCATCGCAGAGGGAAGCTGGGAGCCCGGTGATGTGATATGTTGCGTGCTCCTTTCTCCGACCGTCTTTCGCACATCTCCAGGCTAGATTTGCTTGCCTGTTTTCTTTTTGGCTTACTGCACAAAAACCCAGACTCATTTAAAAGTGGAAAAGGTCGCTTTAATGTGACAGGCCAAAGCTTACAATCAAAACGCTTAACTGGCTCCATGGCTTAACAAACTAAAGAAATATTTTAACAACCAATTAAATAAATTAAACATTTTCCTTTTCATTTTCATTTTCCCCCAACATTTAAATAATTAAATAACCCATTTCCTCCCTAATTATCCCTTCGACCCTACCGTCTCCTTGCCCCTTTTCCAGGCGTCCCGCTTTCTCCCAGGGGCCATGCCCCTCCAGGCTCAATACCTGTTCGCCCGGGGTGACCTGCTTGTGCAAACAGCGCCACCCCATCCTTTCCCGTGTCATTCCCCCATTGTGCTTCCCTCCCCCCACATCAAAAGGGGCCATGCCTCCGGCGCCCCGACCCACTTCAACACCCTTCAAACTCCCCTCTACACCAAACTCCCCCTTCCTATGACCTGCAGCCAGCCTGACCTGCCACATCAGCAACATTTATTACACACAAACTTTCACAATGCCCTGACCTGTCACACAAAACTACCAACCCCTACCACCCTAACAGACCCCAAAACCCATAAAACACTCGCCATGTCATCTAAAACTCCCCGCATAATCCCATGAACAATGGACCCCCCGTATTCCCTAACCAAACACCAGCCTAAAACCAAAATGAAGGGGTGGGAGGGCGGGACAATCATCAAGTCCTAACCGTCGCCTGCCTCCCGAACCTTCCCTGAGCCCTTAAATACCCCCGGGAGGCGCTCTGCCCCCCACGGCCACTCGCTGGCCGTGTGCAGCGCCAAAAACTCCCCGGGGGAAACGCTTCGCGTTCCCCCTGGTGCCCCCCTTTTGGCTTACTGCACAAAAACCCACTGCCACCAGCGCCTTCCGCAATACCCCTAGCACCTGGGCCGCTGAAACCGCCGATCCATCCGCATGCTGAAAAACCAAGCCTGTCTTACCCCCACAGCGCTCCTTCCACACCCTGCCTTCCTGAACTGGGCATAAATCCTTGCTCCCTCGACCCAGCAGAACCCAAGAGCCCCTTCCCTTCTGGTCCGTCTTAGACCTTTTAATCTTGATGTCCAAACCTTCTTCTGTAATTTGAACATCTTCCCATTGCAGTCCCCCTGCACCCCCTTTTCCCCCGACCAACTCAGAAACCCTGAAAGCCCCAAAGAATAACCACGTAAAACAAGTCGCAAACAGTTTCCCTTCCCATACCTACCAGCAAACTCCCCCCACCACCTCTATCAACCTCTGCAGCAATTCCGCCGATATCGGCCTCCTCTTATCTTTGTCCCTCTTACTCTCCCTTGCCCATCCTTCCAACATCCTACTCGCCATTTCCCCCCCACTTGGCTGAAAACCCCAAAACCATTTCCCATAAAAGGCAATCCCTGCTAACTTTCCCGCTATCATTGCCCTTGACCAGCCCCTGTCCATGCACCTCAGGAGGAAATTTGTGACATCATGCCTCCTCCGTACTTCCGCATCCCATCTACCCTTCCAACTACAAGCTCCTCCTCTAATAAAATCCTCCCAGGCCCTCCTGTATGACTCCTTAGATGCCGAGGCCAATGAACCCTCCACCAAAGCAAGCGCTCTCAGCTTCCTATCTTCCACAGCTCCTCCGCAATCTGCTGCCCCTCCTGATCTGCATCTGGAGCCAATCCACGGAATCTCTGCCATTGAAAACGAGATAATGCATCAGCGATGCCATTATCCTTCCCCGGCACATGTGTTGCCTTAAACACCACATTCCATTCCATGCAACGCAGAACAAATTCTCTCATCAGTCTTGCCACCCTCTGATCCCTAGCTGACTGCCTGTTCACCACATGGACCACGCATTCGTTGTCAACATTGAAGTTCACCTTCTTGTTTTGCAACTCCTTCCCCCACAACTCCAATGCCACTAGTAATGGAAAAAATTCAAGAAATGCTATACTCCTTCCTTCCTTCAACCACCGCGCTGGCCACTTCTCCGCACACCACTTTCCCCCCCAAAACACTCCGAAACCTCCGGCCCCTACTGCATCCGAAAATATCTGAACTTCCCATGTCACCGGGTCTCCCTGCAACCACATTGACACTCCATTGAAACTCTCCAAAAAACGCAGCCAAATTCTGCAATCCTCCCTCACTGCCCCCGATACTCTTATCCTTGATGTGGGCACTTTGCTCCCGCCATAGCCCTTGCCATGTTCCTGCAAAACGTCTGCCCTGGGGCCACAACCTTACATGCAAAATTAAGATGCCCAACCAATCTCTGCATCTCCACCAGCATCATTTTCTTGGCCCCCACCGCTTTCTCCAACAGTACCACCAATTTGCTCACCTTGTCGAGCGTGAGGTCATGGCCACTGAATCCAGTTCAATTCCTAGAAATGTTAACACCACTGCTGGCCCTTCTGTTTTGTCTTCGGCTAAGGGTACTCCCAGCTCCTCCATCAATTCCTTAAACAACTTTAGCATTTCTTTGCAGTCCTCCTCTCTTTCTTCCCCGCTAATGAACAGAAAATCATCCAGATAGTGCAGCACACTCTCCCAACCCGAGCTGAATGAGAAAACCCACTGTAAAAAAGAGCTGAACCGTTCAAACAAAGCACAGGAAATTGCGCACCCCATTGGCAAGGATTTGTCTATGTATATGCGGTCCTCAAACTGCAAACCCAACAACCAAAAATCCTCCGGGTGCACCGGCAATAACCTGAAAGCCACATTGATATCGCACTTGGCCATGAAGGCCCCTCGCCCTTCCTTCCTTATCAGCTCAACCGCCTGGTCAACACTTGCATACACAACCCCACATTCTTCCGGGGCAATGAAATCATTAACTGACATACCCTCTGGCCATGACAAATGATGAATCAGTCTGAACTCCCCCGGAGCTTTCTTGGGCACCACCCCCAATGGGGATATCACTAAATCACCCGGCATGTCATCAAATGGGCCCACTATCCTTCCTGCCGCTATTTCCTTGTTCAATTTTTGTCTTACCACCTCAAAATTCTCTCTTGCCGACATCAAATTTTCAGCCCACCGACGCACCCTTGGGCCCTGGTATCCTAATCTGAACCCCCGACAAAACCCCTCACTCAAAATCTTAGCCCCTTCCCTATCCAGATAAAATTGCAACCATTTTTCCAACACCCCCACTTTAATTGGAGTAAAAGCTTTTCCCCACAACCCCTTTACCTGAACCTCTCCCCCTCCCCCTGTCTCCCTGTTGGAAACACTGAGTGAGAGGGTGTTTTCCACCACACTTGCTACACTCGTGCCTGAACCTAAACAGGGTCCTTGTGCAGCCGTCCTTATTATACCCCCAGCACGCTGCTGAGGACTGACCCCTGCCTCCTCCCCCCACCCCCTCCTGGGCGACCAGGAAAGGGCCGGGGGGCGACCAAGAAAGGGCCGGAAAGGCACAGGCAGCCCACTCGCTGTGTGCAATGTCGGGGCAGGCCTCATTGGGGCCATCCATTGCAGCAAGAGATCCATGTCTATCTCCCCCCAGACCACCTGACTGTCCTCTGCCATTCTCGCTCTGAATTCCTCATCATACCTTACCCAGGCAAAGCCCCCAAAACTTGTGAAAGCCTTCCTTATTACATCCATATATTTAAGCAGGGCCACGCAACGCTTCGGGAATTTTTCATAATACACACTGGCATAAATGATAAACGCTGACGTCCAATTCTCAATAGTCACCGGGACCCATGGGCGTGAAGCCAGTTCCCTCTCTTCCTCCTTAGACCCCTCCTTTGCTCTCACTTCCCTATGGAGCAATTTAAAGACATCCACAAATTCCCCCCCCTGAATCTTCTCCCTGGTCGCTGCCATCAAGTGCGCCCCCAATGGTTTTGTTATCCCCATGTATGGCAATTTTTTCTCTTTTCCTTTCACTTCAACCTCCTTATCTTTTCCAGCTTGCACTTCGAGCACCAATGGCTCCACCACCTTGTCCGTTTGGACCTCCACTGAGCAAATGCTCTTCTCAACCCCTGCCGCTCCAATGGCCTGCACACCAACTTCTTTCCTTACACCTTGCAGTCCAGACCCTTCATTCCCTGTCCCCCTTCTTGTGACCCCTCTCTGCCATGCAGATGACCATTCCCTTTCCCGCTCACCTCTTTCCACACCTGCCGCCTGTGGTCTGGCGTCCACACCGATGCTCCTCATCTCCTTTCTTAGAGGGCTCCTACTGCGGGGATAAAACATGTCAGCACACTCACCCAGCCAATATTTCCCCTGACCTCTTACCCCCCGTCCACCATGCACTTCCTTTTCCAGATCCCACCTCAAACTTCTTCTCTCCTCCCCCCTTTCCCTTTCCGCCCTATAATCTTCCACTTCCCATTGCCCCACATATTCCTCCCATCCAACTTCATCACCCCTTAAATACCATTGCGGATGCGAGCTCATGCCCGAGTTGAGTTGATGATCTTCTTTCGAGCCCGGGGCGTCCGCCCCGCCACTCCTTTGATGTCTTCTCGGCGGGGTTGTGGAAACCCCTGCCTGGTCCTCTTCTCTCGGGTGAGGCGTTCCGTCCTCCACCCTGGAATCCTCATTGCTAGGCGCTGTGCTGCACCCTCTAGGCTCTCCTTGCGCTGACGAGGAAGGGCCGTACTGAAACCCTCTACCTCCACCTGACCAGCGGGGGCTGCGCAGCGCCCTCTGCCCTCACTCCTCCTACCCGGTGGGGCCGTTCCGCGCCCCACTCTAACCTCCTCAAATGACAGGGACCTCTCCCTCCTTCTCCCACCTGCACTCTTCTGCAGGTATTTACCCCCTCTTCCCCTCTGCCCTGTCACCCCCCTCTGCACCCCTTCACTGGCTCCACTCTAATTCCTTTGAGCCACCTCCATCTGAGAATTCCTACCTTCCCTAGAACTATTACTTGCTCCCTCCCTCCATGGCTGCCCACCCAAAATCATTTCTCCCCCTGACGCCCTCCTGTCTATCTCCTTCCTCAACTTCCTGCTCCTAGTTTCCCAAACCTCCCCTCTCCCCGCCGCGGGGGTGCAAGCCACCACTGCCGCGAGAGCCCCATCTGCCACTGCTCTACGCTGCGGCCTGCCACCACTTACCTCCCCCTCCCCTGTGACCTCTCCACCAGTGACCTCCCCCACTGCCCCCTCCAACTGGGCCCTAGATGCCCTACTAATTATTTCTAAGGCCTCCCTCAGAGCCCTAGCATCCACAAGACCCTTCTTGCTGGCTCCCTGGCCCACCATTGTGCACTACCAAATTGGTCGAGCACTAATATCTATTCATCCCTTTCCACTTAACCTAGCAACCTAAGCCCCCGAGCCAGAAACTACCCGTGGACCTGTGCCCCAAATTGCACAGCACTAACTAGATAATGGATAAATATGCCCTTGACAAAACCCCCATCGCTAATAAAATACCCAGCAGCACTCCTAAATAAATGCTGTATATTTTCTTTATTATATATTATTTTTTATTTTTTTTATTTTTATATTTCTTAAAATTACCCCTCAAATACCGCCCAACTCCCTCAAGAAACCCCCCAGCCTAAGAACTAACCTGACCAGAAAAAGCAAGCCCTAACAACCAGAAACCAGCACAACTGTGGCAAGATGTGACAATATTACACTGCCCCCTGGTGGCGACTGCCCCACCGCACCTACTGGCCACAATTAACACGCGGCCCCTTTAAGAAAACCCACACCGCCCCCTCTGAGACGCGACTGCTACCGCGTACCTAATCCCTTCACTACACGGGACTCAAACTCTCCCTAAACCCGCCCTCCGCAACTAACGATAATCAGGACAGAGAACAGCTGCCTAACAGACCGCCCTTTCCCTCGCCCTAAATCACTCCGGCCGAAAATCCCGTACGGCTAAATTGAGCGGAGAAAATCTACCCGGACCCCTGGATATGCCGAGGGCGACACGAACCAACAGTAAGGGGGGGGTACCTTATATACGGTACCCCCGGCTATGACAACCCAATATAATGCAAAATGTAAAATTAAAATAACTAATTTTCTTTTTTTTTTTTTCTTTTTTTTTATAATTTTCCCCCCAAACTCACTCTCTCCCTCTCCCAAACTAAAACTCTCTCACCTATGCTATCCTGCACACGAAGGCCCAGCTAACTCAGGGAAGGCTCGGGAGCAGGCGACAGGACCGATCCACAATCATCAAGTCCTAACCGTCGCCTGCCTCCCGAACCTTCCCTGAGCCCTTAAATACCCCCGGGAGGCGCTCTGCCCCCCACGGCCACTTGCTGGCCGTGTGCAGTGCCAAAAACTCCCCGGGGGGAAACGCTTCGCGTTCCCCCCGGGCCCCCCCTTCTTCTGGCCTGAAAGGGACACCACAGAAATCAATGGGAAATGGATATAAGTGGGAGGGGGCATCACTGTTGAAAGCAGGCTTCCTACATGCTGGACATACTATTGTTTTCCAAATGGGCATTTTGCACTTCCATAGAGAAACAAAAGTAATTTCCAAAATGAAAAATGCTGCTTGCATTCACTAGTTTTCTTTGAAATTATTTTATTTCGTCAGACTGCCACACATACTATTTAATGTGTGTGCCCCTTTGTGTTTTATCACACGTTATGTTTATAAAGATGTTATATGATTGTCAAATGGGTAATCACAAATAAATGCTCCTGTTGTGCTGACAAGCAGTTTTTAGGAAATTAAACTGTGGGTTCATGGGTGCCAACTTTTGATTTTCACTACAGGGGCAGAAATACTGTCGCCTCCGCCCTGAATATAAGCAAGTGACCAGCCCAACCCATCCCCTGGCCAAACACATTTTATAGCACCTGTTTTTTTAAGTAAGGAATTACAAACAGTAATACAATTAACAACCAGTTTTGAATATATAACATCTCAGCAACAGTCGCTCAACCTGCTGAGCTTCCTTGGTAGCCTTCTGCTATATAGCGTGTCTATGGATCTCTTAATGTACCCAAAAGCACTGCATTACCAACAGTATGTTGGGTGCACCACTGACATCGAATTGATTTAAAGTGGAATTGATGTACTGTTTGGAAAGAAGCAGCATGAAAGAAATTGCACAATTTTTTAAATATTATTTTGAGCATTTTCTTTGAGTGAAATCCAACTGCCAGTTCCACCTCCTCGGAATCCACCCCCTCTGCACGCCGCCCCTATCTCCAAACTCCACCCGCAGTGCGGGCCTTGTGAGATCCCCCTTTACATTTTTTCCATTTCCACCACAGAGAACAAGGTTGCGGATGGCCCAAAATTCATGGACAATTATCGGCGAGATGTTTGGAATAATCTGCAGGGCGCATGTTGTAATGCAAAAAAGATGGTTAACGTGTTAATTTAACATGCTGCAACGATCCACATGTGACTTGCAGATCGCAGGTTCTAATGGCCATGAGCTAGCCAATGAAATCCATGCACCTCCTGCGTGCAACCTGCAGTTCGAAGGCTCCGTGTTGCAATAAGATGGGTCATTTATTAGTTTGGGCTGAAAACCAAAGTATATACTTATGTCAGAGAGAAGTTGGGTTCTAGTTTTGGAACTCTCCTGTTTTAACCTCTGATTATTCATTTGTGTAGTCCTGTTTTTTTGTGCAAGGTCACAGGTTATTAGGGGTGAACCCACACCCCTGGAAAGGTTTAGAGAAACAGTCCTGGTTACCTCGCAGTTCCAGTTTTTGAGAAACCTATGTATAAATTAGTTCCCACGCTAGTGACACAAGTTCCCCCCCTTGTCACCTGTCTCTGTTGTTTGTTGGGGTTCTTCAGTGGAGTCTTCTTTCACACAGTTCAGGTCTTGTGACACCCTGTGCATAGGTCCTCGGGTTCCAGCGTGCGTTTAGCGTCCCGTCTTCTGGGAACGTTCAGATGTCCGGTAAAGGTCCAGGAAAACGTCAAAGAGCGCACTCGGGGAAACGAGTGCACAGAGATACGGGATGCAATGGAGGACAAGGCAAAGGGGAGGAATGAAGGAGGAGGAAATTAGGGGAACCAGGAACCAGGAATCAAAGGATTAGCAAGCGAACTACGGAGCACACGTCTAGCCACGGCAAGCGATAGCGTTGAGACGCGCAGGGCCGCGGGGGCGTGTCCGCTTTATAGAACGTAGTGCGTGCGGCGCGGAATATGGTAATCCGCGTTCCGCATTCGACTGCCATGTTGGGAGTATTGCTGAGTGCAAGCCCCTATGGGTCAAGGACCAGGAAGTCCAGAAGGGGCACGTCCGATGGCTCATGACAGCATGCCTCCTCCGAAGGCCAGTTCCTCCGGGTTTGCCCGGGTGTATAAGATGGTACCTTTGAAGTAGTCTGGGGGCATTTAGGTTTGAGACTGGTTCCCAAGTGCGTTCACCGGGTGGGTACCCTTTCCACTCAACCAGATACTGTAGCTGACCTCGCCTGTACCTGGAGTCACATATTCTGGAGACTTCGTATTCTAACTGGTCATCGACAATCACAGGGGTAGATCTTGGAGCAGACCGGGAGGTCTGGACGTATGGTTTCATTAGAGACGTATGAAACACTGGGTGTATCCTCTTCCAGGAGTCTGGTAGTTTGAGTCGGAAGGCCAATGGGTTAATGATTTCCTTTATGGAAAAGGGGCCATAGCACCGAGGAGCCAATTTATGAGGTTCTAAGTGTCGAGGCAGTAGTTTTGAGGATAGCCAGACCTTATCACCCACTGCATAGGAAGGTCCTGGTCTCCTTTTGGAGTCCACATAGCGCTTGGTGTTAGTTCGGGCCCTTTCGAGGTGTTCTTTGGCTTCCTTGTGCACGTTGATGAGGGTTTCTATCCAGGAGTCGACTGTAAGAACTGGTGTGGGATGTGGGAGAATGGATGGCAGAACCGCAGGGTGGAATCCTTGGCTGCAAAAAAAGGGGCTAGGTTTGACAGCCGAGTGATCCGAATTGTTGTAGGCAAATTCAGCCAGAGTTCAAGGATGGAATAGAGGTGGAGCAAACATCTCTCTCCCGAAGCTGTGCTCCGTCTAGGATCAGGAGCTGGAGTTTCCTGAACGCTGTGAGGGGCCAAGGGACATTCTCTCACAAGATGTTTATCTGAGGCACAGTACATACACAGCCCGGTATGAATCCGTCGCAATCTTTCTTGCGGGGATATAGGTCCACGGAATGCCCCCAGCTGCATCGGTTCTTGGTCTGTGGTCGGGGCAGGAGTGGGCTCGGGTTTAGAGGAAGATTCAACAGAGGTCTTTTGGTAAGGCATTTTTGTCTTCTTCCTTTTCCCCTTCCTTTCTTGGATACGAAACTCTATTTGTATTGAGAGGTCCATGAGAGCCTGGAAGGAACCTGGATGAGCTATCCTGGCTAGCTCATCTTTTACCTCTTCATTTAGTCCTCTCCGAAATAGGGAAAAGCAGGCCTCCGAGGACCAATCTGCTTCCTTGGTCAATTGCTTAAAGCATGTTACATAGGTAAGCATATCCTGGGAACCTTGTTGGAAAGCCAATAGACGTTCTTGGGCACTGTAAACCTGTTCTGGGTGGTCAAACATGGTCTTTAGAGCCCGTACGAACCCATCATAATCATCCAGGAGGGCATCTCCGGAATTAACCAAAGGCGTAGCCCAGGTCAATGCATTCCCGGAAAGATGCGAAATCATAAAGCCCACCTTTGCCCTGGGGGTGGAACAGTAGTAGGGCTTAAAGGTAAAGTGCACTAAACACGAATCAAGGAAGCCACAAAGGTTCTTTGATGAGCCATCATATTTATCCACTACTCCGCCCAGCAATACACTTTCCTTGGTAGGGGAATCACGTGACAGGACAAGTTGTTTTAATGCAGCATTCTCAGCTTTGAGATTCTGAACTTCTGTAGTTAACTCTTGCATGCCGCGCATGAGATCTTGAACTGCCGCCTCCATGTCAGTATCTGTATCAGTTGGTTGGCGTCTCAATCTGTCACAGGTTTCCCCCCTTCTCACCTGTCTCTGTTGTTTGTTGGGGTTCTTCGGTGGAGTCTTCTGCCGCACAGTTCGGGTCTTGTATAACCCTGTGCGTAGGTCCTCGGGTTCCAGCGTGCGTTTAGCGTCCCGTCTTCTGGGAACGTTCAGATGTCTGGGAAAGGTCCAGAAAAAAGGGCGAAGAGCGCACTCGGGGAAACGAGTGCACGGAGATCCGGGATGCAATGGAGGACAAGGCAAAGGGGAGGAATGAAGGAGGAGGAAATTAGGGCAACCAGGAACCAGGAATCAAAGGATTAGCAAGCGAACTACGGAGCACACGTCTAGCCATGGCAAGCGATAGCGTTGAGACGCGCAGGGCCGCGGGGGTGTGTCCGCTTTATAGAATGTAGTGCGTGCGGCGCGGAATCTGGTAATCCGTGTTCCGCATTCGACGGCCATGTTGGGAGTATTGCTGAGTGCAAGCCCCTATGGGTCAAGGACCAGGAAGTCCAGAAGGGGCACGTCCGATGGCTCATGACAGCATGCCTCCTCCGAAGGCCAGTTCCTCCGGGTTTGCCCGGATGTATAAGATGGTACCTTTGAAGTAGTCTGGGGGCATTTAGGTTTGAGACTGGTTCCCAGGTGCGTTCCCTGGGTGGGTACCCTTTCCACTCACCCAGATACTGTAGCTGACCTCGCCTGTATCTGGAGTCACATATTCTGGAGACTTTGTATTCTAACTGGTCATCGACAATCACAGGGATAGATCTTGGAGCAGACCGGGAGGTCTGGACGTATGGTTTCATTAGAGACGTATGAAACACTGGGTGTATCCTCTTCCAGGAGTCTGGTAGTTTGAGTCGGAAGGCCAATGGGTTAATGATTTCCTTTATGGAAAAGGGGCCATAGTGCCGAGGAGCCAACTTATTAGGTTGTAAGTGTTGAGGCAGTAGTTTTGAGGATAGCTAGACCTTATCACCCACTGCATAGGAAGGTCCTGGTCTCCTTTTGGAGTCCACATAGCACTTGGTGTTAGTTCGGGCCCTTTCGAGGTGTTCTTTGGCTTCCTTGTGCACGTTGATGAGGGTTTCTATCCAGGAGTCGACTGTAAGAACTGGTGTGGGATGTGGGAGAATGGATGGCAGAACCGCAGGGTGGAATCCTTGGCTGCAAAAAAAGGGGCTGGTCTTGACAGCTGAGTGATCCGAATTGTTGTAGGCAAATTCAGCCACAGGTATTAGGAGTAACCAATCGTCCTGGACCTTGGTGGCGAAACAACAAAGATATTGCTCCAGGGTTTGGTTCACACGTTCTGTAGCTCCGTTGGTCTGTGGGTGATAACCTGAGGAGAGAGCACGTTGGATTCCTAGTATACGGCATAGGTGTTTCCAGAATTGAGATATGTATTGAGGTCCTCTGTCTGATATGATCTTGGAAGGAAGTCCATGAAGTCGGAATATGTGTTCCAGGAAAATTCCAGCGAATTCTGAGGAGGATGGTAGTTTATACAATCATGTAAAATGAGCCATGTGAGTGAATAAATCAATGGTAACCATGATAGTTGTGTATCCCCTGGAGGGTGGTAGTTCCACTATAAAGTCTGTAGTGATGAATTCCCAAGGTCTTGTTGGTAGCGTTGGTTGGAGTAGGAGATCCACCGGTCTCTTGTTATCATGCTTGTTTTGATTGCAGACTGCACAGGCTTGGATGTACTGCTGGACGTCAACTTTCATATTTGGCCACCAAAACTGTCTTTGTATCAAACGGAGAGTGTTGGTTATGCCATGATGTCCTGAATGAAGGGTATCATGACAGAGGCTTATAATCCTTTGCCGTAGTTTCTGCGTGGGGATGACCAGGCCATTATCCTTGAACAAATACCCATCTTTTGTTTTAAGATTCCATCGATTCTTCCCAGTAAATTCCTTCCAGATCTCAGAGGGCTGAGTTTGAAGCCGAATGTCTTCCAGGAGAGTGATTGCTTGGGCTATGAAAATTGTATGGGGAAACATCTTTGGGAAAGATCGGTCTTCAAGAGTTTCGTAGTCGGGACACCGGGATAAGGCGTCAGCACTAATGTTGTGTGTTCCAGGAACATGATGGATTTGGAACTGGTACTGGGCAAAGAAAAAGGCACAACAGGCTTGACGACTATTCCTACATTCCAGGGATTGTAGAACTTGAAGGTTCTCATGATCCGTATGGACCTGAACCGGATGTTTAGCTCCCAGGTGTAGATGACGCCACTCTGTGAAGGCTTGACGGATGGCTAGCAGTTCCTTTTCCAGAACAGAATAATGGGTCTCGCTAGGAGTTAGGGTTCGCGAGAGGTAAGCGATGGGGTGTTCTAACTTGTCCTCTAATTCCTGCTTTAGAACTGCTCCGATGGCATAGTTGGAGGCATCCGTCTCCACTAGGAAAGGTTGGTCAATGTCAGGTTGAGCCAGGATGGGGGCTTGTGTAAACTCTGACTTCAATCGTTGGAATGCCTCGTCTTGGGCTGCTGTCCAGAGGAAGGGTTTATCCTTCTTCAATAATGCAATGATCGGTTGAACTATCTCCGAAAAGTAAGGTATGACTTTCCGGTAGAAGTTGGAAAGCCCCAGGAAGGATTGAATCTGTTTCACAGTAGTTGGAACAGGCCAGGATAGTATGGAATTTACTTTCGAGTGGTCCATTCCAATTCCTTCTGGGCTAAGGACAAATCCGAGATAGTGAACAGTAGACACATGAAAAAGGCATTTCTCGGGTTTAGCTAGAAGCTTATACTCACGTAGCCGCTGTAAGACTGCCTTAACATGCTCTTCATGCTTAGGATGGTCCTTGGAGTATATCAGTATATCGTCCAGGTAAACTATGACGAAGAGGAACAGCATATCGGAGAACACCCGGTCCATAAAACGTCGATGGAGCATTGGCGAGTCTGAAGGGCATAACCAGGTATTCAAAGTGACCAAAGGGTGCTCTAATGGCTGTTTTCCATTCATTGCCTTCGTTTATACAGATTAGATGGTAGGCACCTCTGAGATCCAATTTCGCGAAGACTAGAGCTCCTCTCGCCGCTTCCAGGATATCTGAAATTAAGGGCAGTGGGTAGCGGTCCTTGAGGGTGCATTGATTAAGACCACGATAATCAAGACAAGCTCTAAGCTCCTTAGTATCTTTCTTGGGAACGAAAAACAACGAAGCCCCCGCCGGGGATTTGGATGGTTGTATGGTGCCATTTTCTAGGTTGGTATCCAAGTATTCTTGGAGGGCCCTTTTGTCATGATGCCTACCTCCAAGGAGCCAGGTCCGACCCAGCAACCCCAGAGGCAGGCATCATTTCCCCCAGGGAAGTGCCAGCGGGCCCAAGCTGGGGCCCTTTGGAGGCAGTCCTGGCGCCTTAGGCGCCAGGCTCATGTTGGACCCCTGTCCTGGCACCTTAGGCGCCAGGCTCATAAAGCTAGACATGTGTTCAAGTGTTTTGATGTGCACTTACCTGATGCAGACCATGCTGCCACATCCAGGCCCTCTTGAGGCCTGGATGGAACTACTTTTCCTGTGGGATTACTTTCCACCCGGGTGTGGTCGGGGAAGGATACATACCTGATTGGAGGAAGCATACACACTTGGAACTTCTTCCAAAGCTATTTAAACCACACCCGATCAGCAACTCACGCTTCGCGTTGTTCTGCTCCTCGCAGCTGGACGCTCACCGTGTCTGCTCCTGCATCTGGACTTCAGCCACGCCTGTCAGCATCCTGGGTCACCTGCAAAGGGAGACATGAGACCTTACCAGCTAAATTTGCACCACGGAGACATCACCGACGATCCTGAAAGGGAAGACATTATTTTTAAAAGCATTTCGTTACGATCGCTGCAGCGCTGCATTTCACTCACCTTTCCTGTGTTCCTCCATCTTCAGCGATCATCCGGATACACAGCCACTTCCCAGAGCCTAGAGAAAAAGACAAGAATAAGAGGTGAGAGAAGGAAGGGAATAAGACTTACCTGTTGGGTCATTCCCATTTCATTTCGGGTCTTGCCGCTTCCAGGCATTTTCCGGACCCCGGCCCCTATGGGGAAAAAAGACAAAGACATTGAATGAGCATATGCAAAGACAGTTCCCGAGCGCTCATCCAGAACTAACCTGCCATTTACTGGAACTGGAACTGCACGTTTCACTTCGGGTCGGCGCCATATCTCCGGCATTCCGAACCCCGGCCCCTAAGGGGAAAAAAGACATAAGCATTAGCGCTTGCTGCAAAAAAGACAATGAACATTATTATTAAGCTTGGACTTTTGAACTTGCAACAGAACTTTTACAGAGCCTTACCTGAATAGTCAAGCTTACCTAAACTCCCATCAATCCTCAATCCAGTGAAGTAACTGGGTTTCAACGCGCCCCTGCATCAGAAGCAGGATGGAGAGCTCATCCTTCCTGACCCTAAGGTGAGACTTCACGGGGAATCGTGGAAGGGTATCATGGAGGGTTGGAAGAGAGTGGGAGGCTTGAGCATAACTCAAGCCTCCCACTCTCATCCCCCATCCCACAACCTATATCTTGCCTTGATAAAGACCGCTCGAGGTCGAAACACGTGTCAGCTGACCACCACCAGACTAAGTATCTACATTACAATAAAAATGTCATGGTAAAACACCAACTACTGTGGGTACTCATTTATACATAGGTTTCTCAAAAACTGGAACTGAAAGGTAACCAGGACTGTTTCTCTATATACTTATGTCGTGTGTGCTTTCGGGTTTCTGTAAGGATACACCTCAGTTCAGTTTGCTGTTGTCTTTCCATAGAGCGTACCTCCAATACACTTTTTTTTAAATGACACTTGGCAGCTGCTGGCACACCATTTGTTCATGAAACCTCATGTCACTCAATTCATAACAATAACTCTGGCCCCTCCCAGCCTCTTACCAAAAGGTGTGCATTTATACCACGTCATTCTGCAAGTAAACTGATTTTACATGCACAGCTCCAGGCTGGGTAATTTAACAGACAGGGGAAAAGCGACGGCGGCCTGGAACCCGCTACAAGCACTGAGTTATGTTATGTTAGGTGGCTTGTATGTTGCCCCAAATCGCCGATGTAGTAGTTTCAGAGCCATAGCGTAGCGCAATGGGTCCCCACCATGAGCGTCCAGACCTTACCCTGAAGAAGGAACAATGAGCAGGAGCAACATAAGAGGAAGCAATATAGGAAAATACATGAAATGTACAAAATGGGGCAGTAGCTTGCAGCTGGGAAGAATCTTATTTGAGTGTGTGCGTGTTGGTCCTCTTAGTTGGATCCCATTTCTAAAATGCAAGAGGACGGCTATGTCTTATGCAATAGGCACTAAGCGCTAGACTACACCAATATTCCCATATCCTTGGATACATGGTAGACAAAGCTTGTCTGAAGCATGAGGGCCTTGGCAGTGTGGTTGGGAATTCTTAAAAGATTTAGTAAACCCGACCCGAACACATGTTTACATTTTACCACAGTGCGAGCACCGTTCTATGAATTACATCACTGCCCACCTTAAGAGAGGGGCCTTGTCAAGGGTTGAGTGTGTAGAAGGGGCACAGCTTCCCTGCAAATCCCGTGTCTGCCTTGTGTGCTCCCAGTGATGAATTCGAAAATCTCATCCCGAATTGGAATGACTCAGAATCATGACCAGAAAGCCATGTGGATTGCAGGAGATTTACAGTTGGGGGAAACTGCCGAAAACTAAAAGATACTAGAAACCCACAACACACATTCAGTTAGCATTGAAGCTGATGGCGCGCGCACGCTCAACCTCCCACCCGCCCTCCATCCCAACAGACCCCCTGCCCCCCACCACCACATGTTCCAGGAACTACGTGCTCTCTCTACGGGCCTTGCAGCTGCAGCTGCCTGCCTTTCGTGCACGCTGAAAGAAAGGGCGAGGTAATGGTAGGCGGGTGGAAGGATGCCCCTACCAAAAAAATCTGGATTGAAAGTGGATTGCTACTGGATTTTCCCAAACATTTAAATCCTCTTTAAATCCTCTTTAACTCCAGAAACTCCCATTGTACTCAGAGGATTGCTTTTGGCTTCATGCACCTTGAAATATGTTAATTAGCAATCCTCAGTGGAATGCAATCCCAAAACAATCCAAGCAATCCAATCCCCAAACAATCCACTAAAAATCCAAAAACAATCCAATCCCCAAACAATCCACTAAAAATCCAAAAACAATCCAATCCCCAAACAATCCACTAAAAATCCACAAACAATCCAATCCCCAAACAATCCACTAAAAATCCAAAAGCAATCCAATCCACAAGCAATCCAATCCACTAAAAATCCTCTCCCCAAACAATCGTATAAAAATCCAAAAGCAATCCAATCCCCAAACAATCCACTACAAATCCAAAAGCAATCCAATCCTCAAACAATCCAGCAAAAATCCCAAAACAATGCAATCCCCAAACAATCCTATAAAAATCCAAAAGCAGTGCCATCCCTAAATAAATACAAAAGCAACGGATTACATCTGGCTTCCTTTTAGCTTAATGCACCCTCGTAGAGATCCAAAAGCAATGCAATCCCCAAATAAACCTTTTGAAATCCAAAAGCAATTAATGTAGTCACCAAATAATACTTTACAAATCAAAAAAACAAAGCAATCCCAAAAATATCCTTCAACTATATAGGCATTGTTTCGGTTTATGAGTTGGAAATAAATTTTGGAGTTTAACAAAAATAATGTTTACTATAATCCTGAAAAGAAACACTTAAAAAACACATTTGGTGCACCTTGTTGAATTGGGCTTTAAAAGCCTCACTGTGGCTTAACTGCTGCCCATTTTAGAGAGTTGCATTTTGAATTGTTTTTAGAACTATAGTGATGACTTATTAGGTCAGTCATTTAGGTAAAATGGCCTTGAAAGTCAAGACCATGTAATGGCATATTAACTATATTTAAAAAGAAGCGACATATTTTTTTTTCGCACTATATTTATTAAAACGAGGCAGAGATTCAATCGGACACTGTGCGCATAGCACAAAAACACGACTGTAGCAATCCCAAACATGGGTGCTTTACAATTAAAAAATGGGTGAGAGGACCCAGAACCAGTCCAGAAAGTCACACGAGTATCCAGGCCCAGCCCAGGGAGCAAGCGAGTCCGGTGGGGTCCAGCCCAGGGATCAAGGTTGAGAGGGGACAAAGAACCAGTCCAGGGAGTCACCAGTATCCAGGCCCAGCCCAGTGAGCAAGCGAGTCCGGCGGGGTCGAGCAAGGGTGAGAGGTGACCCAGAACCAGTCCAGGGAGTCACACGAGTATCCAGGCCCAGCCAAAGGAGCAAGCGAGTCCAGACCAGAGAGCAAGAGTGAGAGGTGACCCAGAACCAGTCCAGGGAGTCACACTAGTATCCAGGCCCAGCCCAGGGAGCAAGCGAGACCTGTGGGGTCCAGCCCAGGGAGCAAGGGTGAGAGGGGACCCAGAACCAGTCCAGGGAGTAAAACGAGTATCCAGGCCCAGCCGAAGGAGCAAGCGAGACCTGTGGGGTCCAGCCCAGGGAGCAAGGGTGAGAGGGGACCCAGAACCAGTCCAGAGAGTCACACGAGTATCAGTGCCTAGCCCAGGGAGCTAGGTTGAGAGGGGACACAGAACCAGTCCAGGGAGTCACACAAGTATTCAGGCCCAGCCCAGGGAGCAAGCGAGTCCGGTGGGGTCCAGCCCAGGGAGCAAGGGAATGCCCAACTACACTGGTGTAGAAAAGACCAGGTCTGGCTCCTTCTTCATCCGGTAGTCCCCAATTTTATTTTGAAGGGCTTTTCTGTACTCGGATGCAGAGAATACTGGAAAGCCCATTTCCCTGGCTTTACATGGATAAATTCTGAAATGCAAAAAAAGATATTGTGTAAAAAGTTTGAAAAGAGCAAGCAAAGTACAACTAGTCGCCGATATAAACTTTATGAAAAATAGCAACTGGTAATGCAGGCTATGTGAGCAAAGCGGTTCATGATATGATCGTTTATTTATATAGCGTTGATACACAATGTGTTTCAAAGCGCTGCAAGGCAAGGGAGGGAACAAGGGAAAATACAATGACATTCTTACAGACCCATGAACAGTAAGGATGTGAAATTAACTATCGTACTCGGCCTGACGACATTTCAGATAGTGCTAAGACATAGATATGATATAGCATTTATAACGCGCCTATACACAAGTGTTTCAAGGCACGACGAGGCAAGGGAGGGGAAACGGAGGGAAGACAGACTACTAGGCCAGGTGACATTGAGATCTCGCAGGGGCCGAGGGAAGGGGAAAAGTGCATGGAAAGGGGGGGGTGGGAAGTGAAGAGCAGAGGAGAAACGGATAAATAGAAAATAAATAACGAAGGCAACAAACAGTGGTAGTGCAGCCAACAAGTGGCAAGTGCTGGGATAAGGCAGCAGACAGGGTGTGTCTGATAAGTACATAAAGATAAAGGGTGGGGGGGACTGTATGGGTACAGATATAGACCCCAGTGCAAGGGGTTGCCCTGAGGCCGGGTGGGTGGCACGGTGGCACGGTGAGCAGGTACCAGGAGTGGTCTAGAGACCTCATCAGGTGTGACAGGGGAGAGGGAGGAGAGAAGAGGGGGGCCCAAGAGATGAATTGTAAAGCAATGTGCACACCAGCAAGATCAATCTCTAGTGTTCCATGTGAGAAAACAGTCAGGAAATTGATTTCTATCTACACACATGACACATAAGCGCCCAACTCACTTCCCACCTAAGTTACCTTTACTCTATAACACCTGATTATTATTATCATCAGATGTACATGTACATAATTTATTAACATTGGACTGATACAAGTCTGGGTTTGCTCTAAGCTCGAACCTGTGTTTGCAGATCATGCACAACTGTTTGAGAAAGTGCCCATCTCAATGAGCTACCTTACTTCACCCCACAACACGCATGGTACGCATCCATGCTTGCAGCATATGGCACACATTTCATGAGCACTACAACTCTGCTGCCCCCACAACTACAGGACCATTGGCTCCGTTATTAACTAGTTGCTCTCCATGAACACATGTTCAAACACACTTTCCCCCGCCAGGAGAACTAACTTGAAGATTATATACCATGCCACATATAGCATAAAAAGCAATATGTCGTGTTGGAATCCTTCTGTTTTCAAGACCATAAATAATGACAAAGGTGTGAAAGAACTGCCCATAATTTTCACTTGTGCCTCCACCCTACAACACTGTCCATATGTGGGCACATCTCCACCTACATGCCCCCATTACAATAAAGCACAGCGCTTACGTCATGCGAGAATGCTTGATAAACAGACAGTAGCTTTAAGATGTTGTTAAAAAATTACACTGTGCGCTTCTAGGCTTCTATATCCTTGGTAACATCCCAATCTCACTTGCAGGCTGCCATTGCAGACCTGCCCTCTTATCCACTAAATGAACAGTCATGCCCATTTAACTAATTCCTTAATCTAATCTAATCTTCTAATCCTAGTGCTAATACCGTGCAACATTGCAGAAACCTTTCACCGGTACAAGTGCAATCTGACCCATGGTGGGAATGTATGGCCGTTCAGCACTCCTACTCAGGACTTTAGTTTCCCGTGCCATGTGTGAGAAGTCCTTCACTCCTATTTTTTTGGGACTGGGTGGCCTCAGGCATGGCAGGGGGGACTTGAGATCCGCGTTTGTGACTCTGGTGTAATGTACACATGTAAAACATTACTTTTTCTGGAGTGACAACCCTGGTAAAAATGATGTGAATCTCACCCCCATTGAGTTTTCTGACTCCAATAGATGGTTTAGGATTCCCGTGTTTAAGGGGCACTCTGCCTTTCCACATCCCCACATTACAAGGAGATGCCAAAAAGTGTTCTGATGGTACTAAAAATCTAGAAGGCCCAAACAATAAGACACAGAACAGCCTTGCACATATTTTCCTTTTGCAAAAAGCCTGGAAATGATTCCCCTGACCATGCGTGAGAAAGGCATCCATTCCCGATTTTGCTTAGAGTTCTAGGACTTGGAAGTTTTCCTAAATTAGAAAAAAAACTACAAGTCCCTGAATTCAAGTGGAAAAAAAAACAGGATTGGTATGCCTTCTTACACATGGCCAATGGCAACTTCCGAGCCCTGCTTTTAGCGTTGGTTGTCGGATATACATTATATACATTTGAAAAGCACATTTATATTGTGCGAGGTAGCTTTGCACCCACTGTGGAACACTCTTCAGATTTGTAGAACTAAGGTTACTTGGTGACTTTCTCTTTGAGTTACACCAGGAACTGAAGGAGAGGGATCACTGTGCTTTTGTGGAATAAACCCAACCAGGGAGGGGTTAGTGGTTGTTTCTAACATTTAGGGGTCACCTACAAAGAGAGCCGAGCACTGCACGCAGCAGAACTCCCTGCCCCAAGGCTCGCCCCTGTGTCACCCCTGTCCGAATTCCCAGCAGGAAGCCCCCCCACCCCACACAAGGAGGACAGCAGAAAGAGAAAGAAGGAGAAAGAGAGACTGACAATTGCCAGAAAGAGAGCTGGAGGCAGAGAGAGCTAATATGGGAGAAAAGAGAGACAGTGTGAGATACACGACCGGAAGAAAAAGCAAGAGGCCGGTGTGTCTGAAGAAGCAGTAACTCAACCAGCTGCTGACAGTGACACCCAGAGCAAGATGGACGGGCAGCGGGGCAATATACAGAAACAGAGCAAAGAGACAGGCGAGAGGGAGCGCAGAATACACAGGCAAGGCTAGCAGGAGGGAGGCTCGAGGCGCTCCAGAAGCAGGGACAGAGTGACAAGTTTAGAGGAAGGCTGAGGACAGGATACACTGCAAGAGGGATTATGAAACTGGATAAAAGGTGCGCGCAATAGCCAATGGGGTAGAGTGAGCAAGAAAGGGGGACACCAATAGGAGAGTGAGAGACTGCTGTGTAGGAACGGCAAGATAGAGAAACAAAGAAGGGTTATGGTTAAGTTAATGGAAGCAAAGAGACACACAAAGTAAGACAAGTGTTGTTAGAAACACAGGATTCAAATTTCCAAAGGCACATGTGAACCACAATGCATACTGTGGCTGTACATTTGTTAGACACCTTTCAGACTTTGAATGAAAGAAAATGTGATGAAATTAATTAAGCGGGGGATCTGCGAAACTCTGTTTTTTCCCCTCTCCCCCCCATGTCTTTGTGGCTGCCGTTCACTGTATTGTTAGGTTTGCGCGCGTATTCATGCAGATCAAGGACGAGCCTTTTCAATGTGCAGCTGTAAATTTAAATATCACGTTGCTAATCTTTAGATTGGAATATAGCATTCATAGTGTGCTGCAGTGCTTTCACTGCTTTCTTTGTTCCCCGCCGCTTTCTGTGCTGCAGTTACCGGTCTCTTTTCCCGCTTTCTTGTCCACCATCATGTCGCTTGCTTTAAGGGGTCAAGAGGCCGAAAGACAATTAAGCCAGAGAAACTACACCCATCAATCCGTCGCAGCTGTGTAAATAAGCTGAACGGAAATGTTGCCTAATGCGAGTGGCTTATTCTGAAGTGGCAGCTCTCGCGTTTGCGATGTGCTGCTAAGACAGAAGCTTTTGAAAGGGCTCGGGTGGCCGGTGTTGGGGGGCGGTCCTGAGCCCCCCGCTGCGTTCCCGTAAGCCCCCCCACCTGAAAGGACACACGCACACAGCCTTTCGGTTCGGGCTTCCCGGTCGCTCTGCTCGCGGCCGGGAACGCCCCTTTATTTATACGTTCGGTGGCGGCGTGCTACGTCACGCCGCCGCGTAAGCCCGTCACTACGGGCAGCGCCACACTCCTCCTTTTTCGGGAGGAACCACAACAACGGCACTTTTACTGATCATAACTTTTAACACACAGCTATACTATAAACCACCACTGCACACCCAACACCCCTTTATTGTCAACCACCCGGATCCCTTCATCACAGTTTACATGCTAAGTGTCCAAGAACATACTCGCTGAGGTAAGCAGGTTTCCCTCGCCCAGCCCTCTGGGGGTACCTCCTGCCTACCTCTGGCCCGTGGTGTCCCTCAGCTGCGGCTCCCCGGATTGGGGAGTCCGGGGTCTCGTCCCGGAAATCTCCAGCGTCGGGGTCCTCTGGTGGGTCAGGTTCAGGCGGAGTTTCAGTCCGGGGATCACCCAGTTTCTTGAAGAAACTCACATTCCGGGTGATGGCAGATCGCCCATCCGAGGCCGTCACCATTGATCCCTTGACAGCCACAACATCCAAAGGCTCGGGTTCATAGGGGAGTGAGAGCTTCCCATGGGGGTGTCGGTTGCGGACTAGAACTTCGTCTCCCGGCTCAAGCCGTTGAGACCGGAGACCCCGTCGCAGGTTTTCTTGGTCAATTCTCACTCGCCTTTCCGTTGCAATCCTCTGGTTGTCAATCACTCCCGGTTCTTTCTCCCCAACCTCAGGGAGCAGACCTCGGGGACATCTCTTGAACAGCGCTTCTGCGGGAGCCACTCCAGTCGAGGCATGCGGGGTGGTTCGATACACCCGCAGGAATTGGTACAGGGCCCGTTGTAGGGGTTGACCCTGTCCCTGGGCGATCCGGAATGTCTTATTAAGAGTCCGCATGAGTCTCTCCGCATCGCCATTGGCTCGGGGCCACAGCGGTGACACCTTCCTGTGCTGCATCCCGCAGCTCTCCATTAGCTCGGAGAACCTCTCACTTTGGAAAGGAGCCCCATTGTCTGAGCACAGGGTGTGGGGAAAACCGTGGGCCGCAAAGATCTTCTCCACCGCCACCACCACATGCTCAAACGCCACGGATTCGACGAACTCCACCTCTGGATATCTAGAGTACTCGTCGACAATTGCCAGGAAGTGGGTGCCCACCGACGTCGATCCAAAATCCGCGTGGACGACCTCCCAGGGCCGGGTGCCTCGGGGCATCACTTCTATTGCTGGCTCCCGTTGCAGAGGAGAGGCTGCCTGACACCACACGCATGCCGCTACAAAGTCATCCACCTTCTTTTCTAGTTCAGGAAACCAGACCTTCAACCGGAGTCGCGCCTTGGTCTTGGCCGCGCCTTGGTGTCCATGGTGTGCCAACGTGATGACCTCCCTCACTTTTGACAGGGGGACGACAATCCGGTCACCGCGGAGCAGCAGGCCTGACTCCGAAAACGACAACTCGTCCTTCACTTTCCACAGCTGCTCAAGCGTCGTTCTGGCCTCATGTGTCCGCCCGGCCACAGCCTCGAGGACGGACTTCCAGGAGCCGTGTTGCATCGAGTGCCTCAGTACTTGAAAGCATTCGTCTTGGGCCGCCGCGGCCTCCAGTTCCTCCAGCGGCATCGCGTTTGGTGTGGCCGCCTCCACCACCATCTGTACATGGCTGTCAGCCTCTTCTTCACAGACATCGTGCCCCTCTCCCCTGCACACCGCCGGGTGGCGGGACAGGTAGTCCGCCGCATTGTTGGCCCCAGGCCAGTACACCAGGGTGACAGAATACTCAAGGAGGGCGAGCATCCACCTCTCAATCCTTGCCGGCGGCTTTGACGATGACCCCACCAGGATTGGAAGCAGCGGCTTGTGATCGGTTACCACCGTCACCGGACGACCCAAGACATAGAGCCGAAAATGTCTGCAGCCCCACAGCACCGCCAGGGCCTCCCGCTCGATCTGGGAGCACCTCTGCTCAGTCTCTGACAGTGCCTTGCTGGCATATGCCACTGGCCGAACTCCCCCGTTACGATCCACCTGAGTTAGCACGGCCCCCAGGCCAAAAGGACTGGCATCAACAACGATCTCTGACTCCAGGGCTGGGTCGAAGAATGCCATGGTGTCTTCCATCGTGAGGGCAGCATTGATGTCCTCGAAAGCAGCCTGCTCAAGTGGGCCCCAGTGCCACGCTGACTCTTTCTTCGTCAGGGCCCGGAGTGGTTCCGACCTTGAGGCGAGGTTTTGGATGAAACGTCCAGAGTAGGTCACCATCCCCAGAAAACTCCTTACATCTGACACCGACTCGGGAGGTTGTGCCGATTTGATGTCCTGGACCTTTCTTGGATCGGGCGATACCCCTCCCTCCTTGAACACGAAGCTGAAGAATTCAATGGAGGTGCGCATGAACTCGCATTTTTCCTTATGCAGGGTAAGGCCCAGTGCCTGGAGTCGTTCCAGGGTTTTACCAAGCCTCCTCATGTGGGCTACCTCTGTCTTTGCGAACACCAGAATGTCATCGCTGATGTTGAGGACGCCCTCGAGATCTGCCAGGGCGCCCCTGATGATGTTCTGGAACACCTCGGCGGCAGATGACACTCCAAAGCTCAACCTCTTATATCGGTACAACCCCCGGTGGGTGGTAAATGTTGTTATGTACCTGGACTCAGGGTGAAGAACGACCTGGTGGTAACCTGCTCGGAGATCCAATTTCGAGAAGAACCGAGCCCCTTGTACTTCCGCAATTATGTCGTCGATCGTGGGCGTGAGATGCCGCTCCCTTTTTATTGCCTTGTTAGGGAGCCTCATGTCGACACAGATGCGGACCGAATCAGGCTGCTTAGGTTTTTCTGGCCACCACGATCGGAGACACCCAGGGGGTCGGGCCCTCCACCTTTTCGATAATGTCCAGGTTTACCAAACTGTCCAGCTCCTTGTCCACTTGCTCTCTCAGATGAAACGGTACCCTGCGATGTTTCAGGGCAATCGGTTGGACCGACTCATCAATGTGAAGCCGAACCGGTTCGCCGGTCATCTTCCCGATCCCACTGAAGAGTGCTGCGTACTTGTCTAGGAGATCATTGATGTCTTCCAAATAGACTGAATAGGCAAAACTGACAATCCCCAGGGCCTCGGCAGCGGCACAGCTGAGCAGGGTGTTGTCACTCACAGGAGTCACATAGAAGCGAGCCTTGATCTGTGAGCCGTCATGTTCCACACAGGCTACAAAGGCACCATCCAGTGGTATCGGATCCAGCCCTCCAAATGCAAAGATGCGAGCCTTCGGTGTGTCCAGACCCGGGAGGGGATCAAGCGTGTCATAATGTCCTCTGGCCATTACATTTACGGAGGCCCCCGTATCCACGAGCACCGGGACTGGGGAGTGGTTTACCTCCACCACACATCTGGGCTGTCTCCGGCTCTTCCTTTTCAGAATCTCCACACTCGAGACGAAGAAGATGTTCTCCTCGTCCTCCTCCTCGACACCCTCCACCTGGGGATCCACTTCTCCCTGATCCACCTGGGCCACATTTGGCGGCGGGTTCTGGCGTGGAATCCACGTCCGTGGCTGGCCTCTCGGCACCATCACAGGCAGGGCTGCACGGCATACCCTTGAAAAGTGATCGGCCAATCCACATCTGCCACAGGTCTTTCCCACCGCCGGACACTCTGTCGGGTGAGGAAGGTCGTACCCACACTTCTGGCACGACTCCGCGGCTCTGCCTGCCCTGTCACGGGGTCCTCCACGAGGACGTCTCATGCCTCTGCCACCTCGCCACACAACGCACACCTCCTCCGATCTCACTGATCGGGATCCTGCCTCCATCTTATTGGCCCGAGCCTCTGCCACCTCATGGCACCGGCCGAGCTCTAGTATGCGGGGCAGAGTGATGCCTGGCTCTCTGAGGACCTGCCTCCTGAGTTTGCCGGAGGAGCATGCCTGGATTAACATTGTGCGCATCATGTCTTCTGCGTCCGTCCACGCACATCCTAGGGAGAGGCGGCGCAAACGACCATAGAAGGTGTCCAGTGTCTCGTCATCCTTCTGTTTGGCCGACAGCATAACAAATCTCTCATAGTCCACATTAGCAAGGGGGAGGAAATGTGCAAGGAGTGCCGCCTTGGCCGCATCATAGGAGGCATTAGCAGGTGTGAGGGATTCAAATATCTCCTGGACCGCAGGCCCTGCGGAATACAGCATGGTGGCCACTCTGCTGTCATCGTCCGTCACCTGAGAGGCCCTGAAATACATGCCAAGGCGACTCATCCATCTCCTCCACCGGGGGCCCATGCTCGAAGGTGGCCCCGATGCATCAAACTCCGGAATGGGCTGCAGAGCCGCGTGGGCCGCAGGTGCTCTCGCCTGAGCCATGATGGGGATTCCAGGTTGGGCAGCTGGCAACACTGCGGGAGGTCCTTGTGGAGCCGGTACCGGCTGTTGCATCGGAATTATTGGAGGCTGCCCAGGCTGTTGAGGAATCGGCGCAGCCCCTGCCCCGTCATCCGAGTCTTCAGAGTCAGGCATAGGTCTGAGCGCACAGGCACCCCCACCAGTTGTACTGGAGGCCGCAACTCAGCCACCCTTCACCACCCACAGTGTGAGTGCATTCAACAGTCAAATCCGAAACCAGGTACACACTACGAGCCTGACAGCTCACCTGGGACAGGCACCAGCTCCAAGGACCAAGAACACAGCATGCAGGCGTGAATGGCTCTCAATCACAGCCTTCTCAGATGATGAAGAGGATGAAGAAGATACCACAGCGACTTGATGATGAAGGGGATGAAGAAAAACTGCTGTCTCCATCCGCTGGCATCCACCAATGTATAGGTGTCCCAAAAATTAAGCCATGAGCATGGAGTAGGTTAAGCAGGTCCATCCATAATAACCCTTCTCCTGGCTTTCACACGACGTAGTTGCACCAAAACTACATAAAAATCCACAATCCAAACATGGGTGTGCAGATCAAACTGCCTGCAAGCAGAATTGCCAAAAATTAGGCCCGGATTCACTTCCCCCTCCAAACCGGAGCTCGGAGAACATCCGCGGCCTGTCAGACAAAATGGCCGTCGGCCGCGTGTACGAGCCGCAGCCACGGCGTAAGACGGAGCATCCAGGCGCTCCGTGTATGCAGAAAAATTCGGAAGCCTGCACCGCCGGGCACGGGCATCCGCACTCGCTCGTCGCCACTGTTGTGGGGTGGTCCTGAGCCCCCCGCTGCGTTCCCGTAAGCCCCCCCACCTGAAAGGACACACGCACACAGCCTTTCGGTTCGGGCTTCCCGGTCGCTCTGCTCGCGGCCGGGAACGCCCCTTTATTTATACGTTCGGCGGCGGCGTGCTACGTCACGCCGCCGTGTAAGCCCGTCACTACGGGCAGCACCACAGCCGGGGACGCATACATTCCGAGACACAGGCGAGCAGGACCCACGATGCCCAGCTTCCCCCAACAGCCCACGAGTTTAAAAAAACAGACAAGTATGGTCCCTGCTTGATGAGCCTCACTCACAAATAAATAAATAACCCCCAAACAGTGTGCGCGCCGTAATTACCTTGCTTTGGCTTGTTTGCATCCATTACCTCCACGTCCACTCTTCCTCGTCACAGTACTTACTTCATGAGGAGGCCCCTGCCTCCGACACAGGACCTTCTTCTATTTCTTTAAATTCCTATAACTCCTCCCCCACATCCACGTCACTCAGTTTAATTTTTCCTGCCTCCGGCAGGTTGGACTTTTTCTTCCCGGTGCGGGGCACTGGGGAGCACCGATTGCTGGCCCCCTGGGGGGGGGGCTGTGTGGCGGGGCCCTCGGCTCCCTCAGGTGCGGCGCTGCTCCTGGGCCACCTGCGGGGCTTGGGGTCACAGTTGAGCGGGATTGCCTCGCTCGGTTCTTTGCTGGGCTCCGGACCGCAGCGTGAGCATTGTGTCCCGGGTCCTGCATGCCCGGGGGAAGGTAAGGAGAGGGGAGGACTGGGCTTGATGTTTTTCCCCTCTCCTCCTGTTTTGGCCATCTTGATTCGACAGGCCTTTTCCTCGTGCTCTGTGTACACATCTTTATTGGAAATGATGGCAAGCACTTGGCAGTATGGGCTAGCCTTCCCTTTTGTTGTGTGGCCTCTCTGCTTCTTGTCGTGGGGTGACAGTGGCAGAGAGTCTTTGAAAGTGCGGGGGCTCTGTTCTGTCGCAGGCATGTCACATACCACCCGCTCCTCAGACACACACAGCACAGGATGCACCGGATGTTAGCTGCATTCTCTGAGGGAAGGTAAGGAGAGGGGAGGACTGTGCTTGATGTTTTTCCCCTCTCCTGCTGGTATGGCCATCTTGACTCCTTCAACATGCCGTTTCCTCGTGCTTTATGTACACATCTTTGTTGGAAATGATGGCAAGCACTTGGCAGTATGGGCTAGCCTTCCCTTTTGTTGTGTGGCCTCTCTGCTTCTTGTGGGGTGACAGTGGCAGAGAGTCTTTGAAAGTGCGGGGGCTCTGTTCTGTCGCAGGCATGTCACATACCACCCGCTCCTCAGACACACACAGCACAGGATGCACCGGATGTTAGCTGCATTCTCTGGGGGAAGGTAAGGAGAGGGGAGGACTGTGCTTGATATTTTTCCCCTCTCCTGCTGGTATGGCCATCTTGACTCCTTCAACATGTCGTTTCCTTGTGCTCTGTATACACATCTTTATTGGAAATAATGGCAAGCACTTGGCAGTATGGCCTAGCCTTCCCTTTTTGTTGTGAGGCCTCTCTGCTTCTTGTCCTGGGGTGGCAGTGGAAGAGAGTCTTTGAAAGTGCTGGGGCTCTGTTCTGTCACAGGCATCTCACATACTACCCGCTCCTCAGACACACGCAGCCCAGGATGCACCGGATGTTGGCTGCATTCTTTGCGTGCAACCTGTGGAAACGGCGCAGATTTGGACGCATCTGCAAGCGGCCTGAAGGGTACCGGCCTGGCATAGTCTACACTTCGGGTTCGAGTCTCTGCGGTGCTGACTCGGCATTTCATCCTTCCTAGACCGACGCATTGGAACGATTTAGAGCTTGGGGCTACCAGCTACTGGATACAGGGCTCAAGCCACCTCTCAGTAATGTGGCGAGTTAGTGGTGTGTTTGGGTCTGTGCTAGCTATGGAACTGCACGAGGGAAGGTCAAAGGAGATGATTTTCTTTTCCCTTGTCCGGCATGGAATTATAGAAAATGCATCATGGAAGTAATGGCCATTCAGAGGGTTCCCAGTGTCTCTTCTTTTAGGGCCTAGGTCCTCCGGTGCTGACGTGTTGCTTTCACGCCTCCTCTCAGACTTGTGGGAAGTGATATGGCACATGGTGGCACATGTCTGTGCTTAGAGGGGTTCTCAGAGCCCCTGGTGCCGGTGGAGGGGGATGTCACTTCAGTGGGTTTTTCCAGTGTAGGAATACCCCAGGTGGGGGGTTGCCTTTGATGTCTGCTATCCGGGATGGATTGCTTTGCCCTGCTTTGTGACAGTACTCTGCCCTTTTTGACGCCAGCCTGGTGGCTCCTCTGTTGGCTGGGGGGGGGCCTGGTCTGCTGGACTTCTGGGCTGTCCTGTATCTTCCTTTTGATAAGTCGGATCTTTTTGTGGGCTGACAAGCAGGCTGTTATATTGTGGCGCAGGCATGCTTCAACGTCCTGTGATTTTCCTCTGGTGCAAGTGCAGTGACTGGCGGTTTTCCCTGGCTCCTCGTCTCTATCTTCTCTGAGGTGTATGGGACCGGTGGGGTTCGGCTTCCTGGGTAATGGGCTCCTTCCGGAGGGGGGTATCGGTTGCAGTTCCTGTCTCCTCCTGTCCAGGTTTGCATGGTTAGGACTTTGGTACCCAGCTCACAGTCCAAGTAGTTGGCCATGGGATCCGTTCTCTAGGAAGGATTGTTGTGGGTTACAGTCTTGCCCGTTCCTCTCCCTGTTCAGGGTCAAGTTTTCTACTTGCGGGTGTTCCTGGTTCTTATGCCTTCTAAGATGTGTTAACTGCTTATGGGTCTCAAGACCCTGCACTGCTTGTCTGGGGAGAGTGTACTCTGGATGTTGTGCAGGGGGGGCGCTTGCTGGCTGGTCTGGGCTGGGTTCTCAGAAGGCAGTGTGTCTCGGCTCGCCTGTTGCTGAAGTTACGGGGCACGTGGCGTCTTGTGTTTTTTCGGTTCCTTGAGCCCGTCTTCGGTTATGTCCCCTGGTGTCTTATACTCCCTCCCACTGGTTTCCGACGTCTCGGCTTTCGTAGTTGTGTTTTCGGTGTCCCCAGCGCTGCGAGTCTCCCTGCTGTGGTGGCGGGGGGTTTCAGGTCTACAGGCTGAGGTGTGCATGGTCCATCCTCCTGTGGCCTCTCTTACTACCGACGCCAGCAGAAAGGGTCTACATTAGGGGTCCTCTCAGCTCAAGGGTTGTGAGATCTAGGGAGAGCTGGCGATCATCCAATTGGCAAGAGATGTGCCATTGTCCAAGCTCTGGTGTACTACAAGGAGTTGCTGGACGGTCAGCGGTTTTGATCCGATCGGACAATACGACGGCCTTGGCATATGTCAACTGCAAAAGGGGTTCCGGCTGTTCCTTGAATGCTCTGGCAGCGCTGATAGGCACCTGGGAGAAATCTCATCTGGTGTCTCTGGTGGCCTCACGTATCAGAAGGGTGGACAATGTTCAAGCGGATCTTCTCAGATGCCGGTTTTCACTCCTTGGCGGAACTGGTCCTGTTGGCCCAGGTCTTTGCAGTGACCCGTGTCAGATTAGGGTCCCCGGGCCTCAGCAGAAGTTCGCCTCTTCTGCTCTCGGATTCAGGCTGGGGGGATTGGGGAATGGACGCCCTCTCTGTACAGTGGCCTTGGGGTTTTCCTTTATGCCTTTGCGCCTATTCCCCTTCTGCCCCGGGTGGTTTGGCGCATCAGAGTGTCCAGGGTGACTGTGTTGTTGTTAGCTCAGTTCTGGTCCCGCCTGAGTTGGCTCCCCTCTCTGTTGGAGCTTCGGTCCTAGGAACCTTGGCTGATTCCGAGGTGGCCGTGTCCCCTTCAAGGGGATCTGCGGTTGGAATTCCACTGGATGCAATGGGCAGTGTGGCTATTGCTCAGTCTAGGTTGATATCTCAGGGGTTCTCAGATCCTGCAGTTGAGTACATAATGGATGCTCTTAGACCCTCCACTCTGAAGGTGTTCTGATAAAGGGCTTCCCCCTTGGGATCTCCCTATTGTATTACGGTTCCTTCAAGGGCCTCCTTTTGAGCCCTTTTTCCGAGATTGATATCAAACATCTTACACTGAAATCTGCTTTTCTTATTGCCTTCGCTTCTGCCCGTAGGCTTGGGGAGATTGGGGCTCTCTTATGTCACCCTCCTTTCCTGAGGGGGCTGCCAGACTCGGTGCTGCTGAGGTGTGGTCCGAAGTTCCTCCCTTAAGTTGTATCTCGGTTTTCATACCTCTCAGGATCTGGTTCTCCCTGACTTCTTTCATGATCCAAGAATGCATGAGGAGGTGGCTTGGCTTAACATTATGTCCGGCGGGACGTGTTGGAGTATTTGGCTAGGTTTGCTTTTTCCCACCAATCTGATAATCTTCTGATTGCTTGTGGTCCGACTGGGGCTGGGCAAAATGCATCTGTGGTTTCCATTTTCCGATGGTTCCGGGTTGTGATCCCAGTGCCTATATGGCTTTTGGCCTGCCTGTGCCTGCGCACGATCAAGGGCGGTCCGCCAGGGGTTTGGCGGCTTCCTGGGCCGATGCAAGGAGGGTTTTTCTCTGCAAGAGATTTGTATGGCTGCCGCCTTGGCTGGTCTAGGGATTTCCATTAACCGCTATGGGTTGAGTTTCTCCCACTCGGGGGGTTGGTTCCTTCGTGGTTGGAGTTTTATCTGTGGGGATGTGAATAAAGAGTTATTGTGGGTGTGTTTGCTGCACTGTTTTTAGCTCTGTTTCTCATTGGGACCTTTTCCCCGTCGCTGCTTTGGTATACCTCATGAAGTAAGTACTGGGACGAGGAAGAGTGGACGTGGAGGTAATGCTCTGATTACTTACCGGTAATCTTCATTACTCCTAGTCCTACTCTTCCTCGTCACAGTACTGACGACCCTCCTCACCCTCCCTGCGGGGAAGGTCCCATGCTCTGACTTGGTAATATGAAACTGAGTGATGTGGATGTGGGGGAGGAGTTATAGGAATTTAAAGAAATAGAAGAAGGTCCTGTGTCGGAGGCAGGGGCCTCCTCATGAAGTAAGTACTGTGACGAGGAAGAGTGGGACTAGGAGTAATGAAGATTACCGGTAAGTAATCAGAGCATGCTTGCTCCATCCGCCATTGCTGCTGGTGTGCTTCCAGATCAGGAGAGGAAAAAGCCGAATTCCCTCCAAAACAAGTCCAAAACAAGCTCACCCCCCCCCCAAAAAACATAATAACGCAAACACACATGTAACCCAGACATAGTCCAAAACAAGCTCACTCCCCCCAAAAAACACAATAACGCAAACACACATGTAACCCAGACATATTCCAAAACAAGCTCACTCCCCCCCAAAAAAAACACAATAACACAAACACACATGTAACCCAGACATATTCCAAAACAAACTCACTCCCCCCCAAAACAAGCTCACCCCCCCCCCAAAAAACATAATAACGCAAACACACATGTAACCCAGACATAATATTTTAGAACTAAAAGCATTTCCTAAAAATGCATTTCATTTTTCTGGTAATTACTATTTATTTCTTGTATTTCCATTTCTGGGGCTTTAAATGTGTGCTTTTCAGCACTTGCCTTACAAGCTGCGTTTAATGGAGCCCTATTCTGTCCTTCACTTCCCTTGGGCTATATTCTCATACCTCACCACCCTTTAACACAGGTTTCTCCACATCAGCCACTTGCTGACAAAGAAGGATTTGTAGCTTTTCAGAGGGGATTTAGTGGTTCAGGTCCCACTGGCTGACCATCATCGCTTCGGCGCCTGACTGCTGCTACCGTCCTGAGGGTTGCGCACAGCACTGCCCTGGGAACCTAGGCAGAGAGCCCCGCTGCCGCGGCTGAGCCTGCCTTCACCACCACTACAACTACCATCGGGAGCTGCGCCTCCTTCCTACATCTTACTGCCCCGGCCCTCCGCCCCTGGGATCAGACACAGCCGAGGGACCCACTGCAGCGGCCGCCCCTGCCATCGCACCTGCTGCGCCTGCCATCACCACACCTGCAACTTCCATCTGGAGCTGCGCCCCCCCTCCCACATCTTGCTGCCCCGGCCCGCCGCCCAGCCCAGCACCATAACAATCCATTGAGTGACCCGCTGCCACACTGAGGTAGGATCCATCACCACTGCTACGACCATAAGGAGCAGCGCCTTCCTCCTACATCTTGCTGCCCCGGCCCGCCGCCCAGCCCGTAGCAATCCACTGAGTGACCCGCCGCCACACAGAGGTAGGATCCATCACCACTGCCACATACACAAGTACTGCCTCATACACAAGTACAGGGACGAGGAGGAATAGGGCTAGGAGTAATGCCAATTACCATTAAGTAATCAAGGCATTAAACACAAGTAGTGGCATAACAGCATTGGGTTGACTGGGCTTCAGCACTACCCAAGCCCCCCTGAAATTTTGGGCTTTGTTGACTCAACCTGGCTGACCTTCAGAGCAGCTGCTGGACAGAACAGGACACAGATGTTAAACGGCACCTGGTTTTCGCTGTTAACAAGGGCCCAGCAATTACTAACTTAAAGCATTTCACTGTTAGTATTCAAAAAGAAAATGTAAAAACAAAAAAAAAAGGATTTTTTTCCTTTTTTTTAACAAAGTGGGGCCCCCTCCAAGCCATGTGCTAGAGGGCCCCCCCGCACCGCAGGGGTTGCGTGGGCCCCCGTTACGCCACTGTCAACTCCCTCTGGCGAAAATCAGTGGCTATTAACCCCTGGCTTTCTTTCTCTCCATTATAATGTAGGTACCCCACAGGTGCCTCAGACTGTTTTCCACTGTAAGCAAGCGGTCCCCCAACAATAATGTTGAGAAAGGCCCCCATACCTCTTCAGCCATGCCTGATGATAAGTGTTATCACATGTCTAGACTGGCCTACATTGCGCATCCAGTTTGGACATTTTTCGCAATGTGACATTGCATTTTTAAAGCTAAAGCAAAAAGGAGTGTTTTATTAGGTGGGGATACTAGAGCTGGGCGATCCCGGCAGATCAAGCCTATTCAGGAAAGATATTCTTACAAATCAAGCCCACGCAGTGGTGCAACAGCTTTATGTAGAGTAAGATTAAATCCCATAGGCATGAGCTTGGCTCCGAACCCTTACAATCCTCCCAGAGCCTCACCACCAACCTCCGCAAGAACCTCACTCCAGTGCTACATCACATAAACTCCTCAGCACCTAACCCCAGTGCCCCACCAACCAATACCACCCCAGCATAGATAGGATTGTAAATGTCTGCATGTGCCACACTTAGATGGGATTGTGAACATGTTAGCATGTCCCACACTTGGATATAATTGTGAACCCTGTTTCCATGCTGGCTTCGACACCCTTGGCCCAAATCTGTAGGTTGCCCACATGAACAAATTGTGCTGTGGCGAAAGGCTTGGGGTTACCAGCGGGTTACCCTTTTCCTTTTGTGCCCCCAGTAGGTGCACCCACACATGTGAGGTACCTTTTTCGTCGGGACACCTGTGGGAACGCGAGAAGGTATGACATCTGTTGTTGGCGAGGTGTTTCGGTGAGTGGACACAGGGAAATGTCTCTGAAATTTGCTGGAAATGAAGACAAATCACAGACATTTCGCTCTGGCCACCCACCGAAATACACCGCCAACACCACATGGCCTACCTTTTTTTTGGATCCGCGGGCAGCAATGCTGTCACACAGGGTATCGTTGGAAAGGGGAGCATCTCCCCTTTCCAAAGATACCCACCTCGATCTCCGGCTTGAAATAGAGCCGGAGATCGAGGGGGAGAAAGGTGAAGACTCACCTTATATTTTCACTGCAGCAGCCCGAAATGGCTGCTGCGGTGAAAATTACTTTCAGTTTCACGCCGACGTGCATTACGCATGCCGACGTGAAACTGAAGGTAATCCAGCCCACTGGCAGTGAGGGGGGACCTCCCCCTCACATAGCCCGGGGGTTGGATTACTGTTTTGTGTGATCCCTGCTTTGCAGGGATCACACAAAACAAGGTGCCATAAAGGACGAGCTATCTCGTCCTTGGCACTGTGCATGCACTTCCAAGGATGAGATATTTCGTCCTTGGCACTTAAGGGGTTAAGTGCAGACCAAGCTTCGAGAAACAGCCGAGCGCTTTACAGAGGTATACAACAATACAGATGCATAACGGAGTAGTTTTCAGAGGTAACAATAGAACACATACGCAGCTGGGGGTGGTATACAGAGGGGCACAGAGGAGGGGTACAGCTGTACCGGGTGGCAGGCAGGAGATAGGCAGCCACCGTCCAGCGAGCCAGGTGGCGCGATGGGAGATATGGCCGAGGTGTTAGCCATTCCTTCTACCTCTTGCTGCAAATTGGTATACCCTGAATGTTAGCGACTAGGCATTATCTACTGGAGAAATTAGTTAAGTGCAGTTGGACTTTGCACCAATAAAATGCAAAATTAATAAAACCTAATCTCTGCGAAATGTTTAATCAGATTAAAATGCTGAATACCGGCTACCACCGTCGAAACTAGTTTGACATTATGTTGCCAACATTTAAATGCAGTACAAATGTGTGCCTACATTACTGGATTGTTTTTACAGAGATACAAGTTGGAAAAAATCAAAAATAAATCTTACAATGTATACTTCCTTGTAAAATAATCCAAAACAAATGCAGTAAAAATGTGTAGTGCTGCTGGATTGGTTTTATTGAGAAACAAGTGAAAAAAAATAAAAGAAAATCCACCACTTTAATAGCAAGCAATCCTTGCTTCAAAAAATCCCAAATAAATCCTGTAAAAATGCTGCCTGCCAATTAGTGTTAGTGGATTGTTTTTACTGAGAAACAAGTCAGTAAAACTCTAAAATAAATCCTGTAGAAATGCCTTCCTGCCAATTAGTGTTAGTGGATTGTTTTTACTGAGAAACAAGTCAGTAAAACTCCAAAATAATCCTGTTGAAATGCCTTCCTGCCAAGTAATGTTAGTGGATTGTTTTTACTGAGAAACAAGTCAGTAAAAATCCCAAGACAAATAAATCCTTGCTTGAAAAAAATCCCCAAAAAATCCAAAATAACTCCCAAAAAAATCTCCAGCTTGAAAACAATCCAGAAGCAATCCCAAAACAATCCAAAAAGTGGATTTCTTTTTTACTAGGGTGGGGAGTCGAGCCCTAGGCATGGTCTGCCATGGAAAGATAACTCTCATTCACACTCGTTAACATCATGAACCTCTTGAACCATGCACCCTGAACTATGCTTGGCAGTAAAAGTGTGTTTTCTTCTAATTTTAGAAAAAAGCCAAAGCTCTGTAATCAGTTATGTTAATATGCTGTTGCCTGCGAATACCGGGTCCTTTGGCTAGAGTCGACGAGAGTGAATGCGTCTGTTAAAGAACGATTCCGGTGTTTTATTTGAGCTGTCATTTATTGCATTACCTCCACGTCCCTCTTCCTCGTCCCAGTACTCAACTATGAGGATGCTGGGCTTCCCACACAGGACCTTTTTTTTCTTGGAGGTATATATACCTCCTATTTACCCATAATCCCTAGTTCTTGTTCTCCTGTCTCGGACAGGGACTGGGTCTTCCTGGAACTGGCTCTTGGGAGTGATATTGCAGGACCTTGCACGGTGGCGTCTCCTGCGGGCCGGTAGCGGGTTCCCAGTGAGGTAAGGGCTCCCATGCTCCCTGTGGGGCTTAGAGTCCAGTTGAGCACGTCTGCCTGAGACGGAGCCCCTGTGTGGCTTAGGATCCCTCTGCACAGCCATTATTGACTGCCGTACTTGTAGAGCGTCCCGCTCTCAGATGGATCCTGTTCTCTGGCGTTGGCTGATGTCTTGTGGTGGTGCCGGAGTTCTTCCTGTGTGTAATTTGCTGGTCTTCCTCCCCAACGACTGTCCTGTGGGGGAGGCCGGCTGCCTTTTCTGGACTATGGATGCCTGCTGCCTAATCCGGGCCAGGCATTGGGAGGCGGGGCCCCCATCCGGCCTCTTTGATCCCGGCTTTGTGCGTATTGCTTTCTGACACTTGGCGGGATGGGGGTTTGGTGTGCCTGCCTGCTGCCCTTTCTATGTCAGGCAGTCAAATGTTGGGAGGCAGGGCCCCGACCGGCCTGTTGGTTCCTGCTTCAGTGCGTTTTTTCTGGCAGGGTGAGGGTTCGTATGCTCTCCCTGTTTCCTATTTAGTATCGGCGGGGGGAGCGGGGCTCCCTTCTGGCCTGTAGCCGTCCGCTTCTGTGTGGCGTGGTTTCTGACACCGAGGGTTTTGGTGGACCCTCCCCTCCACTTTCTTGTGTCAGGCCGCCGTTTCCCTGGTTTGGGGGTGGGCCTGCTTCGCTGGCTTCTCCTGATGGAGAACGCCAGACATGGCTCAGTGGAATGGAGCATTGGTCTGCCATCGGCAAGGGGGGGGCTTGTAGTATGCAGGGGATGGTGGATCCTACTGGCTCCACTGAAGGTGTCTCCCAGCTGCCTGGTCTGTGGTTCCGACTGCCGCTCGGGCCAGTGTGACCCCTGGGCGTTGTTTAGGGGGGGGGTTCTTGCTTCCCCCTTCGGATTCCTGGCCTTCCTTCACTGGTGGGAGCTATATGGCAGACTGTACCTTCCGCCAGGGTCTGCATGTGCTCTTCTTTTTACTGCTTGCACAGTCTTCAGTTGATCTGCCAAAAGAGGGGCTTGACCCTCTTTTGTAGCCAAATGTGCCCCAGTGTTTGGTGTTGGCTACACCTGCCTTAATGAACCAATCCTGGGTCCCCTCCGACAATCTCCTGTAAGTGTGGGGTCATAACTGGAGTGCTTTGCTACAGGCATGGTATAGGGGTGGATACATGTTCTACTAAGTCCCACCCTTCTTCTTTTCTGTTGTGGGTCAGAGGGTCTCTCTGGTTGATTGAGCTCTCTGTGGTTCCAGATTAGAGCGGCGGGTCTCCCTTAAATTTGTGGCGTGAACAGGTTTTCTGTCTCCATCAATTCACATACTCCTACCCCCTGAATGGTGTCCCCCTGCGGGGGTTGCCTACTGTGCACAAATGTGTCAGACATGTCTTTTCGATGACCTTGATGCTGAGAGGTGGGGACTGGCTTTGGGTTGACACAGATACATATCAGAGGTGTTGGGGTGTTCCGTCTTTTGTTAGCCCTGTGTTCGGGAATCTCGTGGGCCTGCTTAAATGTACTCATCGGTGTGCGTAGCTGCCACCGGCAGGGCCAGCGCAGGATAGGGTGGAGCCATGAAGCCTTTGTTGTTTCATCTGGCTGACCATGGCAGGAGGGAGGGTTTGCCCTCCCCCTTTGAGATGCCATGGTGTACTCCTGTGTGTCCCGTTCCGACTAAATGTACCAGGGTGGACTGTGCCCATAAGCTTTGTCCACCCAGAGTTCCATGGTCTCTGTGTATGTCATGCAGTGGGCATAGGAGTCTGTGCGCAGGTGGGACTCACACGTTTTCTGGAAGTTGTTCTACCATCATTCAATTTCATATATATCTCAGTAAAGCCCGGGTGTGTGCACGCCCACTGTGCGGTTGGTCACATTACTCTTGGCCAGTGTTATTGCCGTGGTGTTGTGGGCTTACATGGAACCCATTGACCCTGTGCATAGGGCACGGAATGCTCTGGACAAGTGGTTGGGGGATGCATCCATTGTGCCCCGGTAGGTTGTGGCTGCAGTGGTGTGTGCCCCTGCCCTACTTGTCCTGTGAGTGTCAGGACTTGCATGTCTGCCTCTTGGCTGGCATGGTTGGAGGTTCGCTGTCCTGTTGGTTCCTCCTGCAGGCCCGTCCTCGCCCCCTTGTCTTGTCTTTGTGGGTCCCTGCGCATCTGACAGGCTCTTCCTCCTGGGTCCTCCCCTCTTCAGTCCTGCCTACTGTCCGGCTGTTCTGGTCGTACCTGCCTGTGACTTGGGTGTTTGTTAGTTGTTTCCCCTGCTTCTTTGCCTGTGAGTGTTCGCTGGCCTTCCCTCATGCTGCCATGGGTTTGGGTGGGTCTCCTATGGAGCTAGATTTCAGGTGGGCGTCTGTCTCCCGCAGTCAGGGATTTCTGGTTGCTCCTTCGGCTTCCCGTCGGTGAGGGAGGTTGGAGGGGGATATGGTCCTTCCCTCTCCTCTGCTGTCTGCCATGGCAGGCGGGGGCCTTTGTCTCCCTTCGGGGGTCCGCGAGTTGTGCTTTGTTGCTTGGCCTCCTGTTTTGTGTCGGCCATTGGTTCTTGTGATGGTGTACCTCTGTCGGTCCTGTGTTCTGCCCTTCTTCTGGATTGGTCTACAAAGGGGTTTGGGGTGCCTTCCCTGTTGTGTGGTCTTCCCCATGCCCCGATGTCCGGCGACGCAGGGCGGCATAGCCGTTCCCCTCTTTTCCAGGTCTGTCGGGTTCTCCATTGGGTGGTCCTTCTGTTCATGCACCTACGGGGTCTTGGAACTCAGTGCTCCGGGCTGGTGTTGGTTCCCTGGTAAGGGTTCTTCATCTTCTGGTGGTCCTCTCGGGTGTCTCCCAGTGTCCTTGGCCTTTTGCAGGTTGGGTGCGGCTGGTCGGGGGCGAGTGAGCAGCCTGGGTGGTTTTCTCTTGGCTCTTCCTCTGGCATTGGTTCCTGGCTCTGTCTGTCTTCGCCTTGGTGCTTCTCTGTGGTCTGCCGAGGTTGGGCCTTCTGGGTGGTCATCCTGGCTGCCCTGTCTCTTCCTGGGTCCCTGGTTCTGGTATGGGTGGTTCCCTTCTGGCGCTGCAGGGTGCCTCCTCTCCCGTCTACGCCCTGGGGGTGGCCCGTCACGCTGCCCTGGGGATTTGGAGGTTCCCCTATGCATGCTGGGATTGGATGGGGCGTTTCATGGGGGTTCGTTTTTGTCCCAGCTACCTCGAGGTTAGTGTTCCTTCTTGCGTCTACTCCATTTGCCCCTTTTGCCCATGTTGTTTTTGGGTCGGGGCTTCGGTGGTGCTCCTCTGCCTTTTTGTTGTTTTCTTTCTGCGTTCACTGGGGTTACGGCATTGGCCTCTTGATTTGGGGTCTCATTGTACCCATCCACTTCTTGTTGGCTTGGGTATATCTCATAGGTGAGTACTGGGATGAGGAAGAGGGACGTGGAGGTAATGCTTAGATTACTTACCGGTTATCTTCCTTACTCCTAATCCTACCCTTCCTTGTCACAGTACTGCTGACCCTCCACGCCCTACCGTGTTATGAATTTTCCCATGATCCGGCTGGCTTTGCAATGAACTGGGGATTATGGGTAAATAGGAGGTATATATAGCTCCAAGAAAAAAAAAGGTTCCTGTGTGGGAGGCAGAGCCTCCTCATCGGTGAGTACTGTGACGAGGAAGAGTAGGACTAGGAGTAATGAAGGTTACTGGTAGGTAATCTGAGCAATATGTAAGTAGGAACATATTGGATTAAAAAAAGACATGTTTGTACATTGGTTCACCTTTGCTAAGCAGGCAGATCCAGAGAAAACATGAAAACAAACTGATGTCAGGTTCCTACTTTGTAAAGATTAATTACTTGGTTTTATCTTTTGTAAAACTTTGAGATCGAATAGCGCTTGCGGCATCGAGACAGTAGGCATGTCTGACTTTGGGCCTCATTACGACTCAGGCGGTAAGGGGTTTACGGCGGCGTAAACAGCGCCGACCCTTACCGCCTGATTCCGAGGTCCCTTAGCGCCATGGAGGTTTTAACACCGCAGGTGTTAAAATCCATGGCGCTAAGGGACCTTGATGCTAATTACGCCACCGTAATTTACGGTGGCATAATTAACGCCTTCCCCACTCCCATTATGCCCTATGGGGCAAAAATGGGAATGGGGAAGGGTAAATGGGGATTGGGGACTTACCGCCCTGCCAACCTCGGCATGGGGCGGAAAGTCCGCCAACCGCCATGGCGTAAACGTAGTTTACGCCATGGTGGTAAAGTTACGACCCAGGCGGTAACTTACCGCCTGGGTCGTAATGAGGCCCTTTGTCTGAAAACAGAATTCCTGGGGGGGAGAGATGGGGCACCTAGCATCCATCTCTTATCTATGTACTTTATTTTGTAAATTCCTTCCCTTGCTCTAGCGTGAGAGCAAATTCTGCGACTCGACTTGAAAATAAGTCTCAAACTCATTTAAAACAAGCATTCCCAATTCCATTCGTTTTGGCATTTACTGCTTTTCATTGCATTTTGCATGTATAGGTACCAGGGTGCAAGGATGAGAGTGCAACGTTTCAAAGGAGAATGTGGTAAGTGGAGTGGGTGTGCAAGAGAATGGGCAGGAAGGAGAATAGAGCAAGGGAGGAAACGCTTGAGAGAGGGTGCTGTCGATGATGAGCAAGGGAAAATATGAGGGACAAAGGTTGAGAGTGAGAAGGTAAGAAATCAATCGAGAATGTGAGAGGAAGGATCAGAGAGAGTAGAGATTGGGTGTGGGTTGGGCGAGTGGGTCGTAGAGATAGTTGGGTGGGTGGGGGTAGAGAGAGTGAGGAAGAGAGAGTGGAGGTAGGGTGGGGTAGAGAGAGTGGGATTACAGTGGGTGAGGGTATAGAGATTGAAAGTAGGATGGGTGGGGGTAGAGAGGGTGGAGGTAGGGTGCGCGGGATAGAAAGAACAGGGTAGGGTGTGGATAGAGAGAATGTTGGTACGGTGGGTGGTGGTAGAGAGAATGGGAATAGAGTGGGTAAGTGGGGTTAGAGAGAGTGGGTATTATGGTGAGTAGGTGGGGTTAGAGAGAGTGGGGTATGGTGGGTAGGGGTAGAGAGAGTGAGTGGTGGTTTGGTTTTAAGGGTGTTTGAGTGTAGAGAGAGGGGAGGTTGGGTGGATGGGGATAGAGAGAGGGGGTGTGTAGGTAGAAGACCAGGGCTAGTGTGGGTGGGGGTATAGGGAGTGGGGGGAGGGTGGGTAGGTTGGGTTAGAGAGAGTGGGGGTAATGTGGGTAGGGGTACAGAGAGTGGGGGTAGGGTGGGTGTAGAGAGTGGGGGTAGGGTGGGTGTGTGGGTGTAGAGAGAGTGGATGTTGGTTGTGTGGCGGTAGAGAGAGTGGGCATTGTGTGGGTGGGGTAGAGAGCGCGGGGGTAGGGTGGGTGGGGTAGAGAGAGCAGGGGGATGGTGGGTGTGGGTAGAGAGAGTGGGGGTAGAAAGAGTGGGGGTTAGTTGGGGGCTGGGGGTGGAGAGAGCAGGTAGTGTGGGGATATTGGTAGAGAGAGTGGGGCTGGGGTGAGTATAGAGAGAGTGGTGCTAAGGTGCATGGTTGGAGGTAGAGAGAGAGGGGGTTTCGGTAGAAAGACCAGGGGTAGGGTGGGTGGGGTATAGAAAGTGGGGGTAGGGTGGGGTAGAAAGAGGGGGTAGTTTGGGGTGGGGGTAGAGAGAGGGGGTAAGGTTGGGGGTATTGGTAGAGAGAGTGGGGTGGGTGTTGGTAGAGAGAGTGGTAGTAGGGTGCGTGGGTGGGGGTAGAGAGAGGGGGTGTTTTGGTAGCAAGGCCGGGGGTAGGGTGGGTGGCGTGATGTAGAGTGGGGGTAGGGTGAGTAGGTGGGATTAAAGAGAGTGGGGGTTTCTGCAGAGAGAGTGAGGGTATGGTGGGTGGGGGTAAAGAGGTTGGAGAAAGGTGGTCGTAGAGAGAGTGTGGGTTGGGTGGGTGGTGGTAGACAGGGTATGGTGGGTTTGTAAGGGTAGAGAGAGTGGTGGTAGGGTGGATAGGTGGGGTTAGAGAGCCTATGGGTAATGTGGGTGGGAGTAGAGAGAGTGGGAGTGGGTGGGTGTAGAGGGTGGGGGATAGGTGGGTGTAGAGTGAGTGGGGGTAGCATGGGTATGTGGGGGTAGAGAGCGGGATTGGGTCTGTGGGGGTAGAGAGTTCATGGTTAGGGTGGGTAATGGTAGAGTAAGTGGGGGAAGGGTGGGTGGAGGTAGAGAGAGTGGGGTAGGGTGAGTGGGGGTAGAGAGAGGGTGGGTAAGGTGGGGTTAGAGAGAGGGTGGTTAGGGTGGGTGCGATTAGAGAGATTGGGAGCAGGGTGGGTAGGTGGGGTTAGAGAGATTGGGGTAAGGTGGGGGGGGCAAAGAGAGTGGGGGTATGGTGGGTGGGTGTAGAGAGAGTGGGGGTAGGGTGGGTGGGTAGGTGCAGAGAGAGTGGGGGTAGGGTGGGTGTAGTGTGAGAAACCTGAGGGTATTCTCACTCCTACTCCCCCTGAATTCTTTTCTCAGGTGGCCTGGGAAAGGCTTTTGGATCTGGACCCTGTTGGTGAAGAAGCAAGGGAGGATCACCTGGGCGGAGGGTCTTTGGGGATTGAGAATGGGTGGCCCCAGGGGAGACGTTGAAGAAAGACCTAACCCTCCCCCGGCCTTTGTGGGCTATTGTCAGGCATCTTCCCTCATTCTCCCACATATTTTCCATGATAGTACTGAGTACTGAGACGAGGAAGAGGCGACTAGGAGTACTGTGAAGGTCAGGCATGCCCAACTAATTACACTTATCAGAGTCAGACAACTAAATCCAAGGGCCCACACCTGGGGTCACTTAATCAGTATATCACCTACAAGAAGGTGTTCCGTGTAACAGAGAGAGAGTCAGGAAAACTCACAGCAGGTGAAGCTGCGCAGCAGGAGAGATGTGGCAACATCGGAAGCTGTGGCAGATTATTGAAGCAGAGTGCACTGGGACTGACACCCTTTTGAGGCTGGGATTGAGTCCTGTGGCTGGTGCCGGAGCAGGAGCTCGATTCTGCGGCGGTCGCACAGTGGGAACTGGTGCCGAGCTACGCCATTCCCAAAGAGGTGGAAGAAGATACTTGTTACCTCAAGGGGTTAACTGAACACCAGGGGGTCTGAGGGGCATGAGAAGGCTGTGTAGTAACCGGAGCAGCAGGGAGTTGAACCCTGATTGGAATTCACAGCAGAGAGGTGCACCTTGGAAGCAAAGCTAAGCTGCAATGCTGGTGAGTTCTGTGGATGGGGAAACGCTGGCCTGCTCCGCGTGCAAATGTGAATATCCAGTGAAACAGTGTCAAGTGGCTTAAAAGCATTGTTGAATCAATTCATGTGTGAAAACTCTATGCGCAAGCAGCGAAAAATTAACAAGCGATTGTTAAAACCATTAAGACCTTCATCGAGAAGAGAGCTCCTTGCAAGTATGCTTTACTAATGTCGAATGACTGAATCATTGTATCCCCAAGCGTTGAAAGCTAAACTACCCAAAATAAGGGAATCAACATCAACTGCACATTGCCGGGGCCAGGAGAGTGTTGGGAACTGTTTAAAGAACTGTTGGGGAAGTGTTGCTCGCATACTCAAGGAGTTGCATAGAGAAAGGTGAGGGAAGGAGTAACACCACCCCCAGTGAACTTTATGCAGGAATACAGTGCGGCAAGGCCAAAGATTGGCAAAGGATATGTGATACACTGTGGCAAAGCCAAGAGGCTAACCAGAAGAAGTCAAGGGAGTGTGAGTCTACACATAAAGCGAAGAGGCCTACAAGGAGAAGCCAAGAGAGCGTGCATCAGTACACAGGAACAAATACAAAGGAACGTGTGTGGACTGAAGACCCTAGGGGTCCTGGTTGCAGGACCTGTGATGCGTGGACCGTGTGGTCTGACAACTGCGCCTAGACCAGTGAGCCCTGCATTGTGAAAGCCAAATACATTGTGAAACAAACCAAGAAGGAGGACTGTAAGTGACCTGGTGATACAAACCAGAAGGAGGATCAGGTTGACCTAGAGTTAAGTTGAACTGTGAAAGACTGAAACGTACATTGGTTTCTACATTGACGTCTTGGGAAGGGAACCCGGAGACTTATTGAACTGCAAATGCTGTCTTCAGGACAGGGCCTCAAGACCCTTTTCATTTGAACTGTGTTGAATTGTACTTGGGGAAGGGAACCCCGGGGGTTGTATGGAACTATATTATTTGAACTTGGGAAAGGTAACCTAAAGACGTTTGTGGAACTTTTATGAACTTGGCGAAAGGGAGCCGAAGAGGAAGCTAAGAGCTGGAAGACGCTCTTAACTTTGTGTTGATCACCATTGCCATCCCTACACATTGTTTAGTTTTAGTTGTGAGGGCAAGGATAGGTTTTGGACCCAGACCGACTTTTATGTTAAACTCTTTGACACAGACTTTCGTTAGTTTCGTTCAGGTGGAGGAATCCTACTCTAGCATAGGGCAAGTTAGGCCTTCTACCATCCTGACATTTAAGTTAATAAACCATTTTCTCATAAACTTTGAATCTGTTGTCTGTCTATTGCTTCCTGATCCCTACGCAGTTGCTAGTGAGTGTGGGGGTTGGGTGGGTGGGTGTAGAGGACACTTGTAGGAAGGGTGGCTGATGGTAGAGAGAGCATGGTAGGGAATAGAGATAGCAGGGGTGGGGGGTATAGGTAGAGAGAGTGGGGGTTTCGATAGAGGTAGCGGGGGTAGGGTCGGTTGGGGTAGAGCGAGTGGGGGTAGGGTGGGTGGAGGTAGAGAAGTTGGGCAAGTTGGGTGGGGTAGAGAGGGTGTGACTCGATGGGTGGTAGTAGACAGGGTATGGTGGGTTTGTAGGGGTAGAGAGAGTTGGGCTTGGGTGGGTTAGGGTAGAGAGAGTAGGCAATGTGTTCATGCAAGGCTCACAAACGCAGACTCTCCAACCATACAGATTAAAAATACATGGGGGGGTGCACCTCATCAAGCAATGTTAAAAAGAAGGTATGCAACACAGTACACCCTATGAAGGTTGTGCGCCACGGGACCATTTCTTGAGAAGCTGCCAAACTTTGTCATTCAGGTCATACTTACACAACTCAATTAAGATTTAACTGGTTTATGGAAACAATTGGGGTGCCATGTGTTCGCTGACCCAAAGTGTATGCTCTTCGGGTTACAAGCTATCCAAATGACAGACCTACAAAGGGTGCACCGCTTTTATTGCTTATGGCAGCTCGCTGGGGAGCTAGAATGACTCGAGAAACAGGATGAAACTATTTTGCAGGTCCACTCTATGTATACCCCGAAAGAATGTGCATGTGCTTCCTCGTCAATCTCCTTTTCCTTGTCCCGCCTCTAGACATCAAGTTCCTGCGCCTCCTTATTCCCTTTCTAGTACTCTCCTTCATTCTCTTAATGCGACTTCCGAGGCAAACTCCACACACTGTGCTCTGAATAAGAGTGCAGAAGTGTGATCAGTGTTTATGGGAGACACAAGCGGCTGACCCATTTATGCATATGCAAGGTGACACGGGGGTTACTGCAAAGATGTTCTGTAACGGCATCTTGCAGTAAACACATTTCACAGAAAATACTCAATAAAGGTCTTGCTACTTGTAAAGATAACATGAACTGCTGGAAATGAACCATGATCGGTCTGAGACACAATGCACAGCAGTCGAATTCGTGAAAGTACCAAATATAAAACATGTAATGTAGTTTGTGAAGCACATTACTCAGTCTGATTTTAACCCCTTTATACACCCTGTGAACATGGTTTGAAAGATAAAACTACCATGCAAAAGATGCATGCTTCTATTAATCTTTATTGATCTATCTGACTTTTTGCATCGTGGTCAGTGAGGGGGATCTATGGTTTCCAAAAGTAGCCTAAAGCTGGCCCAATTTACCACGAAAAGTAGCCCAAAACAGGCTTGCGTCTTAAAAAGCTGCTGATAGGAGCAAGTATGGTTAGGGAACTTCTCATTGGGTAGTACAGCAGAAGGCTTTGGAAAAGAGATTTTAGTGAGTTGGCCATTTCATTCCGTTGCATTGCTGATTGCTATGCCAACCAGATATGTTCTCAGTTCAGAACCCCATCTCTCTCTTTCTTTCTTTTATAACAATGATGTTGGCAAATGTGTGGCTTGCGCCACAAAAATGCATCAAAACCAAAAAGCTACAAGGCATATTTATTAATTTGTAAAAAGTCATCAATCGTTCTAGAAGTTATGAGATTGAGTGAATGTGCCGCGGAGTGTCAGAGGTAGGCAGGTCGATTGTGTTAGTAACCATCTGGTAACTCGCCATACATCCTTTCCTAGGGGAATACATAGTTGCTAGCTTTGCAAAGTTGTGATGAGTCATTTCTCCTATAAAAAGAGGTTTGATGAGTTCCCATTTAGCTGCATAGGGATAGACTCAATTGTTTGAATATCACAGCAGAGGCTTAGTTGAAAAAAAAAACAGTTGGGGTAAAAGGAGTATTAATGGACATAAAAGAAATACATGTAAACAGTATTTAAGAAAAGTGCATGACATTTCCTTGTTGGAAAAATAACTAAAGGAGGTAGAAGGGGGGATAAAAGGTGCGGTGTGCAGTGGGTTTCACAAAGACGCCTGTGTAAGTATCATTGTAAGTATAATATAAAAACATGGTTAGACGCCACAAAGTAAGCGGCAGTGCCTTAACTGTATATGTGTTGTAAAGGCCACTAGGACCTCTTCCATCCTTGTCAAGGGGAGTGTTAACCTTCTCTCCTTTCATAAGGCAGCCACAACCGTATATACCAGCGTCAAAATGTGATCTTTCTTTCTCATGGTTAGTTTTAAGTTGCTTAAGAAACAGCACATTATTCGATCACTGCAACAATTCATGACATTCCAGATACATTTTAACGTGTGCCGTCCTCTCAGGTATATGTGTAACCCCTTTTGAACAGGTAATGCCTGAGCTGTCACCTACCTAAGGGAAGAGTGCATAAAGGACCAGACTCTCTTAGGGAAAAGTCTACATCTGATTAAGGACCTGGCAAATCAAGGTAGGTCATGGGCAGATACATCACAAGATCAAAGGGCAGAATATTGGTACAGAAAACCAGGATCCAACTATGGCCACACTGCAGCTGATGGAGCAGATAATGAGGGTTTTACCACCAATGAGGTGAAAAGCCAAAAGGAGAACACCCAGAAATATGCGCCACACAATCGATAACGAGTGCACCTCAGATTAAGATAGTGAGGCAACGCAATTACAGTCGGTTGCTGCAAATATCAATGGCACACATAAAGGATTTTTAAGTAAGAGCTGTACATTTGATAACAGTACTGCCACATCTGCCGCAACTAGGCATGGTCGCTCGCTCCAAAATGGAGATACTGGATTCAACTCACACTACTGAGCCTAGTACGGTCTCTACTATGAAGCCGAGTGCAAGGATGGTGGATCAAGGCAAAGGAACTCATCTCAGACTGATCTTATGGAAGGCTGGAAAAGACAGAACGTAATATGTACTTTTATGGTATGTTTCCTGGGCAACAAAAATATCTACAGAAGAAGACTTGACAAAGTTATGCTTGTTTAGTTGTTAACAGGCGGGTGCCAGTTCACAATGTAATGAGGAATCGCACTGACAATTAATCAAACAGACACAGAGTGAATGTGTGTCTAACCTCTTTATTCTAAAGTTACTCCGTTCTGCCTTACCCCGCCCCCACACGTGAAATGCCCCGTGCATAGCCCCCTGGGGAGACATCAACATAGGACAGGAAGGATGGGTGTTAGGGAAACATAGAAACAGGACATTACATCTCCCTCCCACATAAGATATCACGTGTCCCACTATTCCATCTCTTCAATCCATCTTGCTGGATTTCTAATGCTTCTCCTTATCGGACTCTGAGTTACGGTTCCTCCACCATCTCCATCACTGCAGCTGTCATTGGTGTCTACATCACCATCTATATAGTCAGACCAGCTTTCTTGTGAACTTACTGCATCTGCTGGTTCCTTAACTTCACAAGTGTCAGCCGCAAGCTTCTTGAATAATGAGGAGTTTCTGGTGATGGAACAATCAGGACCTTCAGTTGACACCATGGATCCTTGAACGGCAGTCACGGTTAATGACTTAGGGTCAAATGCAGACACTTCCTTCTGCCCTTGAGGACGGCGTACCAGCACTGAGTCAATCACATGTATGTTCGACTCCTTGGCTCTTCTCCTTCTTTTAGCATACCTCTTCATCTTTGTCTTACTTGCATCGTCCCTTATTCAGGCTTTTAGACGCAGGTCATTCACTGACTCTGTAGTTTGAGGCAGCCTAGTTTGTATTAAACTGCCAAACATCAGCTCTGAAGGACAGATTCCTGTTGAACTGTGCAGGGTTTCAATAGTCTCATAACAAAGTGCAGATGGCTTGCATGAATGACCCTCGGGTGATGGAGCACACTTGCAGAGTGCGTTTTATGTTGCCCATAACACGCTCAACTGTGCCATTGGCCTGAGGCCTTAGAGGAGTGACCTTTTGATGTTGAAAACCTAAATGTTCAGCAGACATTACAAACTCATGTCCACTGAAAGGCAGGCCATTATCAGATTTTACTATTGATGGAATGCCATAGTCGGCAAATGATCTGTCAAGTGCTGGAATGACAGCATTGGTAGCCATCGAGGAGACCAAATGTATCTCTGGAAAACAAGCCATTTCATCCATGACTACTAGTACATATTTGCTATTTGCTAACGGTCCATACATGTCAACCGCCACCTCATCCCACACCTTCAATGGCAGTAATGTCATCTCTAGGGCTTCTGGGAACGTCATTGAGACACCGACTTACAAATAACGCAGGTTTCAAGGGCATTTTGTATTTTGGTGTCCATTTGCAGGAACCACACTTTTGTTCTAAATTGTCACTTTGTGGAAACAATCCATCTGTGTCCTGTATGCGCCAAATCAATCACTCGATCTTGTAAGGACACAAGGATGACAATCCTGTTCTCCTTCAGAAATAGCCCTTGCAGAGTGACTAGAGCGTGTCCTTCAATAAGTGGAATGTCTTGAGCAGTTTCTGCTCGCTCTGGGAAAAACTTTCATTGCCACTGCGTGATTCACACCATCTCTCTGACATGACTTAGTACTTTGTCCTAATGTAGTGCCTTTATGACCTCTGGAATAGTCACAGACTTTGGGAGTGCATTGTCTACAATGTAGTTGATGTATTGATCTGCCTTGGAAGATTGTGTTTCTTCCTTCGCAGGCAGGGGATATCTGGATAGAAAATCTGCCGGATTATTGTCTTTCCCAGGCCTGTGAATGATATCAAAACAGTATTCTTGTAGCCGAAACCCCCGTTGTACAATCCGCTGAGGCATTTTGGCATTTGGCTCGCCGTAGATGGTTATGAGAGCTTGGTGATCATTGACGATAGTACATTTCTTGCCATACAAAAATAAATGATAATATTTGTATGCCCAGACTACAGCCAGGCTTTCCTTCTCGGGCTGTGAATATGCACATTCAGTGGCTGATAAACTCTGACTGGCGTATGCAACAATCCAGCACGGTGAGGAAGAACCCTGCTTGAACTGAGCCAGGATCGCACCCAAGCCTACTCGACTTGCATCCACGGTTAGTTCTGTCTCCAGTGTCGGGTCATAGTAGGTCATGCAGGGAGCTAACGAAAGGCGTAACTTTATTTCTTTGAAAGTCTCCTCACATTCCACTGACCATGTAAATTCTTGTCCTTTGACCATGAGGAGTAATAGTGGTGTGCTCACTGATGCAATGTCTTGTATGTATCAAGTGCAGTAACTGGGGTGTCCAGTCAATTGGTCGAAAAAAAACTGGTCGACTGCAATTTGGTCGACGCAATTTGGTCGAAAACCAAATGGTCGATTTTTTTTTTATTTATATATTTATTTTTCGGGTTTTCGTTTTGTAAAAAAAGGGGTTTTTAGAGAAAAAAAAGGGGGTTGGGGGGGGACCCCCCCAAAAAAAAAAAAAAAAGGGTTAAAATAAAAAAAAAAAAAATTCGACCATTTGGTTTTCGACCAAATTGGTTCGACCATTTGTCTGGTCGACCAATTTTTTTCGACCAAATGTCTGGTAACCGTAACTGGCCATGCCCATGAATGACCGCACTGCTGATGTTGATGTAGGTGTTGGTGTGTCGATGAGGGCTTTTTACTTTGGATGGATCAGACTATAGGGCGTCGATTGAAAATATGTGACCAAAAACGTTAGTGTCAATTTGCTGAATTCACACTTGGCTGCATTTAGCGTCAGGTTTGCATCCTCCAACACCATGCACACTGACGCAACGTGTCATCATGGGCCTCCTGTGTGGCCCCAAAGACTAGAATGTCATCACTGTAATTGAGACACTGGGGTATGTGCCTGATTATTTGGTGGATTTCATTTTGAAAAATTCCAGCTGGCGAAGAGACCCCAAAGCTGAGTCTTTTTGGACAGTATTCAAATCGACTATTTAATTTCCGTTTGCAAACATGTCCCGGGTCCCCAACTTCTCTGGGCCGACTCAGCGGTCTGACGTGTGGCTGCAGTGAAAGGCTTTCTATGGAAAGGCTTCCCTGGTCGTGCAGATCCTCTTTTGCTTCCCACGTCAGCTTCCCAACTACTCGCTGATGGAACCAGGGCAGCCCCACAAGCCCAAGTCTCTTGGAGACTCGCAGCGGTGTTCTGCTTTGCAGTGGTTCTCCCGCTGTTCCCTCACTGGCTTCCCGTTCCTACAGTGAAGCAGGCCTCCAGGCGGTTGCCTGTGAGCACTTAGCTTTCCTAGCACAGCTTGTCTCTGCATCTCTCCTTTTGCTGTTGGTCACGCTCCCACTTTGCTTGCTGTGTAACTCTCCTCAACTTTCCTCCATTGAAGTTCTTCATCAGATTTAAATGCCCAGCACAGCTGGTTACCAGTCTGACAACTAGTCTGCACGTTGCGTTTGAAGTTCCTTTCATTCCACATTAACTAATTCCTCCTCCTCCTCGTCTCAGTACTTGAGGCATTTTGGGAGTTGGAGTCCCTAGAAGTTTCAAACCTTTTAATGTTACATTGCTTTACATTTGTGTTTAAATCAGAAACATTAGAAACAGAAGATGTTATGTTGTTGTTATGTACACATGAAGTGTGAATGGAATTTTCTTTATGATATTTGGCAAGGAGGAGTTTTAGGATTCCACAACTAGAGGGATTTCAATAGTGACAATATGCCATCAGGAACTCTGGATTTATAGAGTCTTCTTCACATGGCGCTTGACTTACATGTAACCATAATCCTAAGCATGCATTATCCAAGATATGCATTATTTGTAACCAAATTCGTAAGTTCACCAGCATGTTATCTTTCATGTACTACCTGTAACCATATTCTTAAGATAATGCGCCCAGTTGCCTCTGGTTAGGTGTGCAGTACAAATGTAATAATAAATAAATAAATAAAATAAGAAGAGCATATCGCATCTCTCCCGATGGGGTCACTACTTCTTCCCGAAAGCCATCTCCTCCCATGTGATCCTCTCTCATAATACCACTGCCAGGGTCAGGTTTAGGTAGCGGCTGCCTTCCCCTGGCCACATGGGAGGAGATTTTATAGCTTGGAATCAGTGATGACTCCATAGGATTCATCACACAAGGCAGTGCATCCTCAGAACAATAGTGCCGCTGGGTGTGGTAGACCAATGGAAAATCGCCTGGGTTGGGAGTTCCCTTATAGCTTTAGGGACAATCATAATGAACTTGGTGTCACCCCCACTTTACCACATCCAACCCCTTTTACACCTCCAAGTCCTTCTGCCTTTTACCCCGGATGCAGCTAATATATACTGTTATCAAATTAGCCAAACTAACTTACATGACAATACTGAGGGGCCTTATAATGCAAAATATTGTGCATATAATTATATATTTGGAAGGGTCAGGGACTCTGATGTTGTTAAGGATTTCAATCGGGCAATACACCCAGGTCTGAGCCTAGCATGCAATGCACAAATGAAAAACGTATTTATTGTGTCTATAGGTTCAATATTCTGAGTGATATACCACTCATATCACACCCCTTCTCAAAATACCCCCAGGTCACAATGGACCTGGAATCAGGCTGGTTGGTAAAGGTAATATTTATTTATTTAAAATTCGAATCAAACATATGTTTTAATATATGGGGCAGCAATCACCAAGGTGGTGACAATACAATTGAGAAAGTAGGTAATGCAGTTGAATTCACTTTTAGCAACACAGAATATAAAACACACAGAAAAGAACAGTTTTGGCTTGTTGAAAAGATAGCGCTTAAGTTAAGATTTCCCCCTGCAAATTTCTCAACTCACAAAGAAGCAATTCTACACAGATGTAAGTAGGAAGCGGGTATTTAGGAATATAGAACAGTGTACAGGGTTTGAATACAATATTCCCTCCCCAAACAAGCGAGAAAAACGTTTTGGACATTTTACACCTTTAAAATGACGTTCAAAAATGACTGAGCAAAACAATGAAAAGTGTGCAAAAAGTCCTTAAATGGATATAAATCTCTATAGGAGCAACACTGAAAAGATGCTAACAATCATAAGCTTTAGTATGAGCAGCAGTACACACTTTGAATCTTTATGGAAGTTTGGAAATAATTGAAAATCACACGTGTAAAACTTTTGCAGAAATGCAAATTCCCGCCTAAATTTCACCATGCGGTTTTTAAGAAAAACGAGTCAAATACACAGTCTCTAGCAATTAATTTGAGGAAGTTAAGCAAGATTGAATGAGACTTGTTTTTGGAAAAATGGAACAGACAAAAACAGAAAATCGGTTTTAAAATGACAGGTTAGTTTTACTTAAACTAGAATAATGGCTAAGAAAAAGAGAATGCCACCTGTGAATCTCCACAGTTACACGGCCGCTTGTAACCCTTCAAGTGGCGGATAGCCCATTTTCTTTATGGGAATTATTTTATTTAATCCAAATCACTAATGGCTTATGGTCTAGTAAAACAAGAATGAGGAAAGAAATCTGCGCCAACACTAAGAATTACAGACAGAGCTGCAAGAATGGTTCTAACAATATTACAGGTTCTTAAGTTAAAGATAGGATGGTTGAGAGATTGGGATAGGGCAAGGCAACATATCCTATGATTTACTATGATTCCTGTTGATACCTACAGTCCACTTTAATTTAAGATTTTGGACCGTCAAGGGCTCGGGTCATCACAGATCGGTCTGACAACGGATAGCAAGGCACTTCTGGTGGAATTTAGGTCAGCTGGCGGGTCTGGTCAACTGGACTGGCACCTCAGACTGGACTGGATTGGATTGGATTGGCCCTTCTGGTTGCTGGACAATGTAGATCAGTATGATGGCGAGTTTCAGCAGGCAAGCCATAATAGTACCAAGCCAAACTGGATCAAAATTGCTTCCCTGGGGTTTTGGGATGGTTTCAGGGTTTGGGCCTAGCTGAAAAAGGAGTGTAGCAATGCAGAGGCCTTGGCTTTGCAAAGAATCTGGAATCAGGAACAAGATGGAGAATTCAGGAACAGGGTGCCACGCAGAAATCCGGATTGAGTCAGGAATCCGTGTGTCTGTGTGTTGTGAGGTTCCCTTATTTATCATGCCAAATGACATCACTCAAGTTTATGGTAGGGGCAGACTTACAACCCACACCCACAAGTCTGTGATTGGTCAAAGGCACAGTTCCCACCTTGCTCTTTGCTGGTTGGATGACAGAAAGGGTTGTCATGTTTTATGATATGATCTGGGAACCTCCTATAGTTATTGGGACCAAAATCTAACTTTCCCATAAATACATATTTATGTACTTATGCCCTCTAAGAAAATCGGATACATAAACTACATATTTTGTGGGTCACATTTACATCCCACTCCCAAGTCGGTGAGACCTGATGTTGCCTTTCTGTTGAATGTTGGCAATTTTAATCATAAAGGTTTGGCCTAACATTTCCTAATTCGGTACACATATGTGTGCAATCACCCTTAGAACATGGTTACACAATATTAGCTTTGCAGCATTAATAGTTTCTGTGCAATTGGTCCTTTTTCATAACTTCAGTTCCTTACGCAGTAAGAAATCATACCAAGTTTTCAAATGGCTAGCATAAGTTCAGATTTATATGTATGTACTTTTCACTCGTTTACGTATTCTTGCCGCCAAGTTAAATGTCTTGAAGTTCAGTGGCAAATAAGCATTTTAAACCCAAAAATCACATGTCAGTTTTTTTTCCTTTCTTCCCAAGTGTGAGCAACTGGCAAGTCCTTTGAAATTCAATGAGAAGCTTCTTCCTGGAAGGTGGAGCTCCTGCCCCTCCCCTGGAAGGATGAGTGTCCAAGCCTGCTATTGTTTTTGCCTGGGGCCCAGACGAATGTCTAATGAGGTCCTTTGTCATGAGTATGCGAGGCCTCCCAACAGCAATTAGCCTTTCCAGCCAGCAGTGAAGTGTCAACCTTTCCCAGGCTAAGGACTGTCAGAGAAGAATATTGTTTTTAAATAGTTAATTAACTCAAGACTGGGTTTAACTTTAAGTCTCACCTAAATCTTTCATTCAAACATATAAAATGAACACAGTTTATAGGTGGATTTTTACATTAGCAATCCTTAGACATTCTTAAAGAATTAAGCCTTTAAATAAAAATATGCTTTCACAACAGGTGATTTTGCACTTCATTCATGAAAAAGCACATTAAACTGAGTTTCTTTAAATCAGATTTTCTTCTGCAGCACATATACATTTTAGTCAGCATTAGTTCTTCCCTTGAGTGCTGGGACTGTTTGCAGTCTGGATACATGTATCCTGCCTTTGTTTAGAGTTTCTCTCTGCACAGCTGATTCTGTTACTTGTTGCAAATGAAAACAAGGGTTCCTTGGTTGCTTTTTCATTAGATACATTACATTTTATAGAGCTGTCAGTCAATGAGGCCCGGTTCCTCTGAGCCACATTGGATGATCCTGGGCATCGCAGTACCCTTTTAATCTCAATGATTCTATGGAAATGAATGGATCTAGCGCCAAAAACAGCACTTTTTAATGTTGCAGAGCTAACATTTTAAAAGGCATTTTCGGTTTTCAGCACAATTCTGCTGCTTTGCTCCATGTTGAATGTGGCAGAGCCCACTGGCACGCTCCTGCAGTGTGAACTCTGTTTTACCCCTCCTTGACTGTGTGTGGCAGCATGTGCAGCCTTTTTCTGGTTGTTACTCAAATGTAGTTTTGAAGATTTTGGCACGCACAGGAGTCAGCGCATCCATTTTGGGCGGTTTCTTTCACCATTTGTAAAGTGATGCAGTGGGGCACATTGGATCGGGTCAAAATATCCCGCAATGTGAACAAGAGTCACTTACATATTCAGAAGGGTCTGGGACCCATAAACAAGTGAGAAAGAGTTGCAGACTTGGTGGGAAGTGAGCTAAGTAGAAACAATACAACATTGCAAGTCTGGGACTCGCACCCACATGTGAAACCAAAGTCTAAACCCAGGACGGTCTATGACCCCAAGAGGTAACCACGTGTTTAAGAAGGAAACCAAACAGGTCACATAAAGTATTGCGAGTGTGGGACTCGCACCCTCATGAGAGATTGAAAATAAGAAGATCAAGAAAGACTACAAGTAAAGGAATCCTAAGCCTGGTAGCAGAACATGCCAAGCTGACAGGACACATGAACTGTGCAGCTGAGAAACAGGTCCTCCTGAGTTGTATCATCAAAAAGACATCTAGGGGAAAGAAGTGAAGTAGGGTTTTGGGTCACAGTGGTGACAAACCTTTTTTTAGTTTCAGCATTCCCTACAATCTCATTAGTTTCCTTTAAGGGAATCCCCTCTTAACTTTAGGGATAGAGAGGCATTTTCCAACCCACTTTTTATTAATACAATTCTAAATCCAAAATTCTACAAGCATTGTGTCCAAGCCTTACTTCTACACGCTTACATAACCCACACTTTGCAGCAACCGCTGCACTTGGGCAAGGTTTACAAAGAAACAATCTCAGACAAACTCATTAGCGCTTGCCTAAGCAGTATAGAACTAAGTCTTACTAGCTTAGGCACAGATGATTCCACTTGAGAAGCTTTTGACATTATTTTTTAAAAAGCTAGACTGTTACTAACATCATACTATGCTGGCACCATTCCACAAAAACTTACCCTACCTGGTATAATAGAGTGAGCGTAGGGCCCTTTGGGTATTGTGCATGCAATGGATGCGGATGCAGGATAACTCTGGCACCAAATAATCAAACCAACCTAGGAAGATGGCAAAGGTGCTGTTTTATTAACAATGATCTAAAACACGAGTTTACAATGGACATCAACGGACGTTAGCTTGAGCTCTCAATACATTTCTTTAAAAATATTCTTTTATGCAGAAAATACGTCAGTCGTGACATCATACTGGGTGGCAAATAAGAAAAACCTATGAGGGTTTGTGATAGGTTCCAGGGGAACATCTAAGTTTACTTTCTAGAATGGCCTCTGGAGAAGCAGCAACTTGAGAGAGCAGCTCCTGCCCACCACCCAGCTGACCATTTGTTATTACCATTTTGGATACTACTGCTGTGATGTCTGGTAAGAAGAACATTGAGACCAGGGATGTCATTTAGGGGTCGCCAGAGGTCACAACTGCGACCTCTGAGGTCTCCCTTGCAACCTCTGTGGTCTGCCTTGCGACATCTAAAAAAAATAAAAAAAGTTTAAAAGAAATAAAAAAAAATGTGTAATGCAAGCTTCTGGGCTGTGGCCAGCATCATGTGGCTCTTTAGCTCTGGAGTGGCTGGCTTTCTTGTTCAGGCTCCTTAACAAAAAAGAAGAAAAATAAGAACAGGAGTGCCACAAGTCTAACACTTTCAGCACTGACTCTAAATAAGAAAGAATAGGAATGCCAAATAATATGTCTTTCTGGAATTCTATCCAATAATTGCTAGACTCATTAAAGGTTTCTTTGAGGCACACTTCAGGGGGTGAGTCACTGATTTAGTCTGTTCTTAAACGCCTCAACTCAGTCTTTCATCCTTTTGAGGTCGATAAATGAGCACCAACACAGTTTGGGTGATATTGGGTGTATATTTTTTCTATATAAAGCGCTTAAGCGTAAGTGCTATATAATAACAAATCATTAGCATTTGGTCATGGACGTCTGTTTGCATTCACAGTAATTTGGTAATATGGGCCTATACACACTGATCTTAACAATACATATGGCGATCCATTCTTGTATGAAATGTACATCACATTATAGTGATACCGTAACCATATTTTTCATAGTGTACTATTCTATGTGATACCACTTCCTGTTTTGTCAACGGGTGAAAGGTCGTGTTCCATCACTTCCCGCGCTATCACTTTGGGGTGGGGTCAAATGACATCACTTCCTGTGATGTCATCAGGGGTCAAGCTTCGTGTGATGTCACCTCCTCTACCCATGGCATTTTGGTGAAATGACGTCCCTGATTGAGACCCCTGAAAACCCCACTTCAAAGAAATCCAAACAAATCAATGATGACTCTGGTGAGACACCAAACAGTACAGATATCTTCACTCTGCTACAAGTGGCAACTGATGTGGGGGATATTAAGGCTGCCCTCTCTGACTTGACTGGAAAAGTGAACAATTTGGAGAGACGTGTGAGAGGTGGAGGGAAGAGCCGTAGGTTTGGAAAGGGAAGCCTCTGGCAGTTACAGAGCCTACCAAGAATTGAAAGAGGGCATGAATAGACTGCTGTTACAAAATATGAGTCTGGAGATCCATGCTAGAAGAAACAACCTGCGCCTTATTGGTGTTACTGACGAACCGGAAACCAGTTTGAATGGTCTTGTTCTGCAAATATTGCAGGACTGTTTGCCTGACTGTGGCTTGCAGAAAAATTATTTGGACGTGGTGTTCAGAGCTGGCAAGCTGGAGTCTGGAAAGCCCAAGCAAATATTTGTGTCATTTGGGAAAACGACTATGAAGCAGAATGTCTTAAATAATGCCAGGCCCATAGGAACATTAACTTGGAGTGGAGTTCCAATCCACATTTACCTGACTTCCCCAAAGATGTGGTGATCAAAAGAAAGGGCTTCGCAGAAGCAAAGCTGCTGGCAAAGGAGAGAGGAATCAAGGTGTCACTTCTACAACCTGCAACTCTAAAACTATATCTACCGGATGTCATAAAGATTATTGAAGCCCCTGCATGTGACTGGCTCAGGGGACGGCCCGTCCTCCCAATGGATTCGTTTTGGAAGTAGTGTTCATTATGTACTCACATCCATTTACCAATGTGTATTTTTGGAATCCTTTTTTATGTAAATGTAGTTATTAAACGTTAAATTATGTATTTTGCGCCATTTAAAATGGTGGATTTCGGCTGTTTAACAGGTTTTCTTCACAAAGGTCTCACTCTTGCACACATATTTTTTATTATCATCCTAGCGTGGGTTTCATGTATTCCATTATAATGTGTGCTTAGAGTAAAGGACCTGGATTCGTCTGGCCTCCAACATGCTAACACAGAGGCCAAAGGGAAGAAATTGAGTGAGTTAATGGCATTCTGTGGCAGCGCGTTCCCTCCCTGATGGCGGTGATCGGCAGTGGGGCCGTTGCTTGCTGGGCCGTGGGCGCACTGTTGGCCCAGCCATTGCTTGTCGAAAATCTTCCCTGTTGTATGCACCCAATACGTCAGTAATTTACAGTATTTCCAAAAATGTGTGCTCATAGCATCACCACGTTTCACAGGTCCCAATTGGTTATTTAAGTATCCTCTTCTCACTCTGTTTTTTTCAAATCAAGATTACAGTCTACTGATTGTGGGACCTGGAATCAGTGCCAATGTTTGTGCAAGAGTTTGTGGTACAGCTGTCCAATTCTGTTAAAGGTGGGCCACAAAATGTGAAAAGTATGTGGAAGCTCGCACACAAGTCAGTGCGCTTGTATTCCTGCAGCAATTGCATTCATTGGCATACTTGTTCAGTATAATAAAATGTACACCATTCAGTAAAACATCACATCCACATTTTCCTTCCTCACAGCTGCTAATGGGGCAAGCTCTATGCGAACTCTCTTCTCATACAACATATCCTATGTGTATTTCATTTAGACTTTAACAAGCACGGTATGCATATGATGTTAGGGTTGTGCAGGGGTTTTATCTTCCCTTGGGCAACTTGACCTGGTGCACACACCGGACCTAGTGTCTGCAGGACTGTGAGGATGGGTTCATGGTTTGATGGGATCGGCAGTGGTGCAGCTTGAAGGTGGGGTTGTATGAAGCCTTGCCAGTGGCAATTAACAACCCTATGTCCAGAAATGGGAAACTAGAAGGGAAGTAATCTCAACAGATGTGCCCCCTCTTATAATCCCTTCACTTATATAAGGATATATTATAGTTGTATTTTGTTTTGGCCCCTTTTGGGTCTCGTAGGTTAATGAAACTTATGAGTGGTTAGGTGCTGAAGATCAAACATTTGTAGATGAGAAATCTTATTTAATGTAGCATAACACCAATGTTGCAAATAGTTTTTATGTATGTATTTAAGGTATTAGCATTAACATTTAAAAAGCATTTGAAGCCTCTCACTAATAGCATGTCAAATTGGGCTCCTGCACTTTCACAAGTCCTGGGTTCCAGAACAATGATTGCTGGTGATGGTATCATCTGCAACCCTTTCAATCTGTCTGTGTGTGATCCGGAGCATTCCGACTGCTGGCTTCAATCGCGAATGAACTGAGGTATTTTACTCTACACCTTGGACCTCTCCTTGGAATAGGTTTAGGGTGTGATTATCGCACTCATGACACTCATGTGATAGTCATGCGATATAACTGATGGATGGGGGGTAGGTTTTTATTATTTTTGCTCTCAGTGCTGCTCTGCTATCTACTGGTTATTTATCTATTTGTAAGGTGCAACAGGCTGTCCTGTTTATCCATGCCCTATTTGGGTTTGGATTATTCTTTCCTTTTTTTTTCTTTTTATAATTTACGTTAATTTTAAGCGCACTCAAATGTGATATCAAATATGAGTCTGAGATCCATAGATCATTTTTAACTGTTTTTTTTTGGAATGTAAATGGAATGAATAATGTCGTAAAGCGAGCCAAAGTGCTGTCTTACTTAAAAACTATGTCCTGTGATGGTGCTTTTCTCCAGGAGACACACCTCACTGATGATGAGGCTTCTAAACTTAGGAACAACTGGGTGGGTCAAACTTACTTTTCCGCACACATATCTAACAAAAGGGGTATCTCAATTTTGATAAAAAGAATTTACATGTTAAGGTGATTTCTAGCAATGCTGATAAAGAAGGGAGAATTGTTTTTGTCACTGTTAAGATACAAGAGTCTGTGATATTGTTATGTAATGTTTATGCACCCAAAATAAACAACCCGCTCTTTTTCCATACACTTGCACAATATATCCATAATTGCAAAGTTGATTCCGTTATCCTACCTAGAGATTTTAATTTGGTTTTCGATCCATTACTTGACCGCTCCAATGGAGACAGATCAAGAATACCGAAGAAAAGCAGGAGATCTCTTGGGAATTTGATAGATGAGCTACACCTGGATGACATCTGGCATCTAGAACATCAGTCTGAACGTGATTATTGTTTTCACTCTGCATGTCATGATGTTTACTTGCGTATTGATCTTTTTCTGACATCTGGACGCGTGGCCCCCTAGTTGCTATAACTCTAAAATTGGTATCGTCAGGATTTCTGATCATGCCCCGATATCATTATACCTGTCCTTGCAACGTACGCTAGGCAAATCCTCCAGGTGGAGAATGAATACAGCCATATTACAGATTGAACGTATCAAAGAGGAGATTGGGAGTGAAGTGGAGAACTTGATCGCAATCAACAGAACTGATGATGTCACTATCCCAATTGTTTGGGAGATATTGAAGTGCTAAATGTGGGAGATATTGAAGTGCTAAATGCGAGGAGTATTTATGTCCAAAACAGGGAATTACAGGAAAATGAAAGAAAAGGAAATTAAGAGAGTAACTGAAGATGCTAAAATGCTGGAGAAACAGTATGCAATGAATCATGACCAGGATGTGAGATCTAATCTCAGAGGGAAGAAATATGAGCTAAACAAATTTATATCCGAGCAGGTCGATTATGCTTTATTTAGTAGTAAAATACATTATTTTGAAAATGTAGAGAGGGCAGGAAGATTACTTGCTCACTGAATTAAAGTTGCAGAAAGTGAACGTTGCATTTCTGTGCTAAGAGATTAGTTTGGCACTCTGGTGACACAACAAAAGAGTATAAATGAAATATTAAGAGGATTTTATGACAACCTCTACAAATCAAAATTATGTTGTGACCAGGCTACAATACTAGCCTTCCTGGACCATGTTGATATCCCTCAACTGACAAATTACCAAGCCTCAGTCTTAGAGAACACAATAAAATTGGAGGATGTTCGCCTGGTAGTGCGAATGCTCAGAGGAGGCAAGACACCAGTTACTGATGGATCGCCAGCTGAATTTTACCGGATCTTACCTGATTGTGCCCTGCAGCTGCTCTGTGATGTGTTTTGCACATCGTACGAATCTGGGTCTTTGCCAGACTTGATGCAACATGCCTTGGTGACTGTTTTGACAAAGAAAGATAAATCACCAACTAGATGTGGGAATTATAGGCCAATTAGCCTCATCAACACTGACTGTAAGCTTCTGGCAAAGATATTGACCAAAAGACTGGAGCCTGTTGTGCCTTCACTAGTGCATGAAAATCAGGTGGGTGCTGTGCCAGGAAGATCGGCGGTGGATAATATGAGGAGGCTACTCCTGGCTATTGATATCGGATGTAGACAAGTGTATCCAGCTGCGGCGGTCTCTCTCGATGCAGAGAAGGCTTTTGATAGGGGTTAGTGTCCATATCTATTCAAGTGCTTGTAGAAAATGGGATTCAGAGAAAACTTCAGACAATCAGTGAGGTTTTTATATACTGACCCTACGACCAGTGTACTCACAAATGGCCTGATATCGGATCCCTTCAATCTAAACAGAGGGACTAGACAAGGATTCCCGCTTTCCCCTCTTCTGTTAATCCTAGCCATGGAACTATTGTTGGTGATACTGCGGTCAGATGATGATATCCATGCAATTGGAGAAGGAGTAGGTGTCAATAAAATTTGGCTCTATGCCGATGACTTACTGGTATTTCTACGTGACCCTGGCTCTGGTACTCCGCATTTAATGGACGGTATCCAGCGCTTTTCTATAGTGCCGGGTTACAAGGTGAACTGGACCAAGTTATGTTATAACAGTTATGTAGCGCCAAAGCCCTAAGGCATCCAGGCGCTCACTCACAAGCAGGAGAGAGGAGAGTGAGGATGGCCGATGATTAAGTAAACAGTATTGTTTTCTTGGACTTTCTAAAAGCCAAGTGATTTGTTTCTTCTCTAAGCGCTAGAGGTAGATCGTTCCATGCATATGCCACAAGCACTGGAAAGGAGCGTCCATTTCCACGTGTTCTCTTGGTCCTCGCTACTTTTAAGAGCTGGGCAGAGGTTGATCGAAGATTTCTGGTAGGCTGGTATATAGAGACTCTTTCCTTTAAATAACTGGGTGCAGACCCATAAATGCACTTATGACAAAGAGTCAATATTTTGAAAGAGATCCTGGCTGATATAGACAGCCAGTGCTACTCCTTCCTGGCAAGAGTGGTCGGTTTGTACCGTTTCATACCGTAAACAACGCAAACAGACGCATTTTGGATTTTTTGCAATCTGAAAATATCTTCCCTGCTGGCACCCCCCAACAGTGCATTGCAGTAATCCAAACGTGGAAGGATAACAGCCCTCACTAGTTTGGCTCGGTTTTTGGAGATTAGCGGAGCCACCTGTCTCAGTACTCTCAGATAATATTGAGTGTTTTTTTTCGAGATTGTACCCACCAGCAAGTCTGAGATTTTACCCACCAGCAAGTCATGCTTGAGGCACACATGAAGCCAATTTTACTTTATTTGCTGCCCTGAAAAAATGAAATACTTAGGAATCTGGATCGGCTCCAAGATTGCACGATTACCAAAGTTGAATTTTGATTCTCTTATGCCCAAACTTAAATCTGACATGGACAGATGGGCCCTCCTGAAGCTATCGTTGTGGGGCAAAATTAACTGGATTAAAATGAACATTGCACCAAGAATAAATGATGTTCTCTCAATGCTCCCTATTAAGACGCTGAGACACATTTTCAAGGAAGTGGACAATACTATACAAAAATTCGTATGGGTTGGCAAGCCGCCGAGGTTGGCTCTATGGAAAATGCAACTGCTATTGAGAAAAGGTGGAATGAATATGCCAAACTTCTTCAACTATCATCTGCATTCTCCGTCAGACATCTATGTTGGACTGTAGGTGCTGAACAGAATGTACCGGATGAGATTGTTGCTGAGTGCGGTAGAGTCTCACCATTGGTGCCTAATGCCTTGCTCACAACAGTACCTAGACTTGCCCCCCGGCTTCCTGCGTGAGAGCTGGCGCCACATATCACACCGGGTTGGAAGTGACCCGTATCAGTTCCTGGATGCATCGATCTGGCTTAATTCAGAATTTAACAGTGAAGGGAAAGTACTCTTCTGGACATCCTGGTTCTTGGCAGGAGTTAAATACATTAAGGATCTGATTGTGGAAGGAATTTGGGTCCCCTTTGTTCATTTGCACCATGATTTTGACTTCAGTTATTGCACCTGTGCAGAATACAGACAACCTAGGGGAATCATTGCTGCCAAAATAGACCCTATGCAATTGATGACTCAGAATACAGCATGGATGGCGCTGGAGCTCTGCAAACGTGCGCTACATCCTGCTGCACAATGTATGGTGCACTATTATCCAGTCGTAGAGGAGTGCCTGAGTTGGCTAATATCTGGGCTGACAAGCTAGGTGAAAGAATATATCAGGACTGCTGGCGGAGATGCTGCAATAATATTCGTCTGGTCAGTGTGGATTGGGGCCTAAGAGCATCCCAGACTAAGCTTCTCTTCAGAACCTACTGGAGTCCGGAACGTATGTATAAGAGACACCTTATTGATAATGACAAATGTTAGAAATGCAAACTGGCGAAGGGATCCTTGGGTCATTTACTCTGGACTTATCCGCAAAAAACATGATACTTTGGGAAAGGCGTTTGTGAAAGACTGAACCTGGTTTCAAACAGCTCTATTACAATATGTGCTTCTATTATGATTCTTGGAGATCTATCGCCATTGGAAGATGTGCCAATTTTGCAAAAAAGTGTGGCTACTCCGAGCTTGTATGGTGGCCAAAAAAATTATACTAAGGGCCTGGAAGTCAGCGACCTCATTCTGTCTTGATGATTGGGTGGATGAATTGTTAACTATATCCCCATATGAGAGGCCATCTATAAGCAGGACGGCAAAACTGATAAGTTTAGAGGCATTTGGGGATCTTTTCTTTAGACATATGGTTAATGTGTCAACTATGTACCATTATTAGTATTTGTGTGCTTTGTTCCTCTCCTCTTTCCCTCCTTTATCTTCTTTTTCTCCTTTCTTTGTTTTATTTTTAATTACATTTTAGTGAGTTCTTATTTGATTATCAATTCTGATTGTTCATCTGTAATCCTGCATCGATTGTTCGAAATTAATCTTGCCATGTACCATCTGTCGTTTATGATGTATGAAATAAAAACATTTTCAAAAATAAAATAAAAATAAAAGTATACTTTTTATAAGGGGTGGGATTGTGATTGGTTGTCTGCTGTCAGGTGGACAACTCATGCTTACCTCTAAAACTTCTTCAACACTATTAAGTACACAGGATATACAATTGGCTCTCAACCTCTAAGGCCCTTCATTATACAGCCCTCTATAATTGGTTGGCACGCTCGCACCATTCTGCAAAATTCAGCTCACTTAGCAGCAGGTAAACTCAGAATCAGGTGCCAGGAGGTTTACTTGACTTTACCTCCCCACCCAATTAGCCCAACATCTCTCATCACCCATGCCTTCTGCCATGAAGACTGTCTTTGAACTTGACTTTGCAAAGTATCAATGTCTCTGGGAATATATGGGAGTACAAGCTTTCACTATCGTTGTTCTAGAACTCCACACTCAGCTCTATTTCCATCCTTGGCTCACGTGACAGGAGACAATTTGGTCCATTTTGCAGCATTTAAATGTCTTAAATGAATAAAACTTGGCACGCCTGGTGTTGTTTCTTTGCAACGTAACAAGCGATGATTCAGCATCTCACGATCACTGCCTTCAAGAATAGTAACTGGCCTTGGCTGCTTCAGCATTGGCACCAGGGCAGACAGCCCTTCTAGGGTCTACCACGATCTCAGCTTATTCGTGCTGCGACACAACTCTTAGCCTTTCTCTCAATGGGTCCAGGCTTACTAAATTCATGACACTGATGTCCAGCTTCTATACAATGGCGGCTTCTTCGGCAGTCTATTTACTACACATAGCCAGCTTCTAAGATTACTTAATCTACTTGCGTTACAGAATCTGTACAGTTATAGAACGGCTTGCATTTTCTGTAGTGCTTCTCACACGTGAAATCTTCTTTTTGCATATGAAAGTTTACTCTATTCTTAACTTGGTCATCAGTTTCTATAAGGTCCATGCATCCTCTTCAGCCAGTATTCTCAAGGCGTCACGCTCGTCTTTCATGACGTCACCAGCTTTTCTTTTTGCTCCTTTTTCATATTCCTTCAGGGAGTTCCTCCTTCAGATTGTCGTTTCTTCGGGGATACATTTTCTATGGTTTTCTCAGTGGGTTCCTTCTTTCAAATATATGCTGTGGAATTGGCAAAACTGCTTGTTTAAGCATGGCATGATCTTAGGCTTCCAACACATAGGGCGTAAGGGTTTGGGATTCCCTGCAGAGTTATATAGCTGTTCCTCTACATTCCCCCCTCTGGTCGAGTCATCGACCACCTCTTCACAGGTTTCCACATTTTGATATTTTCTCTTGAAAAAGTGCTTCTCCGAGTCCAGATCTTCATTACCCCCTCAAGGTGCCAGCTGATTTAACATGTTCATCCACACTCCAGGTCATGTAGCTTTACTGTCCTTTCGGATTACAATAGACCCATCGTCCTATGTATTTCTTGTGATTCTTTGGATACAGGAACTTTGTTCCTTCAGGTGCTACGATGCTGGCCTCTTTGTATTTATTGACATCCTCATCTGTCAATTCCTTGTGTCCAAACCCTGATTCGACATCGATCATGATCTTCATTCCTACTACCTTCATTGCTGTCTCCTTACATTGTCCAATTATTATCCTTATTACACAGAATCCATACATCACCATCACCAATATTGCTCCAAGAAACTTGAAGATGTTTGCCATCCACTGCAGAATACATGAGAATATGGAAGCAAACCAAATGTCATCCGCAACGTCCTCTGTCTCGTCTTCCATCTTGTTATGCAGGCTCGTCAGTAACGTAATGGCCTCTGTTAAGGTCCTATTCTCGTCATCATGAGAAGGTCAAATGTGCAACATGATGGCCCGATTGTGGCGCAAACACCTCCTTCCATCACTGTGATCATGTCAAGGACATATATGTTCTGAAGGGTCATTAACCGCATGTCCCTCAGCTCTTCCTTGATAGCATTGAATCTCTTTATGGTGGTGTTGATTGTCTGTAGAAGCTCCCATCTTGTAATCTGCAACCATTTGGCATTGCCCATCATCTGGATGCCAGGCATGAAGATAGTCGTATATATTGAAGCAGTCTTGCTCAACAACCTGTGCTCATACAGAATAGATTCATATGCTTCTATTGACTTATCTGAGAAGTAATTCTCTCCTCTGGTTCAATTTAGAAATTCAATCAATCTTCTCTTTCTCAAATGGGCATCTACCTTTGGAAATTCTCCAATGTTCTGATCACTCTGAGGAATCACTAATGCTGGAACATGGATAACACCAAGGAACACAGCTGTCACGATGCCCGCTCCCGGGGAGCCGGCTCAGGCCCTGCGTCCCCGAAAGCGGACATCAAGTCCCCGGGGAAGGTCCCAGCAACCCCTTATAGGGGCCCTTTGGACAGCGTCCTGGCGCCTATGGCGCCAGGCTCATAGAAAACGTCAGTCCTGGCGCCATAGGCGCCAGGCTCATTATGAAAGTGTTTGGGTGCACTTACCTGATGCAGACCATGCTGCAGAACCCCGGCCTCCTTGAGGCCTGAAAGGAACTACTTTACCTGTGGGACTCATTTACCACCCGGGCGTGGTCGGGGAAGGATACATACCTGATTGGAGGAAGGACACATTCTAGGAACTTCTTCCAAGGCTATTTAAACCACACCCGATCAGCCACACGTGCTTCGCGTTGTTCTGCATCTAGCAGCTGGACGCTCACCGTGTCTGCTCCTGCATCTTGACTTCTGCCACACCTGCCAGCATCCTGAATCACCTGCAAAGGAAGGGAACAAGGGAACAGAAGAAGGAAAAGGCCTCACCTGCTAAATCTGCATCCCAGAGACATTTCGCCGACAATCCTGAAAAGGAAGACATTTATTTTTAAAAGCACATCGCATCGATCGCTGCAGCGCCGCATTCTACTCACCTTTACAGGGCGCCTCCATGTTCAGCAGCGACCATCCGGATTCGCAGTCGCGCCCCCGCGCCTAGGGCGAAAAAGACAAGAACAAAGGTGAGAGAAAGAAGGGAAAAGGGAAGCTAAAACTCCATGTCAAGACTTACCTGTTGGGTCATTCCCTTTTCATTTCGGGTCCGCGCCGCATCCAGGCATTTTTCGGACCCCGGCCCCTAAGGGGAAAAAGACATCAGCGTTAATGAGTGAATGAAAAGACATTACCAAAACACTCTTTAAAGACTTACCTGATTTCCACAAGGATTTCACCGCTCACCTCGGGTCGGTGCCTGTTCCCCGGCATTCCGTACCCCGGCCCCTATGGGGAAAAAGACATTAGCATTAGAACATTAATGTATGGACACAAGGGGAACCACTTATAGAAAAACTTACCTGGAAGCCAAGCAAGTTTGGTTCTCACCCATCCGAAAATCCAGTGACTTAACTGGATACCAACGCGCCCCTGCATCAGAAACAGGATGGAGAGCTCGTCCTTCCAGACCCTAAGGTGAGACGCTACGGAGAAGCACAGAAGGGTTTTGAGGAGGGTGAGAGGGGTAAGTGGGAGGCCGATTGCATTACCCCGCAGACAGTTAACCCCCTATTCTCACCTACAGAAGGATACTTCTGCCAGTCAGACAAGCCAGATCTGGGGCCCGGTCCAGTCCGTCTTCCAAACCCTGCGCATCACCTTAGACGCGGTCACAGCAGCGCGAACCAGGCCAGCGCCCCCGTGGGAGTCAGGTGAGCGTTACAGAACGCGAAGCCTTCCTACAAATTCCCACCCAGGCGCTATGGAAACTTCTGAGACAGATCAGTTGGCCCAATTACTGGGGGAATTACGGGCCGAAGTACATGCCGCTCGTCAAGAGACTAATGCCCTCAAGAGGGAATTAATAATATCAAAGAAAAGAACTGATGACCTGGCCAGACAGCTTTTGCAAGGTCAAGCTGGACAAACTCCTCTACCCTGTTCCGGAGGTACCCCCCTCCTGTGGTTCCCGGTAACCCTGTGCAGATTAATCTACCTGGAAACATGCCGCTGGCCCCACCTGAACGCTTTGCTGGGGACCCCAAGCGATTCCCCGTATTCATGAATCAGTGTTGTTTGCACTTCCTATGCAGACCTGGGGCCTTCCCTAATGATCAGACAAAAGTAGCCTTTGTATTGTCATATCTCAGCGGCTGCGCTGCCGATTGGTCAGTTCCACTGGTTACTCAAGATGACCCGATTCTCCGTGATTTTCAAGGATTTCAAGCAAGCATGGAAAGGTTATTTGCTCGACACTCTCAGGGGCAGGCTCTGGATGACGAACTTCTATCCCTGCGACAGGGCAATCAGGACCTCCTATCCTATATTGCAACCTTTAATAGACTAATTGTGGAAATGGGATGGCCAGAGGATAAAAGAGTCACGTTATTTTATCGAGGTCTATGCGGAGAACTTAAAGATGTCTTGGCCCAAGTTGTAAATCCGCCCCAAGAATGCACAGAATATATAGAATTAGTGGTCCAATTGGATCACAGACTTCAAAACAGAAAAACAGATCGGTCCAGGTTTGAGACCCGGGTGTTGGTCAAGACCCACGCTAACCCCAAGGGAGTTGATGTCTCTGAGCCTATGCAAATTGGAGTAGTTAAAGAACCCTTAACTCAAAAGGAACGTGAAAGGAGGCGGCAGTTAAAATTATGTCTTTATTGTGGGAACTCTGGACACTTTCTACGAGATTGCCCGGCAAAACCGCCCCGAAAAGCGGTAGAAGCCGCTGATAAAAACCATGAAGACTCTGTTTTGGGAAACGACTCAGCCGACAAGAGTAGGGGTCCGCTTGCCGAGCTTGAAAACTAACTCTCAGACCTCGCATTTCATTGTGCCAATGGTTCTCATAGATCCAGGAAAGCCTAAGCGGTTGCATGCAATAAAGGCATACATCGATAGTGGGGCTATTGGAAACTATGTGGATCGTGAATTGGCCTCTAGGATTAACCTCCCTCTCCATCCTAAAACCAGCAAAGATGTCATCACCACAGTCGATGGAACTGAAATTGCCTCTAGACCGGTAACACATTCCACTACTGGGGTGACTCTTATTGGTCCTGACGGCCATCAGGAGGCAGTTGTGTTTGATGTAATCAAGGCTCCACAGTTTCAGGTTACTCTTGGAATTCCTTGGTTAGAGACACATAATCCTCGAATTGATTGGCGAGCTAAGAGAATAACCTTCCCGGATTGTGCACAAACATGCTACCCAGAAAACCTGAAGATTAATCTAGCATCTGTAACCTCTGCCTCCATGCAATTACCTCCGGAATACCAGGACTTTCAGGACGTCTTCCAAAAGGAACAGGCCAACACGTTACCTCCTCACCGATCGTACGATTGCCAAATCGATCTGGTGCCCGGTGCACAACCCCCTTGTAGCAGGATTTATGCCCTTACCGAACCTGAGAACCTGCATTTGAGACAATATTTGGATCAATACCTCGGCAATGATTTTATTCGCCCGTCAAAGTCCCCGGCATCCACGGCTTTGTTCTTCGTGCCTAAAAAAGAAGGCGACCTTAGAACTTGTATCGATTACCGCGCATTGAACCAGCTAACGGTTAAAAACCGTTATCCTCTGCCTCTGATTCCTGAACTCCTTGACCAGTTGAAGGACGCTTGCATATACACCAAGTTAGATCTCCGGGGGGCATATCATCTGGTGCGAGTAAAAGAAGGCGACGAATGGAAAACAGCCTTCCGTACAAAATATGGATTATTCGAATACCAGGTAATGCCTTTCGGGTTGTGCAATGCACCTGCTGCCTTCCAATTCTTCATGAATGATGTCCTTCGGGAACTCATCGATGTTTGTGTTGTCGTCTATATCGATGACATTCTAGTGTACTCCTCTTCGGAATCTGATCACAGAAAACACGTTAGGGCAGTTCTGGAAAAACTGCGCCAACACAAACTATTTGCTAAACTGGAGAAATGTGTTTTCCATACCACAGAAGTTGAGTTTCTCGGTTTCATCCTGACACCCAAAGGAGTCCGAATGGTCTCAAGAAAAGTGGATGCCATCCTCAAATGGCCATCACCTAGCTCTGTAAAAGGGGTTCAAAGCATGCTCGGCTTTGCCAATTTCTATCGCAGGTTTATCCTGGAATTTTCACGCATAGTACAACCCATTACTGCACTCTTGAGGAAAAATAAACGTTTTGAATGGTCTGAAGAAGCCGAGCAGGCCTTCCAGGATTTAAAAGCTAAGTTTACCTCCGCACCTATATTGAAACACCCACGTCCACATCTCCTGTATGTCGTCGAAACTGACGCATCCAGCCTAGCCATGGGAGCAGTTCTGTCTCAAAGAGATCCTGAAACCAACCAACTGCATCCCGTAGCATTTTGGTCCAGAAAATTCTCGGCACCAGAGATTAATTACACAATCACTGACAAAGAACTGTTAGCCATAAAGTCCGCTTTTAAAGCCTGGTGGCATTACCTGCTTGGCGCTCGACATACCATCACGGTGATCACTGATCACCGGAATTTACAGTATTTGAAAACCGCCAAGGCTCAGTCATCACGGCAGCTCTGATGGGCTTTGTTTTTCGCTGAATTTGATTTCGTGATTACCTATCGACCTGGCTGCAAGAACGGCAAAGCAGACGCCTTATCCCGAATTGGAGTGGGAGAATCTGATACAAATTCAGAACCAGTACCAATAATTCCCGAACAGAGAATTCTAGGCATGACTTCGTTACAGACGCTTGAAGACATTCAAGTCAGAGTGAAACAACTCCTGGACCCTACAGTCCTACAGGATTGGATACAAAAGGGATCAGACTTTACCATAGATAATGGTTTACCTTATTACCAAGGACGCTTATTCCTGCCGCACAAGGATTTACACGAACTAGTTATTTCAGGTTATCATGATACATTAATGAAGGGACACCCCGGTATTGCCAAGACAATGGAAAAGGTGAAACGACAATTCTGGTGGCCCTCTTGGCGAAAAGATGTTAAATCTTTTGTGATGTCCTGTGGTGTTTGCGCCCAAAATAAAGGTCAAAAGAAAAGACCAGCCGGTCTCCTTCAACCTCTAGACATACCGCCAGCACCCTGGCACACCCTATCAATGGATTTTATTACGGACTTGCCTCCTTGTTCGGGATACAATACCATTCTGGTAATTGTGGATTTGTTTTCCAAAATGGCCCACTTCATTCCTTTGAAAGGTTTACCTTCAGCTTCTGTCCTAGCCGAAGAATTCCTCGAAAATATTGTTCGGCTACATGGATTCCCATCTATACTAATCTCTGACCGGGGAAGCCAATTAATTTCCCACTTCTGGCGCAAATGTTGTCAAATGGCACAAATCGACGTAAGATTATCGACCAGTCACCACCCTCAGACCGATGGTCAGACCGAGAGGACAAATCAGACCCTTGAGCAGTACTTACGGTGTATGTTACAGCAATCTGAAAGCAACTGGAAAGACATTCTTTGGATAGCCGAATACACATATAATAATTCGGTACACTCTGGAACTGGGAACTGGCCATAGTCCTTTTTATACCTTGTTTGGACATCACCCTCGAACCTCAAACCTCGACTCACCTCAGAACCTCGGTGTGCCCGCAGAAGAACATCTGCATTCTACCATTACCCGAGCCTTCAAAGAGGCAACCACGCATTTACAACAAGCCAAGAGAAAATACAAGGAGAATGCTGACCTACATCGGAGTGAAGCACCTCCGTATCAGATTGGGGATCAAGTGTGGTTAGCTACCAGACATTTACAGCTCAAAGGGCCTCGAACTTTTAACCCAAAATATCTGGGACCTTATTCTATTACGGCAATAATTAACCCAGTAGCGGTTAAACTTGATTTACCAGCTAATATGCGAATTCACCCTGTTTTTCATGTGTCACTTCTGAAACCAGTGGTACCCGGAACCCGACTACTCAAACCTCCAGAACCTATTCAAATAGATGGGGAACCCCAATTCGAAGTGAAGAACATTTTAGATTAAAAAATGTTTAGGTCAAAGCTTTTCTACCTAATTGATTGGAAGGGGTACGGACCTCAGGAGAGGTCGTGGGAACCCAGTGACCATGTGCATGCACCTCGATTAGTCAGGAAATTCCACCGACTCTTCCCAAACAAACCAAAACCCCCGGAGGGAACAACCTTGGGAGGGGCCTTGGTGGGGAGTGCTGTCACGATGCCCGCTCCCGGGGAGCCGGCTCAGGCCCTGCATCCCCGAAAGCGGACCTCAAGTCCCCGGGGAAGGTCCCAGCAACCCCTTATAGGGGCCCTTTGGACAGCATCCTGGCACCTATGGCGCCAGGCTCATAGAAAACGTCAGTCCTGGCGCCATAGGCGCCAGGCTCATTATGAAAGTGTTTGGGTGCACTTACCTGATGCAGACCATGCTGCAGAACCCCGGCCTCCTTGAGGCCTGAAAGGAACTACTTTACCTGTGGGACTCATTTACCACCCGGGCGTGGTCGGGGAAGGATACATACCTGATTGGAGGAAGGACACATTCTAGGAACTTCTTCCAAGGTTATTTAAACCACACCCGATCAGCCACACGTGCTTCGCGTTGTTCTGCATCTAGCAGCTGGACGCTCACCGTGTCTGCTCCTGCATCTTGACTTCTGCCACACCTGCCAGCATCCTGAATCACCTGCAAAGGAAGGGAACAAGGGAACAGAAGAAGGAAAAGGCCTCACCTGCTAAATCTGCATCCCAGAGACCTTTCGCCGACAATCCTGAAAAGGAAGACATTTATTTTTAAAAGCACATCGCATCGATCGCTGCAGCGCCGCATTCTACTCACCTTTACAGGGCGCCTCCATGTTCAGCAGCGACCATCCGGATTCGCAGTCGCGCCTAGGGAGAAAATGACAAGAACAAAGGTGAGAGAAAGAAGGGAAAAGGGAAGCTAAAACTCCATGTCAAGACTTACCTGTTGGGTCATTCCCTTTTCATTTCGGGTCCGCGCCGCATCCAGGCATTTTCGGACCCCGGCCCCTAAGGGGAAAAAGACATCAGCGTTAATGAGTGAATGAAAAGACATTACCAAAACACTCTTTAAAGACTTACCTGATTTCCACAAGGATTTCACCGCTCACCTCGGGTCGGTGCCTGTTCCCCGGCATTCCGTACCCCGGCCCCTATGGGGAAAAAGACATTAGCATTAGAACATTAATGCATGGACACAAGGGGAACCACATAGCTCTCAACTCACACGCTTTTGGCGGGTGTCACCCGCCTTGTAAAGAGTGGACTCACCCGCCAAGCCTCCTGCAGGCCCATTCATTTCAATGGGCCTCTCACCCGCCAAAAACAAAATCGGGTGTTTTCACCCGCTTTTGCGACTCAAATGGTTGAGAGCTATGGGAACCACTTATAGAAAAACTTACCTGGAAGCCAAGCAAGTTTGGTTCTCACCCATCCGAAAATCCAGTGACTTAACTGGATACCAACGCGCCCCTGCATCAGAAGCAGGATGGAGAGCTCGTCCTTCCAGACCCTAAGGTGAGACGCTACGGGGAAGCACAGAAGGGTTTTGAGGAGGGTAAGAGGGGTAAGTGGGAGGCCGATTGCATTACCCCGCAGACAGTTAACCCCCTATTCTCACCTACAGAAGGATACTTCTGCGAGTCAGACAAGCCAGATCTGGGGCCCGGTCCAGTCCGTCTTCCGAACCCTGCGCATCACCTTAGACGAGGTCACAGCAGCGCGAACCAGGCCAGCGCCCACGTGGGAGTCAGGTGAGCGTTACAACATCCCTCCCCAATCCTTGGACAGCTTCTTGTAGGCCCTAGGCCCACAACCCCAATACCGATCCATCAGAACGGATGTTCCTGCTCCCATCCTGGAAACATCAACTGTAGTTTTGCAGTCTTTGTTATCTCCCACACGATTCTTTCCATGTCTCCGGAAGCACAATGTTGCATTTGCCAATGGGATCACAACCAATGGGCCTGATTCATCTCCTACCCATGTCAGTAATTTGACATGCTTAGCCCATGACTTCAAACATCCATTGTTTGCTCGTTGTACCTCTTGTACATATTCTGGCTTCAGTAGATGAGCTGCACAGGACATCAGTCCTTCTTCCCATCCCTTCTTGGATTTCACTCGTCCATAGACTAAGACTTGAGTTTTTTCCCAACATCCAGGTGATCCAGCTATTTCTGTCACATCAGGGCAATTCATTTTCTTCATCTCTTCAATGACCACCTCTTCCAGTCCTGCTGCAGGATACACAAGCATCATGATTTTCCATCCGGGTTTGTTTTTCCATCTTTGTGGCCTTGATATAATCATCCTGATATGGAAACGACCATTTCACCCTCCATCGCAAAGTGACCGTACTTCCCTGAAATTGTCCTCTGGTCATACATGCTGCAAGGTGAATGACGCATCTGGCATTGTGTTCTGGAACTTCTATGGAGATGAAAGTTCACACTGTATTCATGGCATAGGGTATGTGAGCACAGACATAGCAACTCTCCATATATGTTCACTCTCCCACCTTTCTCATGTGCTGATACCACATGTTATTACCCAAATGTGCGGTATTGTCTAGATAGGTATTTATCCCCTCAATATCTTCCTCTGCATTTCTCTTATATCTTCCATATGCAAAGTTTGTATAATAATAATAAAGGAAATCAAAAGCAGTTCTCGTAGTAGGGAGAACAATGGGGAACTCTGCCTTAGCAGGAGTACTAAAATGATAGAGAGTGTGAAACAAGAGAAACAGAAAGACAAAAAGAGTAATCGTACAGGCATATATTATGCACAAAACCACAGAAATCTACTTTTCCTGCCATCCTGGTACTTGTCGCACTTGTTAATTCTCTAGAACTGTACCAATTTCTGTATTTCTCATTTTTAATACAATCATCAAATTTCTTTATACTTGCAACTGTAAAATTTGCTCAATTATCGCAATGCACAGCCTTCATATCACTGGAGTATTTTTAGGATCCTGTATGAAAGTGTGAATATCAACATTTCTTCTAACAAGAGCAGGATAAGCTTGAAGTATAAACATAAAAGCAGCAAGCAAAGGTCGATGAGCATCGCTGTCAGTAAGTACCATGTGGTTAGCCGAATAGGTATTCGTCAAGAAATGAATCTGGATACTGATCTCGTTTCCAATTTTTGATCACGAACTGACGATTAGGCATAACTTTGACACTTCAATGTGTATTTCTAAAGTTCTTTTTCAAAATTTCTAAAATTCTTGGCAAGTTTCTGCACTCCTGCTAAGGAGTGTCCACTGAATTTTAGTTCAAAGGCAAAATCTGCATTATTCACTGACAGTTGCTTTATCGTCCTTCTTTTATGTCATTGATCAAGTCTGCACATGCTGAAATTATTCTTCTTGTCTTGCTTCTGGATCAGCAACGGTGGGAGGGTGGGGACTCACCTTTATAGATGTCTACATCCCCTAAGTGATGCCAAACTCGTCTTCCTTGGACCTTCACAGCTGAAGGGGTTATATTCTCAGCGCAAAAGCGACCATTGAATCATGGCTCATGACACTTTCTAGTAAAATTCTTGATTAGGACTACATCTCCAACATATAACTTAGGTGCTGATAGTAGTTTTAATGGGTCAGTTGTTGAATTGTCTTCTTGTGTTCTGAGACCAACCCCCCCTGGCGCTTGACTTGATCTGAAATGAGAGAGATGCTAGAGGTCATACATGTCAAATAATAGAGCAATTCATCACCTAAGGTTTTAGCTACACTCACCTTTACTTCTAGATGGAGTAGTGAGGGGCGTTCTCATATGCAGCCCTGTCACTAGTTCCTGAGGGATGAGGTGATGGTCTGATCCTGGCTGATTCCGAAGGGCATATAAAGCTAAGGGAAGGCAAAATAGCCATCCCTTCTTCAAAGTCAATTTAATCTTGGCAATCCTGTCTTTAAGGAGGTTGTTGAGTCTCTCACATACCACGTTCGCTTGTGGGTGATAAGCAGAAGAAAACTTGTGTTTAATATTCACTAGGAGCACTATCAGTTCAAATAGCTCATTAACAAAATGTGGCCTAAAGTCGGATCCAGGCGCTTCACACACACCCCATCTCGGAAAGACTTTGCTCACTAAAAACTTTGCTGCGCAAGTGGCATCAGGGTGTGTACACAGACCTGCCTCGATCCACCTAGAAGAGGGAAGAACAAGTTACTTTCTTACCTGGTATCGTTCTTTCGATGGGATGGTCCGACGACGTATTCCATATCTATGACAGGTAATGTCCACAGCTGTGCTGCTTCGGAAAATCTTTGGCGTCTGCGTCCTGCGTCGATGACGTCGATGCGCCGTCCCCGAGTGTAACGCTCACCTGATTCCCACGGGGGCGCTGGTCTAGTCTGGATTGCTGTGGCCTCTTCTAGCGTGATGCGCAGGACCCGGAACACCTATTGGACAGGACCTCCAAATCGTGCTTGCCTGGCCCGTAGGAATATCCTTCTGCAGATGAGAAAGGGGATTAACAGTCTTCAGAATAGTGTGCTAGCTCCCCCCTTTCCCGCTTCGTTCCTCTCTAACTTCCTCCAAACCCCGGTTTAAGCTCACCTTATGGTTTGGAAGGATGAACTCTCCATCCTGCTTCTGGTGCAGGGGCGCCCGTTCGTCCAGTTACTTCACTGGTTTTCAGAATGGCGCTGGCAAAATCCACTTGACTTTCCTGAGCGATGTGCCGTAAGTATGAAAGTTCAAAGTTCAAGTGAGGCCCCCTTTATGTTGTCTTTCTAACCTGTAATCTGTCCTTTATTTCAGGTGCAGAATGAAGGCGATGCGTCGAGGGGTTAAACTGCCGAGGTGAGTAGTGATGAGGGCGATCCCTCTAAATGTCCTTATCATTCCCCAGAAATGTCTCTTGTCCTTTCCCCATAGGGGCCGGGGTACGGTGCCTGCCAACGGGGCGGCGCCGACCCGAAATGTGGAAGAAAAGCCGTTAAGTATTATGGCTGTTAATCAGGCTTTCCTTCTGTGTTCCTTCTGCTCACCTTTTGTTTCTTCCTCTCTCCCCTAGGTGCAGAGATGTGGCGTCTGATGCTGACAGCCGCGATGGAGCCGGGAGATGTCTCGAGGACAGGTGAGTGAAGCGTGGCACTGCAGCGAGCAACGCGATGCTTTTAAATGGAAGTCTTTCTTCAGGGATGCCGGCGAGAAGATTCCGGATGCAGGTAAGAAGTTTAAAATAGTCCTTGGTTTTCACCTTTCTCTTCTCTTCCTTCCTTGCAGGTCTTCCAGGTTCGAGGCGGGCGTGGCTGGAGTCCAGGAGCAGGAGCAGACACGGTGAGCGTTAAGCTGCAGGAAGCAGAACAACGCGAAGCATGAGCTGCTGTCTGGGCGTGGCTTAAATAGCCTCCAAAGAAGTCCCAGGTATGTATCCTTCCCCAACTAGGTATGTATCCTTCCCTGGCCACGCCCGAGTGAAAAAATAGTCCCTATGAAAAAATAGTCCCTTTCGGGTCTCAGGGAGGCCTGAAGCGTGCAGCATGGTCTGCATCAGGTAAGTGCACAAAACACCTCCCTTTATGAGCCTGGCGCCTATGGCGCCAGGACTGATGTCCAACATGAGCCTGGCGCCAAAGGCGCCAGGACTGAGTCCAAAGAGCCCCTATAAGGGGCCGCTGGGCTTTTACCCGAGGGCATGATGCCTGCTTCCGGGGGTGCTGGGCCTGGCCTGGTGCTCCGGGGGTAGGCATCATGACAGCACTCCCCCCCAAGACCCCTGCCAAGGTCGTTCCTTCTGGAGGTTTCGGTTTGTTTGGGAAATTCCGATGAAACCTTTTTTCCAGCCGAGGTGCATGTACGTGATCACTGGGTTCCCAAGACCTTTCCTGAGGCCCGTACTCTTTCCAATCAATTAGATAGAAAAGTTTTGATTTTGAGATCTTAGAATCCAAAATGTTCTTCACCTCGAATTCAGGCTCCCCATCTATCTGAATCGGTTCTGGTGGCTTTGTTAATCTGGTTCCTGGGTGCACTGGTTTCAAAAGTGACACATGAAAATCGGGGTGAATCCGCATGTTAGCTGGTAGATCGAGCTTGACTGCCACTGGGTTGATTATAGCTTTGACCGAGTAAGGGCCTAAATACCTTGGATTAAAAGTTCGAGGCCCCTTGAGTGATAGGTGTTTGGTAGCCAACCATACTTGATCCCCTATTTGGTATGGAGGCGCCTCTCTTCGATGCAGATCCGCATTCTTTTTGTATTTCTCTTTCGCATGTTGCAAATGTGCAGTTGCATCCTTGAAGGCTTCAGTAATCGTAGAATGCAAATGGTCCACTGCGGGCATTTCAAGGCTCAGAGGTGAGTCCAAGTCTGAAGTACGAGGGTGATGTCCATATAGGGTATAAAAGGGGCTCTGACCAGTGTATCGAGTTATTGTATGCATATTCAGCCACCCATAAAATGTCCTTCCAATTACCCTCCGATTGGTGCAACATACATCGTAGATATTGTTCAAGGGTCTGGTTCGTTCTCTCCGTCTGACCATCGGTCTGTGGGTGGTGGCTGGTCGAGAGTCTTACGTCGATTTGTGCCAGTTGACAACACTTTTTCCAAAAATGAGAAATAAACTGGCTTCCCTGATCGGAGACTAGTATGGACGGGAATCCATGCAAACGGATGATATTTTCGAGGAATTCCTTGGCAAGAACAAAGGCTGAAGGTAATCCTTTCAACGGAATAAAGTGGGCCATTTTGGAAAATAAATCCACCACGACCAGAATAGTATTGTAACCATTACAAGAGGGCAGGTCCGTGATAAAATCTAGTGACAGGGTGTGCCAAGGTGCTGGTGGAATGTCTAAGGGCTGAAGAAGACCGGCGGGTCTTGTCTTTTGACCTTTGTTTTGGGCACAAACTCCACAGGACATCACAAAAGATTTAATATCCTTTCGCCAGGAAGGCCACCAGAATTGTCGTTTAACCTTTTCCTCTGTTTTGGCAATGCCAGGATGTCCTTCCATCAGGGTATCATGATGACGGGAAATAACCAGTTCTTGCTATTCCTTTTCTGGCAAAAATAAGCGTCCTTGGAAGTAAGGTAAGACATCCTTGACTGAAAAGTTAGACCCCTTTTGGTCCAATCCTGCAAGGCTGAAGAGTCCAGGAATTGTATCACTCGTGCTTGAATGTCTTCAAGGGTTTGTAAAGTGGTTATCCCCAAAATTCTTTGTTCGGGAATTATCGGCACAGGTTCTGAGTTTGTGTCTATTTCTTCCATTCCAATTCGGGATAGAGCGTCCGCCTTACCATTCTTATAGCCGGGGCGGTAGGTGATTACAAAATCGAACTCAACAAAGGACATCGGAGCTGTCGAGACGATTGAGCCTTGGCAGTTTTTAAATATTGTAAATTTCGGTGATCAGTGATCACGGTGATGGTATGCAGGGCGCCGAGGAGATAATGCCGCCAAGCCTTAAAGGCAGACTTAATGGCTAATAGTTCCTTATCGGTGATCACATAATTTATCTCGGGCGGGGAGAACTTTCTGGACCAAAATGCTACGGGGTGCAGTTGGTTGGTTTCAGGGTCTCTCTGAGACAGGACAGCTCCCATGGCTAAGCTGGACGCGTTGGTTTCGACTATATATGGGAGATCGGGACGCGGGTGCTTCAAAATAGGTGCGGACGTGAACTTAGCTTTCAACTCCTGAAAGGCCTGTTCGGCTTCCTCGGTCCATTCAAAACGTTTATTTTTTCGCAAGAGTGCAGTGATGGGTTTCACCACACGTGAAAACTCAGGGATAAACCTGCGATAAAAGTTGGCAAAACCAAGAATGCTTTGGACACCTTTCACCGAACTAGGTGATGGCCATTTGAGGATGGCATCCACTTTCCGTGAATCCATTCGAACCCTTTAGGTGTCAGGATGAATCCGAGAAACTCAACCTCGGTGGTATGGAAAACACATTTTTCCAGCTTGGCAAACAGTTTGTGCTGGCGCAGTTTCTCTAGGATGGCCCTGACATGCTTTCTGTGATGAGATTCCGAAGAGGAGTACACAAGAATGTCATTGATATACACGACAACACAAACATCGATGAGTTCCCGAAGGACATCGTTCTTGAGGAATTGGAAGGCTGCAGGTGCGTTGCACAACCCGAAAGGCATCACCTGGTATTCGAATAGTCCATATTTTGTACGGAAGGCCATTTTCCATTCGTCGCCTTCTTTTACTCGTACCAGATGATAAGCCCCCCGGAGATCTAACTTGGTGTATACGCAAGCGTCCTTCACCTGGTCAAGGAGTTCAGGGATCAGAGGCTGTGGGTAACGATTTTTAACAGTTATCTGGTTCAATGCGCGGTAATCGATACAAGTTCTAAAGTCGCCTTCTTTTTTAGGCAAGAAGAACAAAGCTGAGGATGCCGGGGACTTTGACGGGCGAATGAAACCATTGGCGAGGTATTGATCTAAATATTGTCTCAAATGCAGATTCTCTGGTTCAGTAAGGGGGTAAATCCTGCTACAAGGGGTTTGTGCACCGGGCACCAGATAGATTTGGCAATCGTACAATCTGTGGGGAGGTAACGTGTTGGCCTGTTCCTTTTGGAAGACGTCCTGAAAGTCTTGGTACTCTGGAGGTAGTTGCACGGGGACAGAGGTTACTGATGCTAGATTAATCTTTGGATTTTCTGGGTAGCAGGTTTGTGCACAATCCGGGAAGGTTATTCTCTTCGCTCGCCAATCAATTCGAGGATTATGTGTCTCTAACCAAGGGATTCCGAGAATAAGCTGAAACTTGGAGCCTTGATTACATCAAACACAACTGCCTCCCGATGGCCATCCGGACCTACAAGTGTCACCTCAGCTGTGGAATGTGTTACCGGTCCAGAGGCAATTTCGGTTCCATCTACTGTGGTGATGACATCTTTGTTGGTTTTAGGACGCAGATGGAGGTTTATCCTAGAGACCAATTCTCGATCCACATAGTTTCCTATAGCCCCGCTATCGATGTATGCCTTTATAGCATGCAACCGTTTAGGCTGTTCCGGATCTACGAGGACCATTGGCACAATGAAATGCGAGGTCTGAGAGTTAGTTTTCAAGATCGGCAAGCGGACCCCTACGCTTGCCGGGCGTGGTCGTTTCCCGATACAGAGTTTCCATGGATTTTATCAGCGGCTCCTACCACCTTCTTGGGCGGCTTAACCGGGCAATCTCGTAGAAAGTGTCCAGAGGACCCACAGTAAAGGCATAATTGCATCTGTCATCTTATTTCCTGTTCTTTTTGAGATAGGGGTCCTTTAACCCCTCCGATTTGCATAGGCTCCGAGCCATCAGCCCCCTTGGGGTTAGCGTGGGTCTTGGCCAACACCCGGGTTTCAAACTTGGACCGATCTGCTTTTCTGTTTTGCAGCCTGGGATCCAATTGGACCACTAAGTCTATATATTCAGTGCATTCTTGGGGCGGATTTACAACTTGTGCCAGGACATCTTTAAGTTCTCCGCGTAGACCTCGATAGAATAACGTGATTCTTTTATCCTCTGGCCAACCAGTTTCCACAATTAGCCTATTGAAGGTTGCAATGTAGTATAGAAGGTCTTGATTGCCCTGTCGCAGAGATAGAAGTTCGTCATCCAGAGCCTGTCCCTGGGAGTGTCGAGCAAATAACCGTTCCATCCTTGTTTGAAATCCTTGAAAATCACGAAGAATCGGGTCATCTTGAGTTACCAGTGGGACTGACCAATCGGCAGCACAGCCGCTGAGATATGACAACACAAAGGCTACCTTGGTCTGATCATTAGGGAAGGCCCCAGGTCTGCATAGGAAGTGCAAACGACACTGATTCATGAATACGGCGAATCGTTTGGGGTCCCCAGCAAAGCGTTCAGGTGGGGCCAGCGGCATGTTTCCAGGTAGATTAATCTGCACCGGGTTACTGGAAACCACAGGAGCGGGGTTACCCCCGGAACCGGGTACAGGAGTTTGTCCAGCTTGACCTTGCAAAAGCTGTCTAGCCAGGTCATCAGCTCTATCCTTTATTACAATCACTTCCCTCCTGAAGGCACTAGTCTCTTGACGAGCGGCGTGTACTTCGGCCCGTAATTCCCCCAGTAATTGGGCCAACTGGGCAGTTTCGGAAGTTTCCATAGCGCCTGGGTGGGAATTTGTAGGAAGGCTTCGCATTCTGTAACGCTCACCTGGTTCCCACGGGGGCGCTGGTCTAGTCTGGATTGCTGTGGCCTCTTCTAGCGTGATGCGCAGGACCCGGAACACCTATTGGACAGGACCTCCAAATCGTGCTTGCCTGGCTCGTAGGAATATCCTTCTGCAGATGAGAAAGGGGATTAACAGTCTGCAGAATAGTGTGCTAGCACCCCCCTTCCCCCTTCGTTCCTCTCTAACTTCCTCCAAACCCCGGTTTAAGCTCACCTTATGGTTTGGAAGGATGAACTCCCCATCCTGCTTCTGGTGCAGGGGCGCCCGTTCGTCCAGTTACTTCACTGGTTTTCAGAATGGCGCTGGCAAAATCCACTTGACTTTCCTGAGCGATGTGCCGTAAGTATGAAAGTTCAAAGTTCAAGTGAGGCCCCCTTTATGTTGTCTTTCTAACCTGTGATCTGTCCTTTATTTCAGGTGCAGAATGAAGGCGATGCGTCGAGGGGTTAAACTGCCGAGGTGAGTAGTGATGAGGTCGATCCCTCTAAATGTCCTTATCATTCCCCAGAAATGTCTCTTGTCCTTTCCCCATAGGGGCTGGGGTACGGTACCTGCCAACGGGGCGGCGCCGACCCGAAATGTGGAAGAAAAGCCGGTAATTATTATGGCTGTTAATCAGGCTTTCCTTCTGTGTTCCTTCTGCTCACCTTTTGTTTCTTTCTCTCTCCCCTAGGTGCAGAGATGTGGCGTCCGATGCTGACAGCCGCGATGGAGCCGGGAGATGTCTCGAGGACAGGTGAGTGAAGCATGGCGCTGCAGCGAGCAACGCAATGCTTTTAAATGGAATCTTTCTTCAGGGATGCTGGCGAGAAGATTCCGGATGCAGGTAAGAAGTTTGAAATAGTCCTTGGTTTTCACCTTTCTCTTCTCTTCCTTCCTTGCAGGTCTTCCAGGTTCGAGGCGGGCGTGGCTGGAGTCCAGGAGCAGGAGCAGACACGGTGAGCGTTAAGCTGCAGGAAGTAGAACAACGCGAAGCATGAGCTGCTGTCTGGGCGTGGCTTAAATAGCCTCCAAAGAAGTCCCAGGTATGTATCCTTACCCAACTACGTATGTATCCTTCCCTGGCCACGCCCAAGTGAAAAAATAGTCCCTATGAAAAAATAGTCCCTTTCAGGTCTCAGGGAGGCCTGAAGCGTGCAGCATGGTCTGCATCAGGTAAGTGCACAAAACACCTCCCTTTATGAGCCTGACGCCTATGGCGCCAGGACTGATGTCCAACATGAGCCTGGCGCCAAAGGCGCCAGGACTGAGTCCAAAGAGCCCCTGTAAGGGGCCACTGGGCTTTTACCCGAGGGCATGATGCCTGCTTCCGGGGGTGCTGGGCCTGGCCTGGTGCTCCGGGGGTAGGCATCATGACACCGAAGACCTCCTCTGACGGCCAACGTCACCCGATGTGATAAGTGGGACGCATGACACCCATAGCCTCAGTTATAGTTTTTTCCCAGAACGTGTGCCACCAGTTTTCTGCCAGTCAGACACACAAGGCCTTGCGGAATGCAAGCTGCAATCGCAAAAGAAATTCTGCAGCGGGGAAGGCAGGGAGGGAGCAATATGGAATACGTCGTCGGACCATCCCATCGAAAGAATGTTACCAGGTAAGAAAGTAACTTGTTCTTCGAGGGGATTGGGTCCTCCGACGTATTCCATGTCTATGACAGACTCCCAAAGCAGTACCAAGCAAGGAGGTGGGAAAGAATTTAGAATACAAATTTAGCATGCCCAATCAAATTGCGGAATAGCGAACTGCCTTGCCAAAGGCCAGATCTTGCCCCCTGATGGAATCGAGGGAATGGTGACGTGCAAAAGTATGTACTGAAGCCCAGGTGGCTGCATCACAGATGTGACGAATAGGAACACCCCTCTGCAGGGCAGTAGACGCAGCCACTCCTCTGGTAAAATGGGCCCGCAAGCCAGCCGGAGGGTCCTTACCCGCCAATCGGTAACACTTTCGGAGATAGCTAAAATAATCCAACGAGACAAAGTCTGTTTCGTCACAGATTGTCCCAAATGCTTTCCAGCGTAACCAATGAAAAGTTGATCGTCCACTCTGACCCGGGACATGTGCGAGATATAAAAGCTCAACGCTCTCCTAGGATCAAGCCTATGGAGCCTCTCCTCTTCCTTACCAGGATGTGGAGGAGAATAGAACGCAGGAAGAACAACCTTCTGGCTCAAATGAAATTCCGAAACCACCTTCAGAAGAAAAGAAGGACGAACCCTAAGGACAACCCTGGGTAGGGTAGCTTAACTGAAAGTGCCTGTAACTCACTTTGCGAGCGGAAGTAACCGCAACTAAAAACACAGTTTTCAGAGTTAACAGCCTCAAAGGGCAAGAATGTAAAGGCTAAAACGGAGCACCCATAAGAAACTTAAGAACAAGGTTCAAATCCCAACCTGGCACCAAAAAAGGTGACGGAGGGAACACATTAGTGAGCCCTTTCAAAAACTGCGAAATTAAAGGAATCTTAAAATAGGAACACTCTTCAGACGAGCGCTTAAATATGGACAGCGCCACCAGGTAACCTTTAATGGTCCCCACTTGCAAGCCCCTGTGGGCCAAAGAAAGCAAAAAAGACAAAACCATGGGAATGTCACATTCAAACAGATCCACATTCTGAACTCTGCACCAGTCGCAGAACTTTCTCCAACGGCAACGGTACAGAGACTTAGTTGCCGGCCGCCTGGCCGAGAGCAACACCTCCATCACGTCTTCAGGGAGGTCCCAATCCTTATACCTCAACCTTTCAGAAGCCAAGCGTGAAGATTGAGGGATCTGACCTCTGGATGGAGAACCTGACAACCCCTCCCGTGAGAGCAGATCGTCTTGGTAGGGAAGATGACGTGGAGGGCAGATGGACAAGTCTAGAAGGTCCGGGTACCACGTCCTCCGGGCCCACGCCAGAGTAATGAGGATCATCTGGGAACCGAACCTCCGTAACCTCCGCAACACTTGCGGGATGACGGGGACTGGAGGAAACGCATACAGCAGTGGGAATGACCACTCCACCACGAACGTGTCTCCTAAGGCTCCTTTTGGAGGAAATTCCCGCAAGCAAAACCTTTCGCACTTCGGGTTGACACTGGAGGCGAAGAGATCCACTTGAGGGGTCCCCCAAAGGGCGAAGATCTCCAGGAAAATCTCCTGAGCCAGCTCCCACTCGTGAGAGATCGTGCTCTGCCTGCTCAGAGCGTCCGCCGTCTCGTTGTCGTCTCCGGCCAGATGAACTGCCGAGATCGAAACTTCCTGCTGGATGGCCCAGAACTCGAGCTGCATCGCCTCCCTGCACAGCGGAAGTGACCCTACCCCCCCCTTTTTGTTGAGGTAGTGCATGGCCACCGTGTTGTCCGTCAGAATCAGGACACTCTTCCCGCGCACAGTCGGCAGAAAAGCCTTCAGGGCTAGCCTGACGGCCCTCAGCTCCAACAGATTGATATGGAGTCTGGACTCCAAC